>NC_088400.1:41904229-42246729 GCF_034236695.1 Oncorhynchus nerka | reverse complement strand
TTGCAAGGTGAAATGGGCAAATACAGTACCTGGCCATCCACATAGCCTGTATTGCTTTAGCTGCCTCATAGCCTTTGTTTCATTGTTCCAGGTGAAGAACAATGTAATTACATCCACACGTGCGAACAATTTGAGAAATGCTTTTTTTGTTGTTGTTGCTCTCACTCAAATTTGTGTGTCACAAGATTGACGAATGAGGCCTTCTGAATTAACAACGTATTACCCTCAATCACCCACTGTGCGTGAGGACAATGATCAGGGTAAAAAATGTGTGTTGATGAATCTTGTTTAGCCAAGGGGAAGGCAAGCCCCGACTTGAACGTTCACTATGACAGACAGAGTTGGTTAAGTAGCCAGTGCCACAATTGCAATGTGTCTCTGACTGTTGACTGATTGTTGAAGTTATGCCATATCACATTTAAATATTCATCATATGCATATTACACCCTGAAGGGCAGCATTTCAAATGAGGCCATCCATTAATTGCACAAAAAATGCCACACAACCTGGGGGATCGAAAAGATGGTCCCTTTTTTTATTATTATTAATGAGGCAGAGAGTAGTTTGACATTTACTTTGTGCCTGTGGTTGTAAATAAGTCTCCGGATATGAGTTTTCAAATGGAGGCACAACCATTGTGATCCGTTTGGATTTGAGGTAAAGCGGCCTGGTTTTAGTAAAACATGGACAATGTTTGTTATGATTCTGAACCAGGATTTGTGTTTTTTGATCTGTTTTTGTAAATTTAACCTTGGAAAATCATCCTTGGTTTTGATAGCGCTACCTTCCCAAGGCTTATTTTGGAATGCAAGCGAAAGGGACTGAAAGGAAAGGAGGAGTCCAAATCTCAAAACATACTGTAGCCTTCAAACCGCCGCAGTAGGTACAGCCGTAGTGCACAGTTCAATTCCATCCTGGGTGAACAGAAATGTTTGTCCCAAGGTACACTGCATCTCTCTGAAGGCAGGCAACCAGATACTGTAGGATATTTGTTGGAAATGTTAACAGGATATCTACAGTAGCTGTCTCTACAGTGTTCACCCCTGTTTGCACAGTAAGAGGTTAGGTCTCACAGTAAGAGATGCTACATCTCCTAGCTTTTCACACATAAACAGTGTAAAACACATCCAGCATGCTTCATACTCCATTGGGTAAAGATGCACCGTATAGTATCGGTGTACAGTATGGGGTACCATGTCCAAGTTTCAAAATACTGTGGGGCTAAAAAGGGGGCGCTATAATGCATGCAGTCTCCGATGGGCTTTCCACGTTACTATCTACGTTAGCAGCTAGCTGCCTCCCCATGTATTCCACCAGTGGGTTAAGTGACGGACTCATACCCTTTCCTATGCATTTGCCCAGGCAGTTAAGGCACGAGCAGGCTGAATTAAAGTCTGACGGGCTCCTGACAAGATAACTTGTAAAAAGCTCCAGCTTGTGGCTCAGAGCTCATAGAATCAGAGCCAGTGCCATTCCTCCAGCGAAACCCTCCTGTAAAGATATAAATCCCCCGAAAGGCTGTGCTCCCCCATTTATCGCATGTTTTTTCCCCACCCCAGCCTAAGCGATACCGAGAGATAAATTCCCACCGTAACCTCCTGAACTTCACAGCAATGTCCCCCCGGTTGAGGAGTGGGTGAGGGGAGTATTGTGGAAAGGGGGAGAGCTGGAGACCCTGTCATTGACAGAACACCCCCTACACCCCGCCAAAGCCTCCAGCCTTTGGCCAGTACAATTTAGGACTGATTGATTACCCAATTAACATTGGGGCTGGGGGTGGGGGCTTTGCGTTGCATGTCTTTCATGTTCTACTAACGAGATGCAAATGTTAGCTAGTTTACCACCCAATCTCTCTGAAAAGCTATAATATTTTGGTTCAGTGACAGGACCAAAATAGCCCCCCCCACACACACACACATTTAAATCATAGTGCTCCATCCATATCAAATGTGTTATTCATTGCCATCTTTGTCAAATCTCTCAATGCGTTTGTACCAACCGTGACAACAAAAAAATACATTGTTAGCCTCAGTGATCTGCAGATTGTTATGCCTGGGCCTAAAATGACTATAACCAATTGAAAATGAGATTAAAAATACTCCCTGCCATCAATATTCATGGTGGTAATGTAAAGTTACGCAGACCAATAGCCCAGCATGCAAGTGAATAATTAGCGGAGGATGGGATGTGATCTCCTCTCTGCACTGTGTTGTTGAAATAAATGCGTGTTGACTCATCAGTGGAGTGCCCCCCATGTCAAGTCAGCCATTCGAAAACAGGATTTAAAACCCATTGTGTTTCTCCTCGCTTAATCTATGTGAGGATGTTTAAATTAATGGCTAAGTACACATCCAAGAGCAGATTTGTGCACACTTATGGATTTTATGCTTATCATCATAATTACAACTGAGACAGCTATGCCTATTACTAGTGCTGCTACTACTACTACTACTACTCCTAGTACTCCTACTACTCCTACTACTGCTATTACTACTACTACTCCTACTACTATTACTACTACTGCTAATACTACTACTACTACTACTGCTACTACTTCTATTACAACTAGTACTACTACTATTACTACCACTACTGCTGCTACTACTACCGCTACTACTCCTACTACTCCTACTACTATTACTACTACTGCTATTACTACTACTACTGCTATTACTACTTCTACTCCTACTACTATTACTACTACTGCTACTACTATTACGACTACTACTGCTACTACTACTGCTACTACTTCTACTACAACTAGTACTACTACTACTACTATTACTACCACTACTGCTGCTACTACTACTGCTACTACTATTACTACTACTACTGCTGCTGCTGCTGCTACTGTTACTACTACTGCTACTATTACTATTACTACTGCTACTACTATTACTACTACTGTATTACTACTACTATTACTGCTACTGCTATTACTACTATTACTACTACTACTGCTACTACTATCACTACTACTACTAATATTAATACTACTACTACTACTACTGCTACTACTACTACTACAACTAGTACTACTACTTCTACTATTACTACCACTACTGCTGCTACTACTACTACTGCTGCTGCTACTACTACTGCTACTTCTACTGCTACTATCACCACTACTACTACCGCTACTACTACTATTACTACTACTGCTACTACTACTACTACTACTACTACTACTACTGCTACTACTTCTACTACAACTAGTACTACTACTACTACTATTACTACCACTACTGCTGCTACTACTACTGCTACTACTATTACTACTACTACTGCTGCTGCTGCTGCTACTGCTACTACTACTGCTACTATTACTATTAATACTGCTACTACTATTACTACTACTGTATTACTACTACTATTACTGCTACTGCTATTACTACTATTACTACTATGACTGCTACTACTACCACTACTACTACTAATATTAATACTACTACTACTACTACTACTGCTACTACTACTACAACTAGTACTACTACTTCTACTATTACTACCACTACTGCTGCTACTACTACTACTACTACTGCTGCTGCTACTACTACTGCTACTACTACTGCTACTATCACTACTACTACTACCGCTACTACTGCTACTACTACTACTGCGAACTACTACTACTACTGTATTACTACTACTATTACTGCTACTGCTACTGCTATTACTACTACTACTGCTACTGCTGATGCTGCAACTGCTTCTATAACCACTAATATCACAAATAATAAAAGTAACAACAAAAAATACAAATACAAAGTTACATGGAGAGCTAAATAACAAAAGGGAACTTCCTGTTTGGGGACTGAGAGGGGTTCCAAATGTACAATAGTGCTAAAAAGCTTGGATCCATTCACAGCTTTCTCTGGGAGCAATTAAAACAAGTGCTCAAAGCCCTGCTCCAACTGGAGGCAGGACTGGATTGGCAACTTCAAAGGCTGACCTCAAAGGCTACAGCGAGATGGGCCTCAAATACCACCATGCCATCCGCATCGACGACAAGAAAGAGGTCTGTTCCTCAGCGCGAGGCAGAGGAAGGGAAAGACCCTCCATCTTATCAAAGGACACTGAAAAAAAAACACAATCATGAAAGTCAGCCTGGTATTAAATGTTTCCATTCGCTGCGGTTAAAGAGCATAAAACGTGCATGGCCTCACATCAGACATTAGAGAGTTAACGAAGGAGAAACAGAGAGTAAGAAATTAAAAATGGGTTCGCTCCAAACATATTAAATGACTACAGATGGTTTATAATGTTCATAGAGGAATATACCCACTTGGTTTTCACACAGACGTTGGTGCTGGTACACTGACAGTGCTGGGTAGCGTGGTTCGTTGATACGGTGTCCACACCCTCGTTCTCACATCCGCCTCACCCCTCACCCCGACACAAGTCGTGTCACCACTGCACAGGTCAAGGATCACACCTCTGTGGCTCATGCTTTAATTACCCTTATCTCACTCAAGTGTCAAACCTTTGTTTACTGCCCCCGACTTAAAACTGTCCAGTAAAGGCACGAGTTGCTACCATACATTTGTTGCAATTTACCTCAGAGGCCTGTACTAGGCACCTTAGTATGGTCATAGTGTGTCCCTCTGTTGTATAAAAACTCTAGGTAGAGTTTGAGCTCATTGGAGGAGGGAAGGAAGGTCCTTCCTTTGTTGTACTGTGGGTTATATTCCGTATGACTCATTTGCATCGTTGGCGTCGCATGTTTCTATGCCACTCGAGACATTCTCCCACTTATTAGTGTAGTTGCCTGCTCACAATTTCCCCCAGTGTGTCTAAATCTAGTAGGGTTTGACAAGCCGTGGTGTGGCAGGGCGCCTCATTTCAGGAGCTATTAAGTAGCGAGTCGTAGCGAGGGGCGCAGGTTTCTGTTGCTTCTTTACCACTGAGCCTCCTTCATCTGGGCCCTCTCCTGCCCTGCAGTACAGTTGCCACTGAGGTAATAACACTAAACCGATGAGATAACCTGTGGGACTCAACTGGGAAGGAATGGAGGGCTGGAGGGAAGATTGTGGGAACAACAGAGTTTCTCTCACACACCTTCACTCAAGCATGCAGACATACGTGCGGGTACGTACTGCATGTGCTTTCTGTGCCCCATCATAACCATCTGGACGTTTTTCCAAGTGTTTCGTTGAGCCTCATACTTAAATTGGTATAGTAGAGGCAGTGTATGTACACTGTGTGATAGTTATGTTATTGCTGCAGGTCTTAAGACTAGTGAATAATGCCAGGTGTGAAACGTTATGTTATTTTGAGGTAAAATGTAGTCCATGGGAGCCTTAACGGGTGAGTGCACTTTAACAAAAGTGCGACAGTAATTATGCAAATAAATCATGATGCTTACCAGCCCAAGACTTGCAGTGGAATGTTCTGCATTTTCATTTCCATCTGAAGTAGTCCAACTCATACTTGTACAGTAGAGTGAGAAATAAAAGGGAACATATGCAATTTCACTGGTAATATAGTTTCCAGCTCGATAGGCTGTTATGGGTTTGTTTATTAGTGTGCATGTGATACACCACTTATACAATCTGCGACCTTCATACCACAGAAAACCGGCTGCTCTGTACGTTATTACCATGTGCACAACATGATGAATGCTACTGTATAAAACACTATCATCCCAGTATGTGTGTAAGCAGAAAAACAAGCTTGCCCCAGCAGTTTGATAATTAGCCTGACTTCATCTTGGGAAGACATGATACCGGCTACCCATTTAGTCTGGAGTACGGTGTAATTACATTAACTGTTAAATGCATTTTTTTCAATCTTGGAGGAAGGTTGCACTTCAGTGGGTTACACTCGACGATTTATATATACACTAGATGACTGACAGGGGGCGCTGTTATGAAGCTACCACGCCTCCATCTTGGCACTCCCTCACCATTGTAAAACATATTTTGGATTCTATGGAAATGCATTTACTAAATTTGTTCCTGCCACGTTTATTATACTGAACAAAAATGTAAACACAACATGTAAAGTGTTGGTCCGATGTTTCATGAGCTGAAATAAAAGATCCCACAAATGTTCCATATTCACAAAGAAATAATGTATTTATCTCAAATGTTGTGCACAAATTTGTTTACATCCCTGTTAATGAGCATTTCTCATTTGCCAAGATAATTCATCCATCTGACATTTGTGGCATGTCAAGAAGCTGATTAAACAGCATGCTCATTTCACAGGTGCACCTTGTGTTGGGGACAGTGAAAGGCCACTCTAAAATGTGCAGTTTTGTCACAAAGCACAATGTCACAGATGTCTCAAGTTTTTAGGGAGCATGCAATTGGCATGCTGAATTGAATGCTTATTTCTCTACCATGAGCCACCTCCAACGTCGTTTTAGAGATTTTGGCAGTACGTCCAACCAGCCTCACAACCGCAGAGCAAGTGTAACCACGCCAGCCCAGGACCTACACATCCAGCTTCTTCACCTGTGGGATTGTCTGAGACCAGCCACCCAACTGGTACTTGACTTCAGTGGGCTCACAATTCGATAGCCACTGGCACTCTGAATATTTTCATACTTGAGTAAAAGTATAGCTACCTTAATAGAAAGTTACTCAAGTTAAAATGAAAATCAGCCTGTAAAATACTACTTGAGTAAAATTCTAAAAAGTATTTGGTTTTAAATATACTTAAGTAACACAAGTAAATGTAATTGCTAAAATATACTTAAGTATCAAAAGTACAACCATAAATCATTTAAAATTCCTTATATTAAGCAAAGCAGACAGCACCATTGTCTGGTTTTTAAAATGTATGTATAGCCAGGGGCACACTCCAACACTCAGACATTATTTACAAAAGATGCATTTGTGTTTAGTGAGTCCGCCAAGCCAAAATGTGGCAAAATGTGACAATTTTCCTATCCTATTAAGCATTCAAAATGTAATGGGTACTGTTGGTTGTCAGGGAAAATGTATTTAAAAAGTACAATATTTTCTTTAGGAATGTAGTTAAGTAAGAGTACAAGTTGTCAAAAATATAAATAGTAAAGTAAAGTACAGATACTCCAAAAAAACGTCTTAGGTAGTACTTTAAATTATTTTTACTTCATACCACTGCCTTAATGCATACTTTAAAATTATATTATGCGAGCTAAACATACAAATATATATATTTGTCTAATGTATAATTTTTAGAGACTAATAATATTACTGTCCCCACTACAAAAGAAAAAATGTAAATACATGTAAGTTTGTCTTTGAAACATTTTAATTGAAATACTGTAGAATTTCATTCATTCCAATGGAGGACTGCTCCTACTGGGGTGTGTCAATATGGCCGACCAGTGGCTTCAAAGCCTCCCAATGGCCAATATATAGCATCAGCAATCCAGGGTTTACGTACATTATTGGTTACAATGGACATGATGAATGTACAAGGGATCCAATGGTCAAGAGGTATTTATTTAATGGGCCTCTATCCACTCTGACACTCCTTTTATATGTGGATGTGATATAGTGGCCAGACTGGGCCCAGTCAAGCCCCTGAGTGCATAGCGCTCCCCTTTGAAATCTAGCAGACCAACAAGTGCAGGCGCCGTGAAGCTGTTATGGCCTGTCTGCCTCGTGTTCTGCCACTAAAGGCAGCGTGCGATGTGTCGCCAAGAGCTGGTCAAAGGGTCGGTCGAGGTCAGGAGAAAAGGCGTCTGGCTCAATTTCATATGTCACCATAGCAGATTGGTGGAATGGTAGTTGTTGTGGGACAGCAGAGTTTGTTGGAATGGTGGTTATTGTAGGATTGTGGTGGTTAGTGAACTGGTGGTTATTGTGGAACACTTCACAATGTGTCTCTATGTCTTTACATGGTGCAGTACTTACAGGCAGGGACATTGTGGGTATCCACACATTTAGTTACTTCCACCTACCCGTGGTGTGTACCTACTACACTGTGGATGAATGTGTACCACATCAAGGCTTTCACCTGTTCTATCTATCGGTGGTGTAAACAAAGGCCAATGGTCCTTTTATAACAATTACCAGATGGTAGAGCATATTTGTGTGAGCGCAAAGGGAATGCTTTGGTTATATGATATGAGGGCAATGCAGTGGCATCTGCTCCTTTCTGCCCTGTGGTTCATTGGATCTATTCCAAGGACCTATACAGTAAACAGTTACAGTTATCCAATATCCAGAACTTCTGAGCAAACAGGTTTTTTTTCACATATATATTCCCTCACCATAATGTGTATCATCTGTGAGCAAGAGGGGATTCTTGCAGATCTTTGCTCATGTGTACAATGTACAGTAGCTCATTAGACCAGCTGCAACCCAAGAATGCAGCGGTCTCTGGAATTCTCGTAATGGTTCATTATTTTCAAGCCTTGACCTTTTGCTGCCCTCCTCTGAGCTACAAGTGTGAAGTTATCGTTGCAAGCATTCTCTTATGAAATGTACATTTTCGCTCTTCCCCCCCACTGAATATCATAATTGCAAGGATCTAAGGAGATGTCTGAAAACATTTGTAAGGCAACGCTGGCAATCGTCTCCCATAAAGGAAATGTCATGAGCATGTAATTACTATGCAATAGTCTCTTTTACGCTCCCATTAGCTGTGAATAATACGCCTGGAATTGCCTTTAGTGCACTGTATTGGACTGTGGAAATCTAGCTATTTAAATGTAGATTGCGGTTTAATATATTCAATTTGTGGGGTCCTACAGGCGTGCTGCAGATGGTTCTGTTTTTCATAATGGCATTCGGTGAAAACAGTGATATGATATGATGGACGGAGGTTACATTTTGCCTGATATGGCAGCGTATATGACAGTTGAAAAGAAAACAAGGATTTTATTTTTTACTTCATTCTATTTTCAGCTAAATGCAGTCTCTCCAAGACAATAGCATCCAAATACATTGTTTTATTATATGTCCATTCAAGGCTTCATCATTCCATGTTGTCTTATTTGTAAACCTGAATGCCAAACGTGTCTACACAAACAAATGTAAGCAAACACCTTGACTTACACGGCTATGGTAAGCAACTCAAATTTTTTATTTCACCTTTATTTAACCAGGTAGGCTAGTTGAGAACAAGTTCTCATTTGCAACTGCGACCTGGCCAAGATAAAGCATAGCAGTGTGAACAGACAACACAGAGTTACACATGGAGTAAACAATTAACAAGTCAAAAACGCAGTAGAAAAAAAAAATGGGCAGTCTATATACAAATTGTGCAAAAGGCATGAGGAGGTAGGCGAATAATACAATTTTGCAGATTAACACTGGGGTGATAAATGATCAGATGGTCATGTACAGGTAGAGATATTGGTGTGCAAAAGAGCGGAAAAGTAAATAAAAAAATAAAAAAACAGTATACATTTACATTTAACATTTAAGTCATTTAGCAGACGCTCTTATCCAGAGCGAGTATAAAAACAGTATGGGAATGAGGTAGGTGAAAATGGGTGGGCTATTTACCAATAGACTATGTACAGCTGCAGCGATCGGTTAGCTGCTCGGATAGCTGATGTTTGAAGTTGGTGAGGGAGATGAAAGTCTCCAACTTCAGCGATTTTTGCAGTTCGTTCCAATCACAGGCAGCAGAGTACTGGAACGAAAGGCGGCCAAATGAGGTGTTGGCTTTAGGGATGATCAGTGAGATACACCTGCTGGAGCGTGTGCTACGGATGGGTGTTGCCATCGTGACCAGTGAACTGAGATAAGGCGGAGCTTTACCTAGCATGGACTTGTAGATGACCTGGAGCCAGTGGGTCTGGCGACGAATATGTAGCGAGGGCCAGCCGACTAGAGCATACAAGTCGCAGTGGTGGGTGGTATAAGGTGCTTTGGTGACAAAACGGATGGCACTATGATAGACTGCATCCAGTTTGCTGAGTAGAGTGTTGGAAGCCATTTTGTAGATGACATCGCCGAAATCGAGGATCGGTAGGATAGTCAGTTTTACTAGGGTAAGCTTGGCGGCGTGAGTGAAGGAGGCTTTGTTGCGGAATAGAAAGCCGACTCTTGATTTGAGTCGGCTCTTGAATAGCTCACCCACAGACAAACAACAGTCAAGTGGATATGCACATCTTTGTCCAAGTCCTTGTATTCATTAGAATAGGAGAGAATCTTCAGGTAAAGTTCTTTCATCCTAACTAACTACATTGTGTTCTTTCAGATGTTCAGAGCAGCTCTCTCAGTATTTGCACACCGTGTAATTATGTATATTTATGGTTGGATCAATTAAAAACACCTCTGGAATTGAGCAGATGAAAGGGCTCTGACTAGCGACATCCCATTTTCCTTTTTAACAAGAATTCTTGATTTAATTCTGATTTCATCCCAGTACTGTGCCATTACTTGTGACAGTCAACACAGAAATGTACCCTAGTGGTTCTACAGTATAAGCATCACAACAAAAATAAGAGGACACGATATGCATGTATTATTCAAAGCATTGTTTTTGATAGTGATGGAGACAAAGAGCATCTACATACTGTACATTGTTTATAAGAACGTCCAAGTCACGTGGATACAGTATATCTCAAATGCACAATTCCCACATTAGGATCAAATCTGCCTTGTGTGAAATATTGTAAATGAGAGCATCATTATTATGTGTCCATAAGTATGCATATGTTTTAATTGGCATATACTGTATACTCAAAACCAGAAAGCAGAAAGCACAGTCACAGGAACAAGCATACAAAATAGTACAGCCTGTTTACATTTCCCAATTAGAATTAAAGACGCGTGTTCATTTAGCAATTCATTCCGCCACTTTTCAAGAATGTGTTCTCACCAACAATTCATCAAGATTGATCACTTAGCATGGAAAAGATCAAAGTGGCATTTTGTGTTTGTATGCTGCATTAAGTCCTTGTCAAAAATGACATTCAGATGCTATTCATCTTACTTTCTGTCAAAGCTTTGGCGAGTGTTTCAGTTTGCATTACTTAACAGGACAGATGGGCGTGTGGAAGGTGGACTGATAACTACAGTCAGCCAACCACTGTCTGCTGACGTAGAGATGAGTACGTGAAAGAGGATGGATGGCCTTTTATGCAAAAAAAAGACCGAGCAGAACAGTCAGTGAGACGATGTCTCCCACCCTAACATGCCTCCCCTATCAGGATAAGGTAAGACCCAGATGCAGACCGTGTCGAAGTAACAATGTTTATTACAGCCACAGGGGCAGGCAAACGACAGGTCAAGGCAGGCAGGGGTCGATAATGCAGAGCAGGAGCAGAGGCACAGGACAGCAGGCAGGATCAGGGTCAGGGCCAGGCAGAGTGGTCAGGCGGGCGGGTACAGAGTCAGGACAGGCAAACAGAAGACAAGGGGCTGTCAGACATGGTTTTCTAGACACAGAAATGGTAGGAAAAATACAGAGGGTACAGGGCAACAGAGGACGAACAGCAGAGGGGCTAATAATCTTGGAAAGATCTCAGCTTCCAGGGGTGTAGCCGCGGCACTATAGTGGTGTACTAGTGCCTCGGGCTTGACCTTCTTGGACACAGGTCGGTGCTGTGGAAGCGAAGTGGCCCGGCCCTTACTAAACCCCACCCAGAGGTCCTGGTACTCTGCGGGGCTGGCGGAGACGTCCGGGGCAATTTCCAAGCCTCCCGGAAGACAATGAGTGTGACAGGACGGGCTCCAGTCCACGATGGCACCAGTAGCCCAGTGGATGAGGGGATTGTGTTGCTGGAGCCAGGAGAATCCCGATACCACGGGAATCTGAGGAGACTCGATGAGCAGAAATGGAATATTCTCGCTGTGATTCCCTGACACCCGTAGGTTGATGGGAGTGGTAATATGAGTGACCCGGCCTACAGGGTGCCTGTCCAGAGCTCTAACCTCCATCGGAGTGGAGAGGGGTTGAGTGGGGATGTTCAGCTCGGAAGCCAGGGTAGCGTCCAAAAAAACTCTCATCGGCCTCAGAGTCACTGAGGACACAGAGAGATTTAGACTGGCTAAGGCACAGTAGAATGCCAGGAACTGGGGTGCAAGCACTGATCCAAGATGGCGTAGCAGTCGGACGTGTGTTTTGTCTTGTCCCGTCCTGTATAGTGTAAATATAGTTTTTTTCCTCTTTTTTTCCGTATATATTTCGTACATATTTTAATCTCACTTCCCAACCACAGGCTGAATATACTCTCCTGCAACCCGCATCACCCAATGTGGTACGGATCTGCTTTTTCTATGCTTTAGAATCGGAACCCTCATCAGAAGCTAGCCGCTAACTAGCTACTAGCTAGCCACTGCTAGCGGTCTTCAACGCTAACTAGGACACCAGCGCGACATCTACCCAAAGCATATCAGACTGCTTTTTCTCTACCCCATCTCCGGATTCCTACCGCAAGCTCTGAAGCTTTATACCGGATCATCGTAAATAGCTAGCTGCAATCCGAGTGGCTACTCCTGGCTAACGTCTCTGTCCCAGAGCAAGCACCAGTTAGCCTGGAGCTAGCCTCGAGCTAAACCCATCTCCCGACTACCCGAAGAGGTCCAAAAATACCTAATTTGCCAATTGGCCTGGACCCTCGACTGACCCTCTACTGCCGACACGGAGCCCCGCCGATCCATCACGACTGGTCCGCCGACATAATCGTCCGAGGGGGTTTCAACAGGCTTCTCCGCTGCGACATCGCCAAAGATCCATCTGCTGGCCAAGGCCCGCGAGCTTTCTGAATCGCTGTATCTCCAGCTCACCGCATGAAGAGGAATAAATAAACAGACTCACCCCATCGCGACGTCCCCCAAAGGTTAACTCTCTAGCCCTCGCTATCTCCCTGCTTGCTAATTCGGCCTGCTAACGGCTAGCTTGTCAAGCTCCGGTCCGCTAACTGCTACCTTGTCTAGCTCGGGCCTACGAACTGTTAGCTTGTTAGCACAGGCCTGCTAACCGTCTGTACCACCGCGTCCCAATCACTCTCTGACCCCATTTACTTTCTATCTCTTTTTGATTTTTAATTTGTTTATACCTTCCGGAAACCTGCCTCACCCAATGTGATACGGAATCGCTATTACTTTTACTCTTATTTTTATTTTTATGACACTCAAGAACCTCCAGACGCTAACCAGCTAACTAGCTACAAGCTAGTTAGTCATTGTTAGTTAAAAAAAAATAAAAAAAATAATAAAATAAAATAAAAAAAACCTGAATCACTCGCCAGCCCCCCTGCCCATCCACCGCTGCCCCCTGGACACTGATCTCTTGGCTACATAGCTGACGCACGCTGGACTGTCCATTAATCACGGTACTCCTTTCTGCTTGTTTGTCTTACCTGTCGGCCCCGTTGCCTAGTCAACGCCATTTTACCTGCTGTTTGTTGTGCTAGCGGATTAGCCTCGCCTACTGTTTTTAGCCAGCTTTCCAAATTCAACACCTGTGATTACTGTATGCCTCGCTGTATGTCTCTCTCAGATGTCAATATGCCTTGTATACTGTTGTTCAGGTTAGTTATAATTGTTTTAGTTCACAATGGAGCCCCTAGACCCACTCTGCATACCCCTGTTACCTCCTTTGTCCCACCTCCCACACATGCGGTGACCTCACCCATTACAACCAGCATGTCCAGAGATACAACCTGTCTCATCATCACCCAGTGCCTGGGCTTACCTCCGCTGTACCCGCACCCCACCATACCCCTGTCTGTGCATTATGCCCTGAATATATTCTACCATGCCCAGAAACCTGCTCCTCTTATCCTCTGCCCCCAACGCTCTAGGCGACCAGTTTTGATAGCCTTTAGCCGCACCCTCATACTACTCCTTCTCTGTTCCGCGGGTGATGTGGAGGTAAACCCAGGCCCTGCATGTCCCCAGGTACCCTCATTTGTTGACTTCTGTGATCGAAAAAGCCTTGGTTTTATGCATGTCAACATCAGAAGCCTCCTCCCTAAGTTTGTTTTACTCACTGCTTTAGCACACTCTGCTAACCCTGATGTCCTTGCCGTGTCTGAATCCTGGCTCAGGAAGGCCACCAAAAATTCAGAGATTTCCATACCCAACTATAACATCTTCCGTCAAGATAGAACTACCAAAGGGGCGGAGTTGCAGTCTACTGCAGAGATAGCCTGCAAAGTAATGTCATACTTTCCAGGTCCATACCCAAACAGTTCGAACTACTAATTTTGAAAATTACCCTCTCCAGAAATAAGTCTCTCACTGTTGCCGCCTGCTACCGGCCACCCTCAGCTCCCAGCTGTGCCCTGGACACCATTTGTGAATTGATCGCCCCCATCTAGCTTCAGAGTTTGTTCTGTTAGGTGACCTAAACTGGGATATGCTTAACACCCCGGCAGTCCTACAATGTAAGCTAGATGCCCTCAATCTCACTCAAATCATCAAGGAACCCACCAGGTACAACCCTAACTCTGTAAACAAGGGCACCCTCATAGACGTCATCCTGACCAACTGGCCCTCCAAATACACCTCCGCTGTCTTCAACCAGGATCTCAGCGATCATTGCCTCATTGCCTGTATCCGCCACGGAGCCGCAGTCAAACGACCACCCCTCATCACTGTCAAACGCTCCCTAAAACACTTCTGTGAGCAGGCCTTTCTAATCGACCTGGCCCGGGTATCCTGGAAGGACATTGACCTCATCCCGTCAGTTGAGGATGCCTGGTCATTCTTTAAAAGTAACTTCCTCACCATTTTAGATAAGCATGCTCCGTTCAAAAAATGCAGAACCAAGAACAGATACAGCCCTTGGTTCACTCCAGACCTGACTGCCCTCGACCAGCACAAAAACATCCTGTGGCGGACTGCAATAGCATCGAATAGCCCCGTGATATGCAACTGTTCAGGGAAGTCAGGAACCAATACACGCAGTCAGTCAGGAAAGCTAAGGCCAGCTTCTTCAGGCAGAAGTTTGCATCCTGTAGCTCCAACTCCAAAAAGTTCTGGGACACTGTGAAGTCCATGGAGAACAAGAGTACCTCCTCCCAGCTGCCCACTGCACTGAGGCTAGGTAACACGGTCTCCACCGATAAATCCACGATTATCGAAAGCTTCAATAAGCACTTCTCAACGGCTGGCCATGCCTTCCGCCTGGCTACTCCAACCTCGGCCAACAGCTCCGCCCCCCCCGCAGCTCCTCGCCCAAGCCTCTCCAGGTTCTCCTTTACCCAAATCCAGATAGCAGATGTTCTGAAAGAGCTGCAAAACCTAGACCCGTACAAATCAGCTGGGCTTGACAATCTGGACCCTCTATTTCTGAAACTATCTGCCGCCATTGTCGCAACCCCTATTACCAGCCTGTTCAACCTCTCTTTCATATCGTCTGAGATCCCCAAGGATTGGAAAGCTGCCGCAGTCATCCCCCTCTTCAAAGGGGGAGACACCCTGGACCCAAACTGCTATAGACCTATATCCATCCTGCCCTGCCTATCTAAGGTCTTCGAAAGCCAAGTCAACAAACAGGTCACTGACCATCTCGAATCCCACCGTACCTTCTCCGCTGTGCAATCTGGTTTCCGAGCCGGTCACGGGTGCACCTCAGCCACGCTCAAGGTACTAAACGATATCATAACCGCCATCGATAAAAGACAGTACTGTGCAGCCGTCTTCATCGACCTCGCCAAGGCTTTCGACTCTGTCAATCACCATATTCTTATCGGCAGACTCAATAGCCTCGGTTTCTCGGATGACTGCCTTGCCTGGTTCACCAATTACTTTGCAGACAGAGTTCAGTGTGTCAAATCGGAGGGCATGCTGTCCGGTCCTCTGGCAGTCTCTATGGGGTTGCCACAGGGTTCAATTCTCGGGCCGACTCTTTTCTCTGTATATATCAATGATGTTGCTCTTGCTGCGGGCGATTCCCTGATCCACCTCTACGCAGACGACACCATTCTATATACTTTCGGCCCGTCATTGGACACTGTGCTATCTAACCTCCAAACGAGCTTCAATGCCATACAGCACTCCTTCCGTGGCCTCCAACTGCTCTTAAACGCGAGTAAAACCAAATGCATGCTTTTCAACCGATCGCTGCCTGCACCCGCATGCCCGACTAGCATCACCACCCTGGATGGTTCCGACCTTGAATATGTGGACATCTATAAGTACCTAGGTGTCTGGCTAGACTGCAAACTCTCCTTCCAGACTCACATCAAACATCTCCAATCGAAAATCAAATCAAGAGTCGGCTTTCTATTCCGCAACAAAGCCTCCTTCACTCACGCCGCCAAGCTTACCTAGTAAAACTGACTATCCTACCGATCCTCGATTTCGGCGATGTCATCTACAAAATGGCTTCCAACACTCTACTCAGCAAACTGGATGCAGTCTATCATAGTGCCATCCGTTTTGTCACCAAAGCACCTTATACCACCCACCACTGCGACTTGTATGCTCTAGTCGGCTGGCCCTCGCTACATATTCGTCGCCAGACCCACTGGCTCCAGGTCATCTACAAGTCCATGCTAGGTAAAGCTCCGCCTTATCTCAGTTCACTGGTCACGATGGCAACACCCATCCGTAGCACACGCTCCAGCAGGTGTATCTCACTGATCATCCCTAAAGCCAACACCTCATTTGGCCGCCTCTCGTTCCAGTACTCTGCTGCCTGTGACTGGAATGAACTGCAAAAATCGCTGAAGTTGGAGACTTTTATCTCCCTCACCAACTTCAAACATCAGCTATCCGAGCAGCTAACCGATCGCTGCAGCTGTACATAGTCTATTGGTAAATAGCCCACCCAGTTTCACCTACCTCATCCCCATACTGTTTTTATACTGTTTTTTATTTTATTTATTTATTTACCTTTCTGCTCTTTTGCACACCAATATCTCTACCTGTACATGACCATCTGATCATTTATCACCCCAGTGTTAATCTGCAAAATTGTATTATTCGCCTACCTCATGCCTTTTGCACACATTGTATATAGACTGCCCATTTTTTTTTCTACTGTGTTATTGACTTGTTAATTGCTTACTCCATGTGTAACTCTGTGTTGTCTGTTCACACTGCTATGCTTTATCTTGGCCAGGTCGCAGTTGCAAATGAGAACTTGTTCTCAACTAGCCTACCTGGTTAAATAAAGGTGAAATAAAAAAAATAAATAAATAAAAAAAAGCAAGGGAAGCAGGAAAGTTCTCTATATGGCCCACCAGAGTACTCACTCCTATCAGTGAGCCTGATCTCTTTAAAGGACAAGAGGACACAAAATGACCAAGAGTCCCGCAATACAGACAGCTCTTCGTGTTGATCCTGTATTGTCGTTCCGCTATTGATAGCCCAGCTCTACCTATTTGCAAAGGCTCGGGAAGCGGCAACTCAGCAGACTCCAGTGACTCTCGGGGCAGGTCGGGAGGCCTCGGGTTCACTCGGCAACGGGATCCTCTGGGACTTCCGCGATGACTCAGAGGCACGGTGGAGTCCCTGGACGTGTGAGCGAAGTCGAATTTCCTCTCCCTCCGCCTTTCCAGTAGTTACCCATCGATACGATTGGTCAAAGCGAAGAGGGAATCGAGATCCGGAGGTAACTCACGAGCAGCAAGCTCATCCTTGACCTCCTCTGAAATACCGTGCAGGAACATATCGAACAGTGCTTCCTGGTTCCAAGCACTCTCCGCTGCCAACGTGCGGAAATCCACCGCATAGTCAGTCACACTTCAGGAGTCCTGCCGAAGCTGGATTAGATCCCGGGCAGCTTCTCTCCAGGAGAACAGGGCTAAAAAAAAACTTCTTCACCTCATCCACGAACCCCTCCAGACGAGAAAAAGAGAGGCTGGGAAAAGACTGGAGCTGACAGGATGAATGCTGGTGAGCCTGACAAACAAGACAAACAGAAAACGCAGGTATAAGTACAGAGTGTATAATGGAGAAGATGGGCAACACCTGGAGGGGGGTGCAGACAAGCACAAAGGCTGGTGAAACAGATCAGGGCGTGACATCCCCTTTACATTTAGCATTTGGCGCAAAAATGTCATTTCCAGCATAAGATATTCCAACATAAAAATGTTGTCAATAAAGCTCGTGGGAAAAGAGTATATTTTTACAGTTTACAAGAAACACTTCAAAACATCTTGCTAAGGATGGCATTGTAGCTTGTTAATTAAGATAAACTGATTAAACTAAGTGAAGTACTTGGCAGCTGTCTCATACTACATGATTCCATATGTGTTATTTCATAGTTTTGATGTCTTCACTATTATTCTACAATTTAGAAAATAGTCAAAATAAAGAAAAACCCTTGAATGAGTAGGTGTGTTCACACTTTTGACTGGTAATGTAGGTATGAAGAAATTAGGAGGACGTGGAGAATTCCCTTACGAAAAACGATTGCAGTCATCGTGCAGTATAACTGCAGTACACTGTAGTATAACTGCAGTTAGAGTACAGTATAACTGCAAGTACTGCGTCCAAAATAACACAGTGGACTACAGCTACTG
The DNA here is from genome assembly GCF_034236695.1 of Oncorhynchus nerka. Lineage (NCBI taxonomy): Eukaryota > Metazoa > Chordata > Actinopteri > Salmoniformes > Salmonidae > Oncorhynchus > Oncorhynchus nerka. Next base: position 42,228,353 of record NC_088400.1, on the reverse strand, counting down.
CACTTTTACTGCGGTTCGAAAACTGCAATATTTTTTGTAAGGGTTTTTACTTCTTCTACCGTCTGTCACCTTATACTTTAACATCAGATATGGGTTTTTGTTCATCCGTCAAAGCTGTTATGCAGTTGGTTGAAGCGTTACGCAAGAGATTCCATAACTTTGTTCTCATAGTAGGCTACATCAATTAACAAAGATCATCCACAGGATTGTTTCATGTGAACTATTGCGGTACGTTCAGTGGGCTATACATTCTTCAAGTAATAATGTTTTCACAGATCCTAAATCAGTTTGATCAATTATTCAGCATGACTGACGAAAGAATGGTAATTTATTCATGGGTTAATTAATCTGTGATGCTTTAATCGATTGTGTGGATCTGCATTTTATGTTTGAAAATGTAGAAATATTCACATAAGATTCCACGGTTATCATAATGTACTCCTATTTCACTATTTCCAATTGATGACAATAGGAATACATAAGATGGGCTTGGTGGAACTTCTGTAGAAAGTTTAGCAATATGCTATGATAAAGATGTAGCCATTCACAGACTGTAGCAACATACATGGCAACAAGACATATACAACTGGCACGGTATACAACTGGCACGACTATTGTACTATTTAAAATGGTGTACTTACAATGTAATTATACTGTACTTGCCTACGTAACTACCATATAAATACATGCGTATCAGGGACTTTTAATTTAAAGTAGGACCATGTCTTGTTTCAGGGAGGCTATTTTGTTTAGTGTTGTGAAAACTTGCTATGCTAGCTCTGTGCTTCTGTAAAAACATATATATATATATATATATATATATATGAAATCAGCTACTGTAAAAGACAAATTTCAACCCAGAGCGCTAATCAAATGGTTTTTGAATGTGGATCTCAGCATTGGACATAAAAGCAGCAGTTCATTCAAATGGATTGGAGATGCAGTAATCTCTGTGAGGAGTTGTGTGAACACACTAGGCTGAGTTAAGAAGCTTAACCCACTGTGAAGTATGGTGTCCATTATAGGACAAACTCAGCCTTAAGGCTTATACCTAGCTCATGACGAGTGATTCAAGGAGGGGTGACAACCAGTGGAACGTAACTAAATGTAATATAAAATGGCATCTACGTAATCCCAAAAGGTAATTATTTATCATGAGAGGGCCAAAATCAATAACCACTGTAGTAATGCAGCATACTTAAAGAAAGGATCAAATCTCACCTTTCTGGTGATTTAAAAAAAGGACACAAGCTCAAGTATACAGTACAGATATGATAAAAATATGAAAATATGAAATATTTACATTGTGTATTTCCTATTCAACAAAACTGTATGAATAAGGCTTGAAATGACTTATATGCATTCTGAATATAAATATCATCTTCCTTATAACTGTATAATACATATTTGTATATTTAGTGTTAGAGAAAATGTGCATGTTGTCTAATTGTCTGTCTTGATCAAAATATCTGCCCCCATCGCTGTAAACGTCTCACCAGGCTTGGGGAGTAACGAATTACATGTAATCCGTTACATATAAGGGATTACAAAAAACCCTAATCCGTTACGTTACCAGCAAAAATATTGTAATCAGATTACAGATACTTTTGAAAAACTTTGAGGATTACTTTTAAATTCAGAAAGGACGGTTTGCAAAAAAAATCTTTGACACTTCTCTGTTTTCTCAATGACATTCGAATCAGCATTGAAAAAAGACTCAAGTTGAAGTTTGTTCCACCTCAGTGAGTCTGACCACAAGTCAGAGACCATTATGATGACACACCAAAATTGTGTTAGATGGATCGTGGGAAATGAGCAGGAATAGGCTTTTGTAGGCTACATTGCAAGCTATGTCTTCCAATGGTGTGACTCCTGTCGGCATCCAAAGATTATCCAACTTGAATAAATGCTTGGAGGTAAGGATGACAGCAGTGGTGTAGTCTACGGCGATACGGATATCACTTATTATTGATATCTACATAGAACATTGATGTGAATCACACTGCTGCTCTCTCATTTACCTATTTGTGGCTTACAGATTGTGGTTGTTGTGGATGGCTGTTCACAAATCTAAATGTGTATTTGAACACAATAATGATTGAATTCAAGAAGTTTAAGCTGCCTATCAATCATTGTTGTTGAAACCAGTGGCCAGCCAGTGAAAAACGTGCTCTTGCAACAGCTGCATAGTGCAGATCCCAGCCTATGGAATAAAAGTGGGGCTTCAATTGCTCAATTTAATTCATGCTGATAGAAAAAAAAAATCCATAGGCCGAATGGACACATTTGATTGATTTATTTATTTAACCTTTATTAAACCAGGAAGGGCTCATTGAGATTTAAAATCTCTTTTTCAAGAGCGTCCTGGCCAAGATGCGCAGCACCAACTCATTTAAAAAATTGCAGACAAACAACATGAAAAACTACAAGTAATCTAGTAAAAACCACAGAATTCACAAGAGTATAACAAAATCAAAAACAGCAAATTAAAAACATTGACAGGTCAGGGAATCAGTCTCAAGATCATTCCATCAGTGATTTAATTAAAAAATACCAATCGGGACAACTATGTGATATGGCCAGCTATGTCAAATTTAACATTGATTTATCCTGCACACCACGCAGGTCCCTTAAACAGGGGATCTTATATATAAGAGGTTCTAAGTCAAGGGGTGAGGATTAAGACTGAGCGTGTCCTAAAATGGACACCGTAATATGGTGTGTTTCCTGCCCACACATCACATCACTCACCTCCTTCATACTTCATGCCTCAGTAGGAATCTAATCTTCATCCTCAGATTCACTGAGGCAGCAAAGAAGCAAATCCCCGAATTGCTTTGAGACCACACAATTATACGAATAACAAGGGCAATTGTAATAGCATGATTGATGTTTAACCGGTCCAAAATAATACAAATGATATGATGAACTTAAGGAAGTCTGGCTGTACGTTTTAGGTTGTAGTCAGAATGTGGGTTTAAGGGACATTTTATTACTGATTGTGTGTTTAGGTGACTCCAAACAACTGAAGGTAACTTCCACCAATGTCAAAAGTCAACAGCCCAAACTTCACATATTAGAATAGATGAGAAGAGGGGATAAAGATTGGTGGCACCACTAAACTGCATAGTTTGATGACCACACTGGAGTTATCTATGAGTCATACACAGAGATAAAACAATTGCAGTTTTAAACCATGCTTTCCGCAATTCTACACATTTTGCCATGGAGAAGAGAGAAATGTTGAAATGTTGTAACACATTTCATGCAATTCTATTTATTTTGCCATGGGGCAGAATACTGGTCGATATTCGGCTATGATTACTACACATTTAGATAGCAGGATAGACTAACTTTACCTGACAATGACATAACAAGAGAAAAACTGTTGATGCACAACCACATTTTGAACTTGCACCTTGTGTATTCTACTATTCTAACTCCCAATAGTAAGTTGAGACACCGACTGTGTTCCTAGCGGCCGGGGACCCTAAGCAACCGCTTATGTCGCTTATGCCTGGAGCAGGACCAGGTTATACAATAGTTCTATGACACAATGAGAAGAACACACTAACTATACCAAGATGTCAAGTTGAAGAAAGCTATCTCTCTCTTACTGGCTCCACCTCCTTTCTTCTTTTTCTCTCTCTGATTGTCAACCAGTATCCATTCCATATGGGAATGAGAAATTAGAAAACAATTTATATAAATCCTCCCATGTTCACTGACTGTTTACGTTTTCCCAGGAAGGCACACTGAGCTCTGTCTCCATGGAAACTGCCGGTAGCCAATGGTGGGTGTCTTGGACTGACCATGTGATGTGAAGCCTGTTGAGTATTGAAGTTGGCAGTCAGGCTGTGTGCTGACTATGTTTTATTGAAAGGAAAGTAAGAACCATTGAAACGGAAAAGCTCCTTATACTGCAAACAATGTATGTTTGTCAATCTCAAAGTTCTTCCTCTAGCCCACACCTCACAGCATGTTTTGAGGCTGGGTAGACTACGGCATATTTTTTTTAAGTGACTCCTAACACATCCCTCTGCTTTTAAATGAAACAGTAGCTATTCAGCCAAGTCTCCTTCCCTTAGGAAAAATGTGACTGTTTCTTTCACCATTAGTTCATAAGCGGTGAACTAATCATAAAACTTAGTGAACTGATGCTTAGAAGAAGACAAATTTAAACAGGCACACACACACAGGCACATACACACAAACAAAGCCCATAAGAAAATGAGCTATTCCCTGTTCCCTGGGACTCCAGCAGCAGCCTTGAAACTACCTGTCGACTTTGATCACAGTCACACTGTGGGTTCTCACTGTGATGGCTCTAAAAGTTATTAGAGCGTGAGTCTATTAGATGGGGAAGCATGTCCTTTCCTTTCCCTCTACAGGTGCAGTTAAACACAGGGGAAAACCACTTCTAGTTTCTGGCACATCAGGCTCCACTTCTAGTCTCTGGCACATCAGGCTCCACTTCTAGTCTCTGGCACATCAGGCTCCACTTCTAGTCTCTGCCACATCAGGCTCCACTTCTAGTCTCTGCCACATCAGGCTCCACTTCTAGTCTCTGGCACATCAGGCTCCACTTCTAGTCTCTGGCACATCAGGCTACACTTCTAGTCTCTGCCACATCAGGCTCCACTTCTAGTCTCTGGCACATCAGGCTCCACTTCTAGTCCCTGGCACATCAGGCTCCACTTCTAGTCTCTGGCACATCAGGCTCCACTTCTAGTCTCTGGCACATCAGGCTCCACTTCTAGTCTCTGGCACATCAGGCTCCACTTCTAGTCTCTGGCACATCAGGCTCCACTTCTAGTCTCTGGCACATCGGGCTCCACTTCTAGTTTCTGGCACATCAGGCTCCACTTCTAGTTTCTGGCACATCAGGCTCCACTTCTAGTTTCTGGCACATCAGGCTCCACTTCTAGTCTAGCACATCAGGCTCCACTTCTAGTCTCTAGTATATCAGGCTCCACTTCTAGTCTCTGGCACATCAGACACATTCTTCTCCATCACATCCATTTTAAGTCAGGAAATTCAAGATATATTAAAGACGTTCAAATCTCTAATTGCAATTTTTACAAAGGCAATCACATCAAAATACAGAAAAAGTGCAAAGTCCTACTCTAACAATCTCAGTTTATGATCTAGCCAGTTGTTTTTGAAGGTATCAATAATGAACGCATAATCATATTTAAATATAAGCCTTCAGAGCCCACAGAAAACATTTTTACTAATCATTGAAAAGGCTACGCTGGCCAGGCTAAGGCAACTTGATTTTATGCTAGCGTAATGCTATTTTAAAACACCCAACAACCTGCCCGCTTGACCCTATTCCCTCCTCTCTTCTCCAGACCATTTCCGGAGACCTTCTCCCTTACCTCACCTCGCTCATCAACTCATCCCTGACCGCTGGCTACGTCCCTTCTGTCTTCAAGAGAGCGAGAGTTGCACCCCTTCTGAAAAAACCTACACTCGATCCCTCCGATGTCAACAACTACAGACCAGTATCCCTTCTTTCTTTTCTCTCCAAAACTCTTGAACGTGCCGTCCTTGGCCAGCTCTCCCGCTATCTCTCTCAGAATGACCTTCTTGATCCAAATCAGTCAGGTTTCAAGACTAGTCATTCAACTGAGACTGCTCTTCTCTGTATCACGGAGGCCCTCCGCACTGCTAAAGCTAACTCTCTCTCCTCTGCTCTCATCCTTCTAGACCTATCGGCTGCCTTCGATACTGTGAACCATCAGATCCTCCTCTCCACCCTCTCCGAGTTGGGCATCTCCGGCGCGGCCCACGCTTGGATTGCGTCCTACCTGACAGGTCGCTCCTACCAGGTGGCGTGGCGAGAATCTGTCTCCTCACCACGCGCTCTCACCACTGGCGTCCCCAGGGCTCTGTTCTAGGCCCTCTCCTATTCTCGCTATACACCAAGTCACTTGGCTCTGTCATAACCTCACATGGTCTCTCCTATCATTGCTATGCAGACGACACACAATTAATCTTCTCCTTTCCCCCTTCTGATGACCAGGTGGCGAATCGCATCTCTGCATGTCTGGCAGACATATCAGTGTGGATGACGGATCACCACCTCAAGCTGAACCTCGGCAAGACGGAGCTGCTCTTCCTCCCGGGGAAGGACTGCCCATTCCATGATCTCGCCATCACGGTTGACAACTCCATTGTGTCCTCCTCCCAGAGCGCTAAGAACCTTGGCGTGATCCTGGACAACACCCTGTCGTTCTCAACTAACATCAAGGCGGTGGCCCGTTCTTGTAGGTTCATGCTCTACAACATCCGCAGAGTACGACCCTGCCTCACACAGGAAGCAGCGCAGGTCCTAATCCAGGCACTTGTCATCTCCCGTCTGGATTACTGCAACTCGCTGTTGGCTGGGCTCCCTGCCTGTGCCATTAAACCCCTACAACTCATCCAGAACGCCGCAGCCCGTCTGGTGTTCAACCTTCCCAAGTTCTCTCACGTCACCCCGCTCCTCCGCTCTCTCCACTGGCTTCCAGTTGAAGCTCGCATCCGCTACAAGACCATGGTGCTTGCCTACGGAGCTGTGAGGGGAACGGCACCTCAGTACCTCCAGGCTCTGATCAGGCCCTACACCCAAACAAGGGCACTGCGTTCATCCACCTCTGGCCTGCTCGCCTCCCTACCACTGAGGAAGTACAGTTCCTGCGCAGCCCAGTCAAAACTGTTCGCTGCTCTGGCCCCCCAATGGTGGAACAAACTCCCTCACGACGCCAGGACAGCGGAGTCAATCACCACCTTCCGGAGACACCTGAAACCCCACCTCTTTCAGGAATACCTAGGATAGGATAAAGTAATCCTTCTAACCCCCCTTAAAATATTTAGATGCACTATTGTAAAGTGGCTGTTCCACTGGATGTCTTAAGGTGAACGCACCAATTTGTAAGTCGCTCTGGATAAGAGCGTCTGCTAAATGACTTAAATGTAAATGTAATTAAATGTTAAAAGTTCAATAGAACATGTTTGCTTGCATGGAAATAGACTTATTACAGATGGAGTTATTATAGTTGGCCGTATTAACGCAAAGCTATGGGATATGTCATTCATGTCAAAGCAGGTACTCTTATCAGCCAACAGATGGCAGACAGAAGCAGATTAGCGGATGCAGAGTGGCCATTGAGAATGCCTAATGATATGAAGAATCAGAGCAGAGGAAATCTTTAAGTTGCAGTGCCTTTCACATGACTCCAATAGTTTTCTGATGCGCTAATACTCTGTGCCTTTTGAACTATTCCATCTTACTTGCACTAGTATGCGATCATAATAACTCCTTGAAGATGTCCTGTACATTACCTCAAAGTGTAATATCAATGCGTTGTGTGTGTACTTATTACTGTTACTTGTTACTATATCGACATCTGTGCTACTCGATTGTAGCCTTACTTAAATAACAACTTCAGAAAGCCCTGTCATTCTACTTCTGTCAGTCTCTTAGCAGTGAACTCTGTTGTCCACGAAGAGACTTCCTTGGGTGACAAATTGGGTTATCATGGGTCGAAACCTACTGTTCATTGCTCAACTACCTCCTGTCGACTGGAGGTATTTGAGGTATATTTTAAATGGCCTTGCATGGGGAAACGTGCACCCAGCAGCCACCTCACTCCCCACTCGGCCTGGGCTTTGTGAGTGTGTGCTTCTAAGCTCCTTTTTCAGAGTGCACATCCATCCAGAGCCTATATAAGAGGCAAGCCTATAGACCTCCACAGCATGCAGGCTCTCCCTGGGCAGCCCACACCGAGGCCTTTAAAGCCTGCACCCCGTCAGGCATTATTCATCAGTGCACATCAAAAAGCAACTTAAGATGCTCTATCCCCTCGATTTGCCAGGCCCTCTCGATACGATTCTGCTCCACCTCGGGAGGTGGGCACCCCCTCGGCTTCGGGAGCCCATTTAATCAATAGCAGAGATTACAGTACTTGGGGGCCCGCTGGCGCCAAGTCGAGATAGACGTCTTTGGTCTGAATGCAGGGGCCTGCTTCCCCATTCCACACAGGGGTCAGGACCACCAATGGACTGGAATCCAAAATGGTGCTTTGTGATTGACAGGGAGATAGAATAGGTTATTGGGGAAAGGTTACTGGATATGTACGCACATTGTTGTTTGAGAGGTATACATACAAGGGCAGGACGCGAGGGAGACCCTGTAATGGTTAAATTGTATATTTGAGAAAGTCTTTAGGTATCTATGTCATAGATTTTTTTCCCTCTACCATAATGTGTGTGTTTACATGAGCTTTTGCTGGTGGTGCAAAAAAAAAGGAAAAGACCAACCCCAAGGCTTTCAAGACACTGCATTTGTGGAGCGTAGAAGTCTTCAGTTCTGTTTCTGTGTGACTTTATATGTCTCTGTGCAGGCACCCTGTTGACTATCATTTCAGACTTCTCAGCAGGCTGCAAAACACACTTTAAAATCGAGGCACAGCTTCATTTCTCAAAGACACTTTTCCAGCACCGGGTCGATTTTTAAAATATTCACACCCATATGTGGTAAACAGATTAGTCATGAGCTGTGTGCCAAGCCAATGTTTAGAGTATGGTTATGTTTAAGCAGCTGCATTCGTGAACTCAGGACTGTCTAACATGGTGCCTCTTGGCATTCAGAACTCTTCCATGTTTGTGTGTTCTATGTGTTTTCTAAAAGAAACTTGTTTTCGTATGCTTATGACTAAGAGATGATAAAATGAAGACGGCCTTTCTCCAATATGTTTTTCTTAGGTTAATCATTTCTAAGATCAGTGAGTCTACGATTGGGACGCAGATAACCTGTCAGGTAATGATGCCCAGATACATAATCAATCACTCTAGAATCAATCACTCCACAAGGGCAGCAGGTAGCCTAGTGGTTAGAGCGTGAGCCAGTAACTGGAAGCTTGCTAGATCGAATCCCCGAGCTGATAAGGTCAAAATCTGTCATTCTGCTCCTGAACAGGGCAGCTAACCCACTGTCCCTAAGCTGTCATTGTAAGTAAGAATTTGTTCATAACTTACTTGCCTGGTAAAATAATAAGTATTGGTTATATAGGCTGACTTATATCTGCACATTTGTCTTGCACTGTGGATCTGCCCACATGAATAAATACTGTTGGGTAACTTTATTTCTATACTATAGTATTAACTTTAGTATTTTTGCGGACTTTAATGTAGTATTTACTGTAGTGTTTTTGTGAACATTACTGTAGTATTTACTATAGTGTTCTTGTTTTACTATCTTTGACGTAGAAGGGGGGGATTTCCACTTGAGGAAACCTACTGGACAAATACTAAAATAGGACATTTTCCATAACATGTAGGTTTCTCACTCTTGTGTGGAACAAATTGGGATATGGAGGACGGGAATGGGTGGAGTATATGCAAATGAAATACTATATATATGTATATGTATGTATATGTTTTTCTGAGACACTGTAGTGTTTTGCCTACATTACTGAAGTATTTACCACAGTGTTTTATTGAGGATAATACAGTAGTATTCTACAGTATCCTCCAAAATTAAATCCTAAGTACCACACTTGATCGAGAGATACTTCAGTGTTTTGTATAGTATTCTACAGTATATTACAAAATGACAGTCTTGGAAAAGTACCCAATTGTCATACTTGAGTAAAAGTAAGAAGATACAAGTAAAAGTGAATGTCACCCAGTAAAATATTACTTGAGTAAAAGTCTAAAAGTATTTGGTTTAAAATATTCTTAAGGATCCAAAGTAAAATCCTTAAATAAAGCAAACCAGATGGTACAATAATCATGTTATTAATATTTTTACTTACAGATATCCAGGGGCATTCTCCAACACTCCAACATAATTTAAAAATGAAACATGTGTTTCGTGAGTCCTTCAGATCAGAGGCAGTAGGGATGACCAGGAATGTTCTCTTGATAAATGTGTGAGTTAGACAATTTTCCTTTCCTGCTAGGCATAAAAAATGTAACGAGTACTTTTGGGTGTCTTGGAAAATGTATGGAGTAGAAAGCACAGTTGAAGTCGGAAGTTTACATACACTTAGGTTGGAGTAATTACAACTTGTTTTTCAACCACTCCACAAATTTCTTGTTGACAAACTATAGTTTTAACAAGTCGGTTAGGACATCTACTTTGTGCACAACACAATTTTTCAAACAATTGTTTACAGACAGATTATTTCACTTCATTGTATCACAATCATTCACTGTATCACAATTCCAGTGGGTCAGAAGTGTACATACACTAAGTTGACTGTGCCTTTAAATAGCTTGGAAAATTCCAGAAAATTATATCATGGCTTTAGAAGCTTCTGATAGGCTAATTGACATCACTTGAGTCAATTGGAGGTGTACCTGTGGATGTATTTCAAGGCCTACCTTCAAACTCGATGCCTCTTTGCTTGACATCATGTCAAAATCAAAACAAATTAGCCAAAACCTCAGAACAAAATTGTAGACCTCACAAGTCTGGTTCATCCTTGGGAGTAATTTCCAAACACCTGAAGGTAACACGTTCATCTGTACAAACAATAGTACGCAAATATAAACACCATGGGACCACGCAGCCGTCATACCGCTCAGGAAGGAGACGCGTTCTGTCTACTAGATATGAACGTACTTTGGTGTGAAAAGTGCAAATCAATACCAGAACAACAGCTAAGGACCACGTGAAGATGCTGGAGGAAACAGGTTCAAAAGTATCTATATCCATAGTAAAACAAACCCAATATCGACACAACCTGAAAGGCTGCTCAGCAAGGAAGAAGCCACAGCTCCAAAACCGCCATAAACAAGCCAGACTACGGTGTGCAACTGCACATGGGGACAAAGATTGTACTTTTTTTTAGAAATGTCCTCTGGTCTGATGAAACAAATATAGAACTGTTTGGCCATAATGACCATCGTTATGTTTGGAGGAAAAAGGGGGAGGCATGCAAGCCGAAGAACACCATCCCAACCGTGAAGTACAGGGGTGGCAGCATCATGTTGTGGGGGTGCTTTCCTACAGGAGGGACTGGTGCACTTCACAAAATAGCATACTTCCAAAGTTGTGGAAAAAGGACAACAAAGTCAAGGTATTGGAGTGGCCATCATATAGCCCTGACCACAATCCTATAGAAAACTTGTCGGCAGAACTGAAAAAGCATGTGCGAGCAAGGAGGCCTACAAACCTGACCCAGTTACACTAGCTCTGTCAGGAGGAATGGGCCAAAATTCACCCACCTTATTGTGGGAAGCTTGTGGAAGGCTACCCGAAACGTTGGACCCAAGTTAAAACCTCTTAAGTCGACCCTCTACTTTTTCGAACATTCTGTTAAAAATCGCGCAACAATTCAGCGCCCTGCTACTCAGGCCAGGAATATAGTATATGCATATGATTAGTATGTGTGGATAGAAAACACTCAGACGTTTATAAAACTGGTTAAATCACGGCTGTGACTATAACAGAACGTGCGTTTCATCGAAAAATGCAAGAAAATCTGATCACTGAAAATGGAAATATATATCCATGCGCGACTTCCAGGAATTGTTCAAAGTGAACCGAATTACATGAGACCGAGGTTTCAGTGCCTACAGCTTCCACACGATGTCTAGAGTCTTGTCATTTGATTCAGCTTTGATTCTTGGTCAAACCGAATCAAGGGAACCGATTCCCTCCGGTCTCCGACCGGATGTTTTGGTCGAGCTCTCTTCAGACATCTTTTCGAGACGGACAGCTAAAGAATTTACATCGCCTCCTGATGAATTTTATCGCTTATTAACGTGTACTAATACCTAAAGTTGCATTACAAAAGTATTTTGAAGTGTTTTGTGAAAGTTTATTGTCGACTTTTTGAATTTTAAAAAATGACGTTACGTTATGAAACGCTATTTTTTTCCGTTTATCACACAGTCTTCATAGATCGATATCTAGGCTATATATGGACTGATTTAATCGGAAAAAATACCCAATAGTGATTATGGGACATCTAGGAGTGCCAACAAAGAAGATGGTCAAAGGTAATGAATGTTTTATATTTTATTTGTGCGGTTTGTGTAGCGACGACTATGCTAATTATTTTGTTTACGTCCCCTGCGGGTCTTTTGGGGTGTTACATGCTATCAGATAACAGCTTCTCATGCTTTCGCCGAAAAGCATTTTAAAAATCTGACTTGTTGCCTGGATTCACAACGAGTGTAGCTTTAATTCAATACCCTGCATGTGTATTTTAATGAACGTTTGAGTTTTAACTAATACTATTAGCATTTAGCGTAGCGCATTTGCATTTCCAGAGCTCTAGATGGGACGCCTGCGTGCCAGGTAGGAGCAAGAGGTTTTAAACAATTTAAGGACAATGCTACCAAATACTAATTGAGTGTATGTCAACTTCTGACCCACTGGGAATGTGATGAAAGAAATAAACGCTGAAATAAATCATTCTCTCTGCTATTATTCTGACATTTCACATTCTTAAAATAAAGTGGTGATCCTAACTGACCGAAGACAGGGAATGTCTACTAGGATTAAATGTCAGGAATTGTGAAAAACTGAGTTTAAATGTACTTGGCTAAGGTGCATGTAAACTGCATGTAAACTTCTGACTTCAACTGTACATAATTTTCTTTAGGAATGGAGTGAAGTAAAAGTAAAAGTTGCCAAAGCATATAAATAGTAAAGTACTACTAAAGTACTTAAGTACTTTACACCACTGCAAAATGATATAGTAAGTACTACACATGATTAAGGGGTACTACAGTGTGGAGTATAGTATTCTACAGAATACTACAACTTACTACAGTTTACCACAGAATTCTATAGTAAGTACAATAATATTCTATCGTAAAATGTAGTATTTTTTCCATGTGGGGGAAGGATCATCAGGAAGGTCTTTGTTGAAGGAGAATCAGGAGGGTCTTTGTTGAAGGAGCATCAGGAGGGTCTTTGTTGAAGGAGCATCAGGAGGGTCTTTGTTGAAGGAGCATCAGGAGGGGCTTTGTTGAAGGAGCATCAGGAGGGTCTTTGTTGAAGGAGCATCAGGAGGGGCTTTGTTGAAGGAGCATCAGGAGGGGCTTTGTTGAAGGAGAATCAGGAGGGGCTTTGTTGAAGGAGCATCAGGAGGGGCTTTGTTGAAGGAGCTTCAGGAAGGTCTTTGTTGAAGGAGATCAGGAGGGGCTTTGTTGAAGGAGCATCAGGAAGGTCTTTGTTGAAGGAGAATCAGGAGGGGCTTTGTTGAAGGAGCATCAGGAGGGGCTTTGTTGAAGGAGCATCAGGAAGGTCTTTGTTGAAGGAACATCAGGAGGGGCTTTGTTGAAGGAGCATCAGGAAGGTCTTTGTTGAAGGAGCATCAGGAGGGGCTTTGTTGAAGGAGCATCAGGAGGGGCTTTGTTGAAGGAGCATCAGGAGGGGCTTTGTTGAAGGAGCATCAGGAGGGGCTTTGTTGAAGGAGCATCAGGAGGGGCTTTGTTGAAGGAGCATCAGGAGGGGCTTTGTTGAAGGAGCATCAGGAGGGGCTTTGGCAGGTCGGAAAAAGCAGCCAAGCGGCGAGCAAAAAGGAGCCATTGTGCAAGCAATCAGGTATGAGCTGTAAAATTCCATGAATGTTAATTTTATCCTGGAGCCAGGAGCCAGGTCCGGGGCACAATCCTCTGGCTGTTCCTGGTGTAGGTTTTCTTTGGCGTTGACCGCTCAGTTGAGCTCTGAGTCAAAGGCATCATAGAACAGCACCCGCAAGCCCAGGCTTCCACTCCCTCCTCTCCTCACCCGGCCTGCTGCCCTGGGAGAGGAAGACGAAGACCAGCTTCCCACAGTATGCACACACCATGATGGCTCTTTGCATTTTTATGGAACGTTTATTTTCTCTGGCTGGGAAAGAAAGGAGACTGACGTTTGCTTTAGCTGATTGAATTTGTTTTGAATCCCACCCTGCACAATATCACAGATACTATGCGATGCTTGAAAAAGTGAATGCCAGGCACAATCAAATCTGACTTTGCGAATTGAAGACGTTAAAGGCCTGAGCACTTGAAATGGAAGGTACAGGAGTGTCAGACCCCTATTCCCCAAAACCGAGAAAGTTGAATGATTGTGAAAGCAGGTGCCCTACTTTCACAAAGTTGTTAAGCTTTTAAGTGCCTTCACTGTTGCAGTATCACAAATTATCTCACATTCTTGAGACACTTTCTCTATGTTTCGCTCACTCTATGAATGCTTGCTTGTAATTATTTCGATATCAGTTTTGTGGCAGAGGCACTCTAGGAGCAATTTCCTTTCTATAAAGGCAAGGGACTTGTTGTGTGGTGTCTTTTTGCCCTAACACTGTAAAGCTCCCCCTCCTTTGGGAACGGAATATGTCCACTACCAGCATGATTGAATGGCTCTCTGCGTTACACCGAAAGTGATTGTCATAAGTATTTCATCAAGAAAATTGCTTTGTGCCATAAACACATCACCCATTGCTGTGTTAGCGGGAAAGGGGTGAAACCCCGCGACAGGGTCGCTACTCTCCCTATCACCTCGCGAGCTACTGCAATTATCCAGGCCCGCAAACATCACTCGCTGGTCATTTACGAAACCATTGGCTTCCTTCCTGATTTCATTACAATCATATATACACACGCTAAGTTCACACTTCAGAGACGTCAAGGGAAGCGGAGTGCATTGTTTGTTATCGAAGGGGGTTTCCTCCGACGTTCCCCAGGACCACTTCTCCAGTGAATAGGGTTGTAGCTCTGCATGTCCCTGTATGACATTTCCATTGTGTTATGGGAAAACACTTGTGCAGCACGGTGTAAAGTACATTCCACCTGCCTAAGAAAGCTGACAGTTGGACGTATATCACCATGGTAACTATATGGATATCACTAGGTATTCCCACTAGCTTCTGTGTTTTGAAACATTGCATGTGATAAGAAAAAGCTCTCTGTGACAGTTTGTTTACATTGACCTATCCTCGGAGGATTAATGGTCATCTTTAATATCCACAACAAGTGGACAATGGCTGAAGTTAGGTCACCAGGTAAAGCACATTCCAATAAATGTGTGTGTTACTTAACCCTCCAATTATGTTGCGGGTCAATTCGACCCATTTCCACTTTTGACTTGTCTAAAATACTAGTTAACCTCTCTTTTTCAACATTACATTTAATGACTTTTCCCCATTTAGGGTCATGAACCTAACTTCAAAATGTGGACGCACTGATGTGTTGTGGAATGTCTGTGTAGATTTTGTATACAAACACGATGTTGTTGGTCATTTTGACCCGGAGGCTTTCATGTGTATAGATATTTGCACAGGTCCAAAATATACAAGTGTCTCTGATGTATTTAGTTTTGACTGGATGTGGTTGCACTTTTAAAATTATGTTTGGGTGAAAAGGAGCTTTCCCAAGCTTCTCCTTCTCAGTGCGAGAGCAGCAGATCTCTGACACAGACACTCCAAAATGAGCTCCAAAAAGAAAACGCTTGTTTGTGAGAAAGGAAATATGTTTAACACATAATTCTTAAATATAAAGTTTTGAAATCAAATGTTTTTGAATTTCTTCTTTCTGAAAGGTCTGACAAAATAAAGTTTTGGCTGTTTTTACTTGCTTCTTTGTCTGTCTTGAGTGTTTAAGAGTTCAGCATAGCAAGTTTGTATGAAGGTCTGGTTATTAAATGGGCACATACAAGGTATATATTTTCTTATCATAGGTTAAATTGACGGAAATTGCTATTTAGCAAGCTAGCTGACTAGCTTACATTGGCCAGCTAGCTAGCTAGCTAGATAAAGCCTTTACTGCAAATTGAATGCACAATTTTGTAAGCTTGATATTTCCCATGCAATGCAGCCGAAGTAACCTAGCTAGCTAACTATTTTCCTGCTTATTGTGTAGTGGCGTATAAAAATACCTGTGTGCCTATGGCTGTGTAGCTAGCTATGTAGCCAATCTGTGTATGGACCCTAAAATGTTTAGTATAAATATTAGTTCAGCACCTAGTTATAAACCTCAGCTATTTTTTTAAACCCATTTTCTACACTGTAGTATTCCATCAAATGAGACTTAATTTCAACCCGAATGGAATGTGAAACGCTTTCCTGAAAACGTCATTATCCAAGTGTTTTAAATACATAATACATGCATTATAAATATTATAATTGTAACATTATATTCTAAATACAAGTTCAATCTGTACTTCAATGCGGCTCTGGTGTGCATTATAAAAACAGAGGAAGAAAGGTAACAAAGGGAAAGAGGTAAGAACAGAGGAGCAGGGAAGATAGCATTTGAGTCATGAATTACAGTGCTACCCTAATATTCTCGCAGTTCATCACAATTACATATTAGTGTCTCTAGTGGAGTCTACTAACAGCCTTGGGCACCCAGTTGGCCCGAAGGTTATCTTAAGAGCGGGTGAGATGGTGAAGACAAGGCCGGGGGTTAGCACCCTCTCTCACATCAAAACATACCTGCAGACGAGAGACAGAATCAAATAAAAAACAAGGCTTAATCATGCCAACACTGTCAGTCATCATAGACATCAGGAGGTGAAATGGAAAACGGACCTTGTATCATTAACTCTGGGACAACTACTCTGTACATCACCATCTGTATTTCAATGTAAAGCATCTCTTTAATAAAACTTCCTGTTGACCCGACCAAGTGACCTATCACCTATGATAATGCTGTGCCCTCTATGGGTCAGCAAGTTTAGATGCGGGATGGGTTCACCGACACAGCTGATATAACATACTAAAGAGGTTTTAGGGAGAAGGGGGATGAAGTGAAGGTAGAGAGACTGTTTTGAGAAAATAAGGTAGTTAAAAAGAGACACCGTTCAACAGGAATCTATGTGTGTGGTCTCACCTGGTGTCCACGCCAAGTGGCTGCAGAGTACTTTATACTGAAAAACAAACACAGACACACGAGGACAAACAATATAGCGCAGTTATAGAAATAGAAATTATGGAGTGTCTTACTATTCTCCATAGTTGGTCCTCTTTGAAGATGGAAGGAGCCACAGTTATACACCTGAGTCTGCACAACACAATCCACCAATCAGATTGATACACAAGGCTGTAGATGTGGGTTATATGGTGTCTAATTGTTCTCAATGTTTTCAATATGGGTGACTCTTAAAAGAGCCGGTTTGGGTTTTACCTAAACACACCCTCACCTGAGAAGTAGAAATCAAAAGGAGAGAAAATGTGATTTTATTAACTGCAGTTGACATAGCTTCTCAAATTGAAGAATACTCTTATTGCAATGTGGATGTCTTTTAAAAGAGCATTTGGTTGTGCATAGTGTAGTCTATGGTGTTGCCAGGGACCAGCACCCTCTTCGAAGGAGTAGGAAATGGAAGCTCACCCGCACATGGATTGCCTCCCGTGCTGTTGGCACCCATCCTTGAAACATTTCTGCAGAGCAGCAGACCTCTCCTCTGGCACATGGCGGTGAGCTGCAGATCCCCAGCTGGTCCTCGTGTCCATCCTCATGAAGTTATGCAGGACACGGGTAGCCTTCAACAGCCTGAATTCACCCAAAATTGCAGTGCCCTACACGGTAACTGTAGGCAATCGTTTTGAAGGAATCTCCAGTTACAAGGTATCAGTAGGAATATGGAAGAATGTCGTTATTAGGCTTTTACATCACCAGGTCAATGGTAGATAACTAAAGTATAATATCCCTTATAACAAATCATGATCACATTGGATAGATAGATGCATGTGCACACACATGTGCAGCATGTGACAATAGCAGGATCATATCAAGGATAGCATCACAAATGAATACATAAATACCACTTGAAGCTTGACGAAGACTTGATCATTTGAATCAGCTGTGTAGTGCTACAGTAAGACAGAAACAAAAATATGCATCCCTTTTGAGTCCCCAGGACTGAGAACCACTGCTCTTCATTGGGCCCTCTTCATCTGCAGACAGGCTTTCACAGTTCTCACAGGAAAGAAAACCTCACAAGGAACAGACTACTACACTTAAATTAGACCGCACTGAATATTATGTTACTATTATCTCAGTCCTCACTTCTAGGGAATGGAACTACACAAAAGTACCTGCCCTATCCAGAATAGCCTACTTTCTCACTTTGACAGATCGGGCTGCTATCCTACTTTCACCCTCCATGGCTGCTAGCTAGCTACCTACAAATGCAATTGGAGTTAGTTTTTTACAGTGATAACCGCATAAAGAAAGCTAGCTAATATGAAGTTAGGTAGCTGGTAAAATTGTATTAACTTAACTAGCCACCCATACAGTATGTAAAGTTGGCTAGATTGCTAGCTAGCTACGTTAGCAGCTCAATTGAGTTAGCCTGCACTGTAGCTAGTTAGCTAGTAATACATCATTTTTAATGAGCGGCCTCTATGCATGTTTAACCAATGAGCAAAGTTCATCTTGTCAACCAATCAAACAATGCATGAAATACAAAATTCGACCTGACAACTGCGAACGCTGGTCTCCACGCGGAAGGTAGATTCTCTCGGTTCAATTGCCGTTGGTTGCGGCTCGTGTCAGCTCCTTAATGCTTCACTGCTAGTATTCTTTGGAACAAATGTTACTATGATATAGGCAGTCTTATGTCTTTACCTGACCCAAATGTAACTAATATTGCTAGTATAAAAATAGTCAGGTAAGGCAAACTCACTGCGAACACCATGTCATTTCAACGTGGATAATTGGGTAATATTTGGTTGAGATGTTGAGCAATGAGATTACAACCTATATTCACCCACTCAAAAAAACATCCAAAAGTGTTTTGAATTTCCAATGTGTTATCACTAGGCTTTTAAACATCTAAAAGCAAAAGCACATTCCAAAGGAAAAACAATGTCTGATTTTTGGTTTAGTTGTCACCCACACAGTTGAAGTTGGAAGTTTACATACACTTAGGTTGGAGTCATTACAACTCGTTTTTCATCCACTCCACAAATTTCTTGTTGACAAACTATACATTTACATTTACATTTAAGTCATTTAGCAGACGCTCTTATCCAGAGCGACTTACAAATTGGTGCGTTCACCTTAAGACATCCAGTGGAACAGCCACTTTACAATAGTGCATCTAAATCTTTTAAGGGGGGTGAGAAGGATTACTTTATCCTATCCTAGGTATTCCTGAAAGAGGTGGGGTTTCAGGTGTCTCCGGAAGGTGGTGATTGACTCCGCTGTCCTGGCGTCGTGAGGGAGTTTGTTCCACCATTGGGGGGCCAGAGCAGCGAACAGTTTTGACTGGGCTGCGCGGGAACTGTACTTCCTCAGTGGTAGGGAGGCGAGCAGGCCAGAGGTGGATGAACGCAGTGCCCTTGTTTGGGTGTAGGGCCTGATCAGAGCCTGGAGGTACTGAGGTGCCGTTCCCCTCACAGCTCCGTAGGCAAGCACCATGGTCTTGTAGCGGATGCGAGCTTCAACTGGAAGCCAGTGGAGAGAGCGGAGGAGCGGGGTGACGTGAGAGAACTTGGGAAGGTTGAACACCAGACGGGCTGCGGCGTTCTGGATGAGTTGTAGGGTTTAATGGCACAGGCAGGGAGCCCAGCCAACAGCGAGTTGCAGTAATCCAGACGGGAGATGACAAGTGCCTGGATTAGGACCTGCGCTGCTTCCTGTGTGAGGCAGGGTCGTACTCTGCGGATGTTGTAGAGCATGAACCTACAAGAACGGACCACCGCCTTGATGTTAGTTGAGAACGACAGGGTGTTGTCCAGGATCACGCCAAGGTTCTTAGCGCTCTGGGAGGAGGACACAATGGAGTTGTCAACCGTGATGGCGAGATCATGGAAGGGGCAGTCCTTCCCCGGGAGGAAGAGGAGCTCCGTCTTGCCGAGGTTCAGCTTGAGGTGGTGATCCGTCATCCACACTGATATGTCTGCCAGACATGCAGAGATGCGATTCGCCACCTGGTCATCAGAAGGGGGAAAGGAGAAGATTAATTGTGTGTCGTCTGCATAGCAATGATAGGAGAGACCATGTGAGGTTATGACAGAGCCAAGTGACTTGGTGTATAGCGAGAATAGGAGAGGGCCTAGAACAGAGCCCTGGGGGACGCCAGTGGTGAGAGCGCGTGGTGAGGAGACAGATTCTCGCCACGCCACCTGGTAGGAGCGACCTGTCAGGTAGGACGCAATCAAGCGTGGGCCGCGCCGGAGATGCCCAACTCGGAGATATATAGTTTTGGCAAGTCGGTTAGGACATCTACTTTGTGCATGACACAAGTAATTTTTCCAACAATTGTTTAGTGTCACAGCTGTTGGTGGAAGAAGGTGAGGACCAAGGTGCAGCGTGATACGTGTTCATCTTTTTTATTTGAACTGAACACTGAATAGCAAAACAAAGAGAACAACCAAAACAGTTCTGTCTGGTGCAGACACAAAAACAGAAAGCAACTACCCACAAAACCCAGGTGGGAAAAGGCTACCTCAGTATACACAGCTGCCTCTGATTGAGAACCACAGGCCAAACAACAAAGAAATCCAAAACATAGAAAGCCCACCCTAGTCACACCCTGGCCTAACCAAAATAGAGTATAAAAGCCTCTCTATGGCCAGGGCGTGACATACAGACAGATTATTTCACTGTATCACAATTCCATTTGGTCAGAAGTTTACATACACTAAGTAGACTGTGCCCTTAAACAGCTTGGAAAATGCCAGAAAATTATATCATGGCTTTAGAAGCTTCTGATGGGCTAATTAACATAATTTGAGTCAATTGGAGGTGTACCTGTGGATGTATTTCAAGGCCTACCTTCAAACTCAGTGTCATTTTGCTTGACAGCATGGGAAAATCAAAAGAAATCAGCCAAGACATCAGATAAAAAAAATGGTGGACCTCCACATGTCTGGTTCATCCTTGGGAAAAAATTCCAAACACCTGAAGGTACCACATTCATCTGTACAAAAAAATAGTACGCAAGTATAAACACCATGGGACCACACAGCCGTCATACCGCTCAGGAAGGAGAGGTGTTTGTAAACAAGAATTTGTACTTGTTTACAATGACAAGCCTTGTTCTTGTTTGACTTGGCTAGTAAAAATAAATAAATAATCCATGTAATAATGGACACTACTGTGTTCTTGGGGACCTTCAATGATGAATATATTTTTTGTACCCTCCCCCGGATCTGTGCCTTGACACAATCCTGTCTCGGAGCTCTACGTACATTTCCTTCAACTTCATGGCTTTGTTTTTGCTCTGACGTGCACTGTCAACTGTGGGACCTTATATAGACAGGTGTGTTTATTTTCAAATCATGTCCAATTAATTTAATTTACCACAGGTGGACTCCAATCAAGTTGCAGAAACATCGAGGATGATCAATGGAAACAGGATGCACCTGAGCTCAATTTCGTGTCTCATAGCAAAGGTTTTGAATACTTATGTAAATAATGTATTTCTTTTTTTTTAAACCTGTTTTCTCTTTGTCATTATGGGTTATTGTGTGTAGATTGCTGAGGATTTTATTTTATTTAATACATTTTAGAATAAGGCTGTAACGTAACAAAATGTGGAAAAGGTAAAGGGGTCTGAATACTTTCTGAAGGCACTGTATATAGTACTCTAAATACCCAAAATTCAAAAGAATACAAGATCAAACTTGACAATACCATTCAAACACATTTATCGTTCAGAACTTTAAAGCCAAATATTTTGCAGATAGAACATTATAGTCCCAAGCTCTCTAAGGGAGACCAAAGGATAGCTGTACATAGATCAATTCTCCAGTAGGAGGTGTTGCCCAGACTACAGTTTTTTTCTGAAAATGGATATAACATTGAAGATCTGACGCTGTTTTAAAGGTACTAATTCAAACTATTTTATACAAGGTTTGTGTGTGTTGAAACGTGGTAATCATGATGACAGTGGAGAGTGGGGTAAATTTAACATTTTATTTACATTCAGCATCACTCCAACAACAACAACATCACATATGTCAGCGGGTTGTCTATCCCCGGGAAAATATTTAGAATTCATGTAAATATTACATTGTTGAAAACATAGCTTGTCCAAAAAAGAACGAGTTAAGTTGAGCTTTGCGACAAATCGCCTACAAATTTCTGTACTGAATTAAATATTACCACTACCTTTTTAAAACCAGGTCTATCTTTATTTCCTAAACACAATTGAACAAAATCATATTTTTTGTATTTTAATCGTATAATCATGTATTTTAATACTTTTCTAACACAGACTTAACACCTAACCAAAACTCTTGTACTTTTTAAAACACTTTTAACATAGATCAGGCACTGTTGCTACCTCATATCCCAGTGATAATTTGTTGCATTACACCTGGGAAGAACACCTACATTTTCTCAACCTGTAATTGGCTCCACCATTGGCTCAACTTACCCCATTGCCATTGGCCCACCGTATCCCAAGGCAAACATTTTGACTATATTAGCCCACACAGCTACAATGATGCACTTTCATGCTAGGTTTAGAACCTCATATTGAAGCTTATAGAGACCCCCAACTGATGTATAGGACAATCATACATGGGAATTTCACCCTGGGGGAATTTGGGCGTGTTTATTTCATATCCGAGGCATTTCTAGGTAGTAATCTGTGGTCCAGTGTACTGCAATCTATTTCCGTAAGTGAAGCCATCAGCTAAATCACATATCTTCTGGAATCACACTTTCAATCAATTTAGCCTTTGCCATTGTAGTCACTGCTGGACTGGTAGCTACCTTCAGCAGAGGAAACATATTTGTCTGTTTGTTCTGTCACGTTTCTGACTGCACTGAGCCTTTAAGGGGCACCCAGGGAGACGAGGCTGGTGGTTGGCTGTCCCATACTGCCCATGATTCCCCAGTGCCTTCTGTCTCTAGGGGACACAATCTTTTCACCGAAAACCCTCCGCCTGGGACTTCATTCATAACTTCTTCCCCGACATCACTATGGTGGGTTTATCCTTTAGAGTTTCCAATTGCACTTTCATGTTAGTATATCATTTTGTTTTATTTGAACTAACGATAGCTAGCTTCCAATGGGCTGGACAAGTTTCCCCAAAAGTGAACAATGTGTTCTGCTTCCTAGACAACCAACAGCGTCAATACCACTATCAAGCCAATCTACAAAATGTACCTGAATGAAATATATGAAACTGATCATGACTAGATTTCATCTCACTGAGATTAATGATTTGTGTTTAGATGAACAAGATTAACTGAGCCTAGCCTACCCCCCCCCTGCTTTTCAGTGACTGTGATGTGCAAAGAAAAGCTCTAACCAATAGTTCAGGTTGGTATGATCAATGACCATTACTAAATACATTGATATGCATGATACTGTATGTGTGTGAGTTGTACTGTAGTAGACCTGGCTGCATAAACTGTAGAGGTATTCAAGTAACAAAAAACTACTTTCATCCAGCTGAAGCAATCTATGAAGCGTATGATATGGTGTGAATTTTACAGTAGACCTATTGAATGTCTCTCTCTCTCTCTCGTTTTCTCTCTCTCTCTCACAACGTGATCACTTTTTATCTTCTAAAAATGTCATTTGGTATCAGCAGTTGCATGCTTCATTAACTGTCAATCTGATGGATTTTGGATGTCCTTGCTCTTCACCATTTTATCCTGGAGTCATATTTGCACACCCAGACACATTATTTTGCGTGAATGATATCTCTGAACTTTAACCAATGCACACATTTGAATACAAAATAATTTGTCTAGCTTCTTTCTATTCTGTGGCTGCATGAAATAGCAAACATAAAGTGAATTCAGCAATGACATTACTTTGTCTCTCTCTCTCTCTCTCTCTCTCTCTCTCTCTCTCTCTCTCTCTCTCTCTCAGAATGCTAATGTACTAATGCTGTGTTGGCATAGTGTGAGGATGGGTCAACAGGGACAGGAACTTTTGAATGTGCTCACTTATGGATGCTCAGACTTAGTCACAGTGCTACTGTTACTCTGCCCTCAAGAGGATGGGGGGGCTCAGCTTAAAGCCTACGCAAGCCCCGGCGTGGACCGTATGGGCCATAGTCATTCCATACGTGTACTACACCACGAAGAGAGCAGGACGCCTCCTGCATGTGAAACACAGCAATAGCTCAGGAGAAAACACACATAAGAACAAGTCATGCATATTGTGCACACATAATGCTGTTATGTTGGTTGGCACAGTGCATCCATTTTTGCTTTAAAGGAACATACTATAAATGCATTGACATTTTAATACAAACACAAGCTAGAATTCTCATCTGTGGTTTAATCGGAAAACAGAGAGGGTTAGACGCTGGTTACTGGGCTAACACACGTTTGCAATTCCTTCTTGTTGAAAAAAAACCCAACAACACTTCAGGAAAGATTACAAAAAGTTGAAATTCCAGGGCTGAAATTCCAAACATATGCATATCATTGGCTAGGACTTGGAACTGATTGAAGCTTATTCATTCATAAATCTTGAAAGAAAAGCATGAGCACAAACATATGGAAGAGCTTTGCCTGCACCATGTCCACGTGACTGTGGTATTATCTGTAGCAGAGCTCCGAACTGGGAGGGAGGCTCGGGCTCATAAGGTTTCACTACACTACAAACATGATGTTTTCGACGCACATAACCAAAAGGGAAATAACCCTGGCAGCAAAGCTATCTTGAGAAGCCATTCCACATATGGAGACAATTATTTCAATAGTGTTTTCCAGCAATTCCCTCAGTGTCTGAAAAACTTTGAAATGCAGTCTTGCCCCTCCTGTTCCTCTCTATTCATTCCTCCCCAAGTGGAGCGTGCAGGCGGCCATTCTCCAGCCTCATGCCTGAACCCAATCTAATCTTAATGATTATCTCTTTCTCTCCAGCACACAACAGCCCTTGATTGGTGAATCTCGAGGTCTTGTTTCAAACACTCTCAGAGAAAAAGGGCCTTACCAGAAGACAGACCTCCCTTTCGACTTTGATCAAATTTCTTTATTTTTAGCTCTTAGGAGCAGACTAAAGAGCTTGTCAGAAATATATAAACATTTAGGTCCCAAACATGTTCTAAGTTGCAAAGGTTTTTGTGTAATTTCAGGCTGATTTATTGTAAAGCAGAGTACGAGGTATTTTGGTGAGTTAGGCCTACAGCTGCACACAATTTCCAGGGGGTCTCATGGGTCCCCACAAATTGCACCTCACTGGACAGAAAAGGACACACCCTCTTCACACCCACGAGCAAAAACCTACTTCTGAAACTGACACCAGCTCCAGCACAATGTCCAAAGAAACGGACAATGTTACTATAAAAGTGAACGGTGAACGGACAAAATCCATCACATCCCGTATAAGGTTAAACACTTCCCCTTCTTCCTTGTTAGAGAACAGTATCTGGATGAAACCACAGCAGAAAAAATGCGTTCTAAATGGAGCATTTGACTACACCTCGAAGGACCAACTAAAGTGACCCTAAAATAATCTATATAGAGGGTACTGTCCTGTTCAGAGAGCAAAAGCTAGCTCTTGCAGAGTTCCCAAGTGAAAATGTGTGTTTATTTTCCATGAGACAGATGATTATACATTTCAGGGGACCCCTGGGAATTGCTTTAGTGAGTTGAGAATCCTGCCAAAGCGGAAGAACAGAATCCAGAGACTTTAAAGACTTTAAAGACTTCCATTAGGAAGGCTGGCCTCAACCACACCAAACCCACTTAGAGGAGAGTGTAGAATCTCTAATGTATAAAATTGCGCAATCTCGCATGTCTGAAGTACCGTGACAACACAGAACTTGCGTGACAATAATAAGCGGTCAAGGGGGAGTTGTTGGTGGGAAGAAAGTTGGATGCAGATTGTAAATTACAATGACTATTTAACGCTAACAGGTTGTGGTAGAGCTCCTTTTCACCAGAGCCGGTGTTCTCAATAAGCCATTTTAGCCATTTCCAGGCCACTTCAACACACATTAGATCCTTTGGATCCAGAAGCCCATGTGATGATCAAACTGCATAGACTCATCCAGAAGGATTGTCATCATCTACAATCCCTAGTGTAGAGCTGGTGACTCATGTCCTGTCCGTCTTCACAGGACCTTCACAGAAAACCCATGTCTTTGCTTTTAGATGGCCTGCATGGCTATTAAAGAACACTCCAGGTTTACAACCCTTGTAGCAGTATGGTAGCTGGTTCAATCCAGATTCTTAATACACCTCACAAAAAAGACGGACCCTTCTGTATGGTCCTGTGGTGAGATTGCCTCAGGAATCAGCTACTGTGCATACTTCTAAGAAACACAAAATGCTACAGACAAACACAACATTTTTCAATGAGGCCATTCAACTCATATTAGATAAAAACCCAAACAGCTGTCAACCCAAACCAATCAAGTGTGTTTACTAAAACAGTACATCAAAAGGATCCCCCAGTGATCCCATGGAAGAGCCATGATTCCATTACACAATGCCTAAATGATATCCAGTCATTAAAATTATAAAATGGCTACCCAAAATAGAGATGAAAACCATGACCCACTACCGCTACCCCACTGAGGGAACGCATTGAGGTATTAGTGCAATTCTCCAGCAGGGAGGATTGACAGGAGTGATAGAGTGCTGGCTGAACATTGATGAGACTTTTGTTCCCAGCTATGCAGCTTTTACAGAGCAGCAACACAGAGCAACGCTTAAGTATGCAGCCTACACAAAACACCAAGGAAAGTGTCTAGAGCAAGTGAGATTCTGAAGAGAATGTGTTCACAAAAATATATATTTACAGTACAAGTTACGCTTGGGCTGAAAGAGATGTTTGGTGTTTGTTAATCAAATCTGAGGGTGAGATTTAATGATTGAATAGTAATATCTCTGATCATTTTCAGTAGGTCTGTCCCTTTGGAAGACATTCTCCCTTAGGAAGACAAAGGAGTTCAGGACAAAATACATGTAATTGGAAATAAAATGTGGTTTTGACTTAAGGATTGGGCTTTTTTTTCTTCCATTTTTGCTAAAATAACATACCCAAATCTAACTGCCTGTAGCTCCAGAGTTTCGCATTTATTTCACCCCACATTTGCCACTAAATGGGTCCTTTTACACTTTCACACTTTCTGTTTTTTCAGAGTGCACATTTGATTTGCAGAGTGAAGTCATTTCTGGTATAGCTAGGATGTTGACAAAGGCAGACTAAGTGTGTAAACATAAATGGTATGTTTGCTATTTTTTTCTCCAATTAATTAATTATTCCAGTCATGACTGAATAGCGTTTTGGATTTCGGTTGTGGGGATTTACATTGCATGTGATTAAAAATAGAATAATTGGATGCATGTTGACTCCCAGGTCAACCCAATTATTGTAATAAGATTTTTATTTGCCTTCGTACTTGGCTTATGTGACATCAAACAATGATGTGCCTCACCCCTAGGTCCTCATAATTAGTGCTCTGTCTTTTGGTTAATTATGTCACATGACCTAGATTTTAACATTTATTTTAAGACTTTTCCAGAAATTAGAATTAGACCAAAAATTAATGCAATTGTCCTCGGATGGTGCTGGACCATTTGACATAAAAAGAAAAGGGGGCAGTTTAATGAAAAAGCTTTAAATAAACGTTAAAATCCAGGTGATGTGACATGATTAACCAAAACATAATACATTCATTCATCTTCCCACCAGCCTTATGACAAACCGTCTACTCTAATCTAGCTTTCTACTTTATAGTTTTCTGCTCCTAATTGGGAATAAAAACAAAGGCAGTAAACCCGATTACCTTCTGTGTCCTCAGGTTTTCTGCCAAATCAAAGCTTGTGGCCCACTTTGGATACCCCATAGAACCGAGTGAATAAGAGCTTTCATCGATCACCAGCACCATGTGTCAGAGCTGCCCTAATAAAAAGAGGTGTAAATAATGTGCAAGGCAGCTATGAAGCACTATGCCATTTGCTGGGTAGAGATATAAGTCATAAAACCACCGGATCCATTGCTGTTTGTCTCAGTCCTCTTTTCCCTTGCTACCTAGCTTTATAGTCAACCTGTATGGTATCAACATAAGTCAGTATGACAAAGGATCTCCTGATTTGGTACATGCTTTTTTTCATGAGCAGGTTTGCTGAGTTCTTCTTGACTGATACACTGATATCAAAACATACATTAACCCTTGTGCTTTGCTGGAAAAAAATGACGTCCATTGTGGTATGGGTCAGATTGACGCGCACAGTTTAATGAAGAATGAACTTGACTGAATTTTGTTTACAAAGTAAAACATACGAGAGAAAGGCTTTTGGAACTAGCGCATCGGCCATCACCAGCGAGTGATCTGCACATCATTGGATGATTCAGTGAAACTGGAAAGCACGTTTAGGACTATAATTTCCTCCTCATACTGTAGCCTACAATATGTGTCTCCACACAACTAGGCCTAGCTATTGATAGATTCAAGACAAGGACGTTTACGTTCATCTCATATTCTCAGTTTGTCAGTGTCAAAGTAGCCTGTCATTTCGATAATTTGTTCGGTTTTAAATCATGACGTTATCTCATCTTCACACCGGAAAGTCGCAGCTCTAGAAAGAGGCCCAAGTTTCTGACTTGGAATTCCTATTTGGATGACCGTTCAAAACAAATTTTCCTAGTCGGAGCTCGTTTTTTTGCCGATTTCCCAGTCGTCTTGTACTCACTAAAGTGTAAATGTAAAATGACGTCGAATTGCATGAAATGCGTTTATGAACCTCTCTGGGATATGTGGGACGGTAGCATCCCACCTCGCCAACAGCCAGTGAAAGTGCAGGGCGCCAAATTCAAAACAACAAAAATCTCATAATTAAAATTCCTCAAGCATACAAGTATTTTACACCATTTTAAAGATAAAATTCTCGTTAATCCAGCCACAGTGTCTGATTTAAAAAATGCTTTACAGCGGAAGCACCACAAACGATTATGTTAGGTCACCAGGAGTCACAAAAAGCACAAATAGAGGTCAAATTAATCACTAACCTTTGATGATCTTCATCAGATGACACTCATAGGACTTCATGTTACACAATACATGTATGTTTTGTTCGATAAAAGTGCCTATTTTTCAAAAAATCTAATTTTACATTGGCGTGTTACGTTCAGTAGTTCTAAAATATGTGGTGATTGTGCAGAGCCACATCTATTTACAGAAATACTCATTATAAATATTGATGAAAATACAACTGTTATACATGGAATTAGAGATATACTTCTCTTTAATGCAACCGCTGTGTCAGATTTTTTTTTTTACTTTATGGAAAAAGCAAACCATGCAATAATCTGAGTACAGCATTCAGACAACAAAGCAGCCAAAAAGATATCCGCCATATTAGGTGGTCGACATTAGTCAGAAATAGCATTATAAATATTCACTTACCTTTGATGATCTTCATCAGAATGCACTCCCAGAAATCGCAGTTCCACAATAAATGTTTGTTTTGTTCGATAATGTCCATCATTTATGTCCAAATAGCTTCTTTTGTTAGGGTGTTTGGTAAACAAATCCAAAAGCGCATTCAGGTCCAGCCGAACGTCGGACGGAAAGTTCAAAAAGTTCCGTTACAGCCCGTAGAAACTTGTCAAATTAAGTATAGAATCAATCTTTAGGATGTTTTTATCATAAATCTTCAATAATGTTCCAACCAGAGAATTCCTATGTCTGTAGAAAAGCAATGGAACGAGAGCTAACTCTCTCGTGACCGCGTCTCAGAGCCTGTGGCACTCTGCCAGACACCTGGCTCATTCCTCTCTCATTCGATCCCACTTCACAGTAGAATCCTCAAACAAAGTTCTAAAAACTGTTAACATCTAGTGGAAGCCTATTTACAATAGGGGCTGAGTTAAAAAAACTACAAGCTTCAGATTTCCCACTTCCTGGTTGGATTTTTCTCAGGTTTTCGCCTGCCATATGAGGTCTGTTATACTCACAGACATCATTCAAAAAGTTTTAGAAACTTCAGAGTATTTTCTATCCAATACTACTAATAATATGCATATATTAGCATCTGGGACAGTAGCAGGCAGTTTACTCTGGGCACCTTATTCATCCAAGCTACTCAATACTGCTCCCCTGTCACCAAGAAGTTTTAAAGGCCAACATTTTTCCGGACCCAAAGCCACTAAAAGAGTTTTCTATGTCTGCAACTTCTCTAAGAGCCTCTACTCTACGCCAATTCGATGATATGCATGCAATGTTTTAAAATTTGATTTGTTTTTCTCATGTGTTTCCAGTACCTCAGAGCTCCAAAGGTCACCCTGCACTCACTTTTTGTTCTGGCACCTCCCGATTTACAAATTAAGCATTGTTTAGAAAATGCCAACAGAGGGGGTTGGAGTTCAACACCTGTGCGTCAATTTAAGTTAAATAGCAAAACATTCCAATGAAAATCAGTCCGTTTAAGCCCAGTGATACAGTATCTGTTTTTTTTGCATTGGATACGTCTCAATCTACAGCATCTGCCAGTGTCACACTTTCGCATCTGTGGTGAAAGGTGGCAGGTCTTCTCAGGTAAACGTCTGTAGCATCCGAATGGTTGCTACTATTATGACCACTCTATGGAAAGGGGAGATTTGCACGAACACGATGGAAGTCTGAAGGTAGTGTTTTGTGCCTATCCAAAAAAGGGGTTAAATATTTGTAAAATAAAATATATCCTGACACTTTGTTTTACATCTCCTAGATTTAAGGACAGACTCTTCAAAACCTTGTTTGTTATGATTTATTGACTCTCCTTTTTATTTATTTGACTGTCCTTTTTATTTATTTGACTGTCCTTTTTATTTATTTGACTGTCCTTTTTATTTATTTGACTGTCCTTTTTATTTATTTGACTGTCCTTTTTATTTATTTGACTGTCCTTTTTATTTATTTGACTGTCCTTTTTGCTATTTATGAATGTGTTATCAATTGCATTTCTTTGGGCTTTAGTAGTAAAGGCCAAAATCTATATTTTATCAAACAATAAAAAAATATTTAAAAAGTATACATAAAGGGGTCCTAAAATTCAAAAGCAAATAGCTAAATGATACATAGTATGACCAGCTTAAAACAATCCCCCCCCCCTCCACCAACATCTTAGACTCTAAAGAATGAACAGGTTAATTAAAAGGACTTAGGGACAGATCAAGATTTACTAGGGGTGGGTTGGTCCAAAATAGGGGAGGGTTGTCAAACTTTTTATTTTGCTTTGGGGAGGGTTGTGTAGTTTTTTTTACTGGGCACAGGAGGGTAGTGCATTTTTTTCCCAGGTTTACATGTGCTCTTCATTTCCTATTTTCCCTATAAACAGCGGCTTGACTTTCTTTTGATATTACTCGAATAAAGTTTAGAAACGTTTGTGAAGGTTTGGTAGGGTGTGGCGATTATTAAGCTTTAGCTACTGCAGGTCTATGATATGGCACTGACTTCTACAGTTGAACTTCAGGTGAGGAAGTCTGTTTCAGGCCTACGATAGATATTCCTATAATCGAACAATATAATGCTTATCTTTATGCAAAATATTCTGATTGAAAATATACAAATTAGCCTGCTTCTGTACATCAATATCTGTATGCAAGACTCAGTAGCCATCTGACATAAATAAAAGGGTTATTTAAAATATTTGCAGGAAAATATGTTGCCAGTTGGATGGAAACTTAGCTATCGATACCCTAAAGACTCTGGCAAGTGTGCTAGTCCAGTGCCACTTTGATTATGCTGCACATCATGGTTAACCAGCATCCCCAAGCATCTAAAGAATAAGCTACCAGCCAAACAAGCTTGTATGAATTGTACTTAAACTCCCCCCTCATACTCATCTAGAGGTTGATCATTTTTTCATCTCTATCTCTGTAATGTGTCTATATCTATGCAGGTGTATATGTATTTATGTAAAAAGAAATAAGGACCACAATGGAAATAGTTCCCCCGCCTTTGTTGTGCAATCCCTGTCACTTTTAAAAATATTTGTGTATATACATTTTTTTTTACTGACAAATAAAATCCATCAACCAATCCAAACTGTGTAGTGGCCAATTGATGAATGGAAAGAGACATCTGTTACAAAACACCAAAATGTTCAATGACATTCGGAGATTGTCAAGCCAAGCCTTCAATACTGGGTAAGCCTACTAGGTAGGGACAGATGTATTTTCTGTTTGTCGAGATTGACATAGTCTATTTATTGTGGTGTTGAAAACAGAAAACCATGATTTTGACGTTCCCAAAGTCGGTATGCTTTGTTTATTGGTTGTGTGGTGCATTGGCACAGACACCTGTTGGTGGAAAATTCATTGCATATATTTGATTTAATTGTAAATACGATATCAAAATGTTGAAAATCTGATTCCCCCTAGCTGATTATTGTCTGCAGCCAGCTCTGATTGTAGTTTAATGAAACAGGAAGGGAGAGTGAGCTTTTCTCTGATCCATAGCCCTGCATGGCATCGTGCTGCTTCCGCTGCTGAGAGTGAGCTTTTCTCTGATCCATAGCCCTGCATGGCATCGTGCTGCTTCCGCTGCTGAGAGTGAGCTTTTCTCTGATCCATAGCCCTGCATGGCATCGTGCTGCTTCCGCTGCTGAGAGTGACTTGCTTGTGAGCGTGCTGGCAGCATATGGCAGCATATACTGTAGCAGCACGTTTGATTATGCGTTAACGTCTATAGGATCGGTGGGTCCCGCGCGGGAAGGTTGAGCTAACATAGGCTAATTTGATTAGCATGAGGTTGTACGTAACAGGACAGTTTCCCAGGACATAGACATATCTGATATTGGTAGAAAGCTTAAATTCTTGTTCATCTAACTGCAGTGTCCAATTTATAGTAGCTATTACAGTGGAAGAAGAAACCAATTAGGCACATTTAGGCAGTATTGATACAACATTTTGAACAGAAATACAATGGTTCATTGGATCAGTCTAAAACTTTGCACATACACTGCTGCCATCCACAAACTGCAAAGTGTTTCCTTTCAAATGGCATCAAGAATATGCGTATCCTTGCTTCAGCTCCTGAACTACAGGCAGTTAGATTTGGGTGTGTCATTTTAGGCGAACATTGGAAAAAAAGGGGCGAATCCTTAAGAGGTGCTCCTTTGTAAAACAATATTTGGAAGTTGATCAAATATTTTGGTAGCCTACTGAGCAGACATTAGTCTTCACTTTTTAGCAGGACCCTTTACACTTATTCTACAAGGAAATAAATGATGTGCAATGCTGGAGAGATAAGAGTTGGTCTCAAACATATGTTACAATGTTGCACAAACCATAAGCCCAGTCTGGCCCAACCTGAGTCAACTCTTAGAATATCAGGCCAGGGCTGAAAAGCGACTTTTTCAACAACATCAAAAATTCTCTCTTTATTTTTGAATGAATTTGATTGCGTTTATTCAAATTTTGTTAATTGCAAAAAGTGAAAATGATTTTTCATGCCACAAGAGGTATCAGATCCGGACAAATATGTTCCATAACGAAACAGTTAACAAAAGAGAGGTGCCGGATCCTGTTCCAGCAGGATTAGGCACTGCTACCCTCATAAAGTACATTTTGGTTTCAAAACTATAACTCCTACAAACACATGTTTAGTATTGCTAGAAAGATAAGGATTCTGTGGGATTCAGATAAAGGTGTCAGAAAAAATGGGGGGGTTGACTTTGGATAGCCTATCTCCAGGTCTAGTTAGGGGCCGACAATGTAGATGAGACAATATTTTAATGTTGCACACATTTTAGTTTCATCATTAAATGCTTTTAATATTTGCATATGGATTACTACATTTTATAGGAGGTTTGATGTTTTTAAGTCACTGCAATTTGGAGCTATTGGAATTTTAACATATTGTCCCATGTGCATTGTATAATATCCAATGTCAACTCAAATTTACCACAGGCGTTTCGATTGGGTTGCATGCAGCTGCACTCCGAATAGATGATTTCTTGTGAGCTGTCAGCTGTGGGCATGTGGGCAGGTTTGCAACAAACCCAACCTCCATTTACGCTGTGATGCATTCTGTTTTGGAGGTGACTGACTTTATGACCAAAATTATCCTATTTACACTTTTTACAGGAGAATGTTTCTGACTCATTTTGATGCCACATAGGCTGTTTTCTGAATGAGAAGTTGGTTTTAAGGGGCTGTTGTTCTTCAACATTTTGGCTGAACCACTCACTCTTTTCTCTCTTCCACTCCATCACTGGAACACTCATGCCTTCCTGTTCATTAACTTCTCTGGCAGGCAGACACCATTCCTTCTCTCTCCCTCTCTCTCTCTCTCTCTCTCTCTCTCTCTCTCTCTGTCTCGCAATTTTTTTCTCCTCTCTCTCTCTCTCTCTCTCTCTCTCTCTCTCTCACTCTCTATCTCTTATTAAGCTATCTGTCTCTTTCTGTCTCTCTCTTGCTCTCTCTCTCTCCAGCAGCATTGACACAACTGTTTATTCGGGCAAATGACTGCACCTGAAGTCAACTGGAAAGGATGGGTGGAGGGCTGGGGCTCTGCAGAGCTAGCGGGGTTAGCGCTTAGCTGCGGTATCCTAGGGCAGTTCAGTCTGCTTTATTCCAACCTGGAAACTATTCTCACTGTCAGCACTTTTGCTGCTGCCTGGCACTGTGTTTATTTTTGCAAGACATGGAGCTGAATAGACTCCAATAAATACCCTGGCCTGAGAGTCAGGAGCCATCAGGGCTTGTCACAACTTGTAACTTAGATAGTGCAGCAGCCCAGACTGCCGATTGGTGGTTCTCTTACGGATGAGCGAGTGCACAATTCCCTCCATGAGGCGTGTGGATTTTGGAGTGGTGGAGAGTGAATCGGTTCTGCACACATCTCAGTGTATGTTGGCACACTTTTGCCTCTCATAAAAAAACTGGTCATATTGTTCCAGTATCGATAAATCCAACTTACATGCATTGTAAAGTATTTGTAATACATTACCTACAGTATTCTTAATTTCCCCTCAAACGATTAACTGCAATTCAATCTTGCATTGTCTATGAGGTTGGCGTTCCATAATCTGTTTGTCTCTGTGTTAATTATGGCTATCATTTTTAGATTTAGTCTAGTCTTACAATTAAGTCACATTTTTACCAGTTGAATGATTATTTAATGAGAAAATAGTGGGCCAAAAATGAGAAAACAGTGGGCCATTTTGGTGAACTAAATGCCCTTATATTTTTGTCAAATTTGAGTCACATCACATTTGCATTGCCTCATTAACCTATAGTAAACACAAAACTTCCATGTGCACATGCATACATAGCCTTGTCCTACCAACACATTTTTCTGCATAACATCCCAATCTCTTCACAACAGCAGAAATATGACAACCACATATAAGAATAATATTACGTAAGAATTATCTGGTCATGTACACATAACATACAAAACTAACAGAAACACACAAGCAGAGAGAGAGCGAGAGAGAGCGAGAGAGAGAGAGAGAGAGAGAGAGAGAGAGAGAGAGAGAGAGAGAGAGAGAGAGAGAGAGAGAGAGAGAGAGAGAGATAGAGAGACACCACCAGATGGTGCTGCAAAGTATTGGCAAAGTAGTATGTGTTGCAAAGTAGTATGTGTTGCAAAGTAGTATGTGTTGCAAAGTAGTATGTGTTGCAAAGTAGTATGTGTTGCACCTCCGTCCCTCGGTCATGTCATTTCCATTGTTATCAACATTTCACATATGCCACAGCCCCATTGATGTCCAAAAGTAGAATGGGTATAATGACCTTGAACGTATGCTAATGACTGTTTCGCCCAGTCATGCAGTTGAGTCACTAAACTAGAGTCCGAATCGAGTCCCAAG
The DNA here is from genome assembly GCF_034236695.1 of Oncorhynchus nerka. NCBI lineage: Eukaryota > Metazoa > Chordata > Actinopteri > Salmoniformes > Salmonidae > Oncorhynchus > Oncorhynchus nerka. The sequence goes on along the minus strand of NC_088400.1, from coordinate 42,192,689 downwards.
TCCCCTGTGCTAAAATCCGCGTCCGAGTCACCAAAGGTCGAGTCACCAAAGGTCGAGTCACAAGTCGAGTCACGAGTCTCTATGGCTGAAGTCCGAGAGCCAGTGCTCGAGTCCTGGTCCAAGTGCTCACGTCTGAGTCACTGAGTCTACACCGACGTTATCCCTTATTCAACATGTCAGAGAGGCATCTTTGTCCTATATAGCATATTTACATCTGAACGTTCCAAAACTTTGCGTCCTGCTGAACACGCTCCCAGGTTATCAACTTTTGCTAGCTAGTGAGGTAACATGACTGAACAAGGTGTAGCCTAAACAAATTAGCGATCTGATCCGCAAGAAGCCTAGTTTTAGGATGCTTCATGAATGTAAAATGCGGCCTACCAATGCACAACAGAAAGAAAAAAAATGTAGCGCTGGTATTATGGGTCATGTCTTTTGAATGGTGGCCTAAGAGCTAGAATCAAGCCGTTTTCTCTGAGGAAAAGAGGGAGACTTTTGCTAAGCTGGCTACAGAACCTGTATATGAAGGGCAGTGGCAAAAGTGGGAGGGTTGAACGAGACTACAAATTCAAAGACGGCCTAACTTTTCCATAGCCTACTCAAGGGAGAGAAAAACCTAGCTAGACTCTTGTGTTACTATTAAACTTAATGCTGCTATTCTTTTTAATTTAATAAAGCAGCTTGTGTTTCTTAACCAGGGAGAAGGGTAGCTAACTAGAAGGCTGGTGGTGAAGCAAGAGAGTCACCTGCGCAATGTGGAGGCTATAATCGGAAGCAGAGCCAGGAGCAGAGCTGTCTGCATGTCTGCCCACACTCATTGCTTGCTCCCCCTCAGCTCACCAGCTGATGTAGGCTGTGTTTGTCAGGTGTGAGGGGTCCTTCCCACTGCTGAACAGAACTGTGCTGCACACATCTGTGCTGCTGGTATTAATTATGTTTATCACTGAAAAGCTCTCAATCTCTCGTCTATTCCATTTAGCAGTCAGGTTTAAGTCAAAGAGATAGCTTTGTCTTGTCTCCTTTTAGTCAACTGAAATGAAAAATCGTTTTTGTTTAGCTATAGTTTTTTCCTGGGTCTATTTAGTCAGTTATAGTCTCGTCAATTGGCACTGAACAATTGGTGTTTGTCAAATATTTTAGTCACATTTTGTTGACAAAATTAACAAATGCTTTGTCTGAAGTGCCAGGGAAGTCAATGTAATTGAAGCCAGTCTCCGAGCATCTACATGACACAATGTTTGCTGAAATCCATCTGTTGTCGCTTTGTTGTCCCAAAATAAAAAGAGCATGATTCTATTTTCCAGGGCACACAGATGCTCCTTTGTACACTCAATTGATGTTGACAGCTGAAGTGGAGAACAAAATAACAATTTCTCTTAGTCTAACGTTTCTGACAACAGTGCTTTTACTGTCATGGTGTTGGTTCATCTCTGACGAATTGACAAGTTAGTAGTTGATGGATGTTCAGTTTGCCTTTCAGACGATATTTGGTAGCAAGTTAAAAGTTCTGGTCTACGGAAGGAATAGAGAGGAATGCTTTTTTTTTGGGACACACAACAAACACACAACAAACACACAACAAACACACAACAAACACACAACAAACACACAACAAGCAACAACATTAATATTTACAATTAGAAGAAAAAAAAACATACGCTTAATAACATACAAAAACATTTCTGAAATTATAATCAAAGTTAGAGATAATATAGAGATATAGAGACAATAGAGAGATAATAGAGATAATATGATTATAGAAACAACAAGTTCTTCTTGTATAGTTTCCTTTTCCTCATCAATGGATTTCATTTCAGGATTTAACCTCAGAACTGCTGAAATTCCTGTGAGGTTTCATCCGGTGGTAATCCTCAGAGATTTGTATTAGTGTCCTCAGACACCTTTGATCTTTCCAGAGACTTTGATTGGATGTGTGCATGTCGGGCCACTTTCCCATCATGCATCAGAGGGAGTAATGAGGTTATTTATAATTTTGGAAGTCGCTTTCAGGTTCATTGAAGGCTTTCAGTAGAAATCAGACAAACACATTTCAATGGGTTGCGGTGAGGCGGCGGGGGTGGTAGTGTGTGATTTCAGTCCTTTGAACTTGTGATGAAAATGCACTTGATCTGTTATCTTGTTTTTATGATCTGTCGAGTCCTTTTGCATGACTGTATGTTAGGCACACTACCCCAAATGACCGCAAGGAGTGTGAAAATGAACAACCATTGCAAAAAACGTCTTAGAGTGTGAAATGGACTACCATGTCAGTTTCAGGAAGAAAAAAAACAAATTAACAACCTTGTGACATCACGCTCTTATTCTTTATCTGAAAACATTAGAAAGATTAAACCTTTTTACCATTACTGTCCTTTTATTTATCTAACTAGGAAAGTCAGTTAAGAACAACATCTTATTTACTATGACAGCCTACCCCAGCCAAACCTGGAGAACTGTGCACCACCCTATAGGACTCCCAATTACAGGTGGTTGTGATATAGCCTGGAATTGAACCAGGGTCTGTAGTGACATCTCTAGCACTGAGAAGCAGTGCCGTAGACCACTGCGCCACTCGAGAACTTGAATACAACCCTTTATAAATGTATTTGCTGACTCATATCCACAGGGTTTCATAGACAGCTGATTTCTGTTCACTCCATATCCATATCCCACCTCCTGGGAGACATCGGGAGTCGTAAACACGCTGCGGTGATGCCTAAAACAAGTTTCCATGCCACATTAATGGGAGCAGCGGTTGGAGCGAACCTCTCGCCTACCAGCTGCTACCCTTTTAGCCTGGTGGCAGTTACCGCAGTTGAAGGATTGCCATTAATTAACAGAACACACTCCTGAGCGATAACAGTAAAAGACACAGAGGGGATGGAGCTGTGCTCCATTTTGTGTACATCCTGGTCACACTGTTCTTCATGGCTAGTGCTAGCTATCCCAGCTGGAAGTATAATCACCCTGAACTTTGGTGAGGGAGTGATTGTTGTTGTTCTAGCATTGTTGTTCTAGCATTAGCTAAGAGGCCAGCCTGATAACTTGTTTTCATTCCTCTCAGTCTGGACACCATCCTTAATTGACATGACTTTAGATTTTCTCAAATTCACATATTTGGAGTAGCATAATTATTGTTGATGCACCACTGCAGGTTTTGTGTAGTGATCTGGGTTTTCGGATATGGTTGCATTCCAACCAGGGTTTTTCCCTAGAAAGAAGCACCTCAACTACCATTTACTGGTCCATTTGCAACATAAACACAGTAAAAAATAGAAGAGTGTAGTAAGAGGACAACAACATGGATGAAGACCTTTGCTGAATGATCTGTGAAGGTAAAGCCTTTCACCTGTCAACACGTGACACTTAAAAACAGCAATTTTTCACCTCCGGGCAGAAGGTTCCAATGTACTGAGTTTCCTTACGGACCTAGAGATTATGTGACCACCCTCAGACACAAAACAATGACTTATTTCACTGTGCTGTTATGACCAAAACTACTGCCAACAACACTACAATCCTAACTACAATTCTTACTGAACCATCCTTACTAAACAATATTGTTAATCATGGGAGACATATTTTGCGATATGTACCAAGGCAAGGCTAAATATTTTACGGATTCTAATGAAGATATGGGGATATTAATGAGAAAATATTGCTTCGCTTTCATCATTCCTTGGCTCTTTATTCTTTAATCTTCTATGCATGTTTTCCCTTAAAACAACGTAATGCCCATGAACAGGTCCCCCTTTGTCAGCCATGAATGTCAACATCCCATTATCCCATCATCCCCTCTGCCTGAAACCTTAAACCACCAAACACCTGTTTCTTTGTAGAATGGCCTGACATTTTACAGGGCTTATCAGACATGCTATTGAGCCTCTCTCTCTCTCCCTCTCCCTCTCTCTCGCTCCCTGTCATCCTCTCTCCCTCACTCTATCTCAGTTTTGAGGAGGACTAAGTACAAAAAAGTGCTCACCATTCCTTGTCTTTCCTCTTTTGAAAGCTTGCCTTTGTAGAACAGCCGGGAGCTGCTCCAGTCTCCGACCACAGCTCCAGCCTCTTTTCATCAGAAGATATTTGAAATCTAACTGACCCTATTCATAAGTTGCCAGGCCTGCTTGTGCTGATGCTACATAATATGAGGCTCTGCACAGACTAGGGAATGTCAAGTATTCAGGAGGGGAGGCAGACAGCTAAGGAGAATCCTGCATGAATCAACTGCAGGCTTTATCTGAGTCTGGCATTTGTCTTTGTGTGTTAAACCCTGCATACTACAGTACCACACTTACCCTATGTACATTAATGTGACTTTGCTTTGTGTTGTGAGAACATATCAAGCAAATATTGGTTTAGTCTCTTCATTAACGTGGCTTGCTGGTTAGATGAACAGAAAGTAGGTCAGACAGTATCAGTGGCTCAATAGAAACCTTCAGTTTAAAGCGTTCAGATAACTGACAGTTACAGTGTCCAAGCTGTAGCAGCTAGCAGGCAGGGAACAGGAAGCACACCCCTGGGTAGAAACACATTCATAGTAACACAGGGCCTTGAAAACATACTTCCCTTGCAGTTTGGTGAGAACTTGTGTCGTGCTTGCTCCGTGAAAGCTGGGGGATATTTTCTCCACACAAAATGCCCTTTCTGAGACACCCTCTGAGTAGTTGCACAAAGGTTTTCAGAGTGGGTCTGTGTCAATACATATAAGCCTAATAGGCTTCTGTGTGTTTAAACTTTTGAACGGGACGACACAGAGGCTTTGGAGGGTTATAAATGGGAACACTAATGTGTGAAATATGTTGTGCAAAGGAAGCAGGCGGATGGTGGGGCGAAGAACCACCGTTTGGCACTGGGTTGCAAGAGTCAGCAATAAAGGATCTAAAGTAAACAAGCCACTGACATTCAATTTCTGCCAGGCCACAAGCCAGCGGTGCGGAGGACAGCTAAATGGAGGGGAAAGGTTTCCTGATATTTTGGCCACCTGTCTGAGAGAGTGAAGTCTCTGTGATCAAGTATAAAGGGTTTTATGGAGCTGGGGTAGCTAGTCCTGAGCAAAGAAAAAAAACATGATTCCCACTGGGCACAGACGTCAATTCAACGTCTATTCAACGTTGGTTCAGCGTAATTTTGTTGGAATGATGTGGAAACAACCAGTGTGTGCCCAGTGGGTTGAGAGTGATGTGCATCCAAAGTAAATGTACAGCCATGGGAAGCAAATCACAAGGTAGTTTATGGGATGATGAATAAAAACAATGTCTCTTCGCAAGATGTTGCTGCAAGGAACCAAACCATGTAATGTTATTGAATTAATTGTTTATTTGTGATATCTTATACCACATTCAACAATGTGTTATTTCCAGCCATATTAGATGTCACATGATGTCGCCACCTTTTAAGAGAAAATAAAGCAAGTGTGCAATTATGAATAAAACATAATTTAGAGTATCTAGTTGGACAATTTATTGCTGCTAATTAAACCATAGAGGGGCATTCGCCAATCACCACAGGCCTACTGACAGCTTTAATTGAATTGGAAACGTAATAAAAAATCCAATTAACTTTGAAACCCAACTGAATAGAAAAAACAACAACAGAAAAACTGTTTTGACCTTTGGAATTGGCCTGTTTTCAATACAACGCTATAACATTTTCATGAATTATTTGGCCTAAGCCCTTAGGCTTCCAACCACACCTGCACACCGTTTTTAACATTTAACATTTGTTTTTAATCTGTATTGTTGTATATCACTTGTTTTCTTTAGTGCAATTTTTTTTCAATTAAAAAATAGTAATAAATAGTCAAATTGTCTCTGTTGGGGGCATGCCAATTTAAATAGATGTGATGAATATATTTAGTTATAATGATAGGCAGGTGTGTGCTGTTTCCAAAAACAAAAGAATCACAGACTGAGTGTTGCCATGGGACAGAAATCTGCAAATAAACTGAGCAAATAATACAAATTACCACAGAAAATTCATGTTATGTAGAAGAAAGAACCCCAAAACCCTTTTTGTAACCCAGCTTTGTCAGAAATGAAATACTTTATGTTAGCACTGTAATGCCAGTGCTGTATAATTTAGTGCAAATGATTTATTTTAAAAATCTACACTACATATATGGAAATAAATACATGAAAGAAAGCCTTTCTGCATTTAAACATATATATATTTGATCCACCAATGCCTGTCTCTGCTATACCTTACATTTCCAACCTATGATTGGTGCTATAGGGGTGAAGTGACCCTTAAATTGCATCCATTTAACTCTATCAGCACATATGGCTATGTAGCATCTGTGTTGATCCTATTGATTGGTCACTGGAGTTGTGGGAATATGGCTAATCCCGTCTCCCTGGATATCTACCTATAGGATTTGGTCTGATCCTGTTTAGGGGATGAACCACCCTCCTGGGTTACTGAGACACAACCTCATTCCAGCATATCACATCCCCAGGACGAGCCATCCAGACACATTCAGACACAATAGTGTCACGCTCGAATTGGCTCTGTGTGCACTGTCATGGCCTGTTGAGCACAAAGAGGTTTGGGTGGCAGGGGCCATGCAATTACAAAGAGAAATCATGCCTTTCTGTTTGGCTTTCTCTCTCTCGCCCTAGCCCGTAATGAAATGTGTGGCTTTCACGATAAGCTCTTACATTGACCATAATGTTAATCACAATAATGGGGGGAAAGAATTTGCCATTGGTCTCTTAAGAGCTTGAGAAAACAAAAGACCAAAGCAATCAGTTTTGTGGTTTGCGTGTCTCATTTCCTGGTGATTGCTCTTGTCTACTTCCTTCACCAGACAGGAAACGTGGTAGGCGCTCAAAGACGGAATCTCATTCAAGGCAAGGCGAGGCCAGTGAATATTACCATCGTCCCATGAGTTGCGCTTTTATGACAAAAATCTGATCTCCAGACACTTCAGAAAAGCAAGTAATTGGGATCCAAGAATAGCAAGAAAATATATGCATGTCCAAGTTTCTCATGAAATACCCACTGGTTCCAATCCAGCCCTGATGAAGCCCAAACAAAAGGAGATTAACTGAAGAAATGAAGACCTGTCGTCCACATCAGCTAGCCAGCCTGGTTGGCTGTCTGTAGCCAAGCTGCAGTGGCAATGAGCCATATTCCTTTCATGATGTCCTTTATAATGGAGTGTAATTAAACATCTCTGGGTTCAGTGATTACAAAGGGACAACGGAGGGGTGGAGGGGTTAGGGCCAGGGATGGTGTGGAGGGGTTAGGGCCAAGGATGGGGTGGGGTGGAGGGGTTAGGGTGGGGGTCTTAGAGGCAGGTTAACGTTTTTTTGTCATGAATCTTGTTCTGAAGGCAGCTCTGCAGAGTGGTCGACCGGCAAAGTAATACAATCCGATTGTAAACCTAACCCTAACCTTGCCAAATTTGACTTTGCAGCTGGCCCATCTAGTGGAAATCACTCAGTTCCGTCTCAAGGACAAGACTCATCCCAATAAACGTCAACCTGCATCTTAGAGCAGATTGGAATAGAAATCAATGTTAGGAGTGTAGCTCTAACACAGGGTGGTAATGTTGAGAGATATAGCGTCTGTTTCGGCCGATGATGTGAATTCCATATTTAATGGCTTATCATTTGGTAGGTTCTTATATGAGTGAACGAAAAACATTTTTAAAAAGCATTCTGTAACAATCTTTAACTATACATTTCTGCAGGTTTAGAAAATGGTAAATCATGTGGATCTAAAGACAACTGGATTTGGGAGACATGGAGTTAAGTGTGAGTGTGAATTTGCTTGGAACAGGTGGTACAGACATGAAGGCAATGGAATAGGATCATCTGTGTTATAACCCGATGAAATCATGTGACTGTCACAGACAGTAATAGCATTATTTTTGCTCAGGTTCTTAAAACCCGCCAAGAGTCGATGTCCACACCACCACAGAACTCGAATTAGCATGAGACATCCAGCAAAATCAGTCTTCTCAAAATCATCCCTAGCGTTCAGACTTCCGTCTACAGCGTCCAAAGAGTTTGGGCAACACACTAACTTGACCGCTCTGTGTGAAGGTGAGCCTCTCACGAACACGTACACGTTGGTTGTTTTGCTCACAGTCCCCCAGTACCAGTTGAAAAAATGTATGGAAGTACAGTTGAAGTCAGAAGTTTACATACACTTAGGTTGGAGTCATTAAAACTTGTTTTTCAACCACTCCACAAATTTCTTGTTAACAAACTATAGTTTTGGAAAGTCGGTTAGGACATCTACTTTGTGCATGACACAAGTCATTTTAACAACAATTGTTTACAGACATATTATTTCACTTAAAATTCACTGTATCACAATTCCAGTGGGTCAGAAGTTTACATACACTAAGTTGACTGTGCCTTTACACAGCTTGGAAAATACCAGAAAATTGTGTCATGGCTTTAGAAGCTTCTGGTAGGCTAATTGGCATCATTGGAGTCAATTAGAGGTGTACCTGTGGATGTATTTCAAGGCCTACCTTCAAACTCTTTGCTTGACATCATGGGAAAATCAAAAGAAATCAGCCAAGACCTCAGAAACAAATTTGTCTGGTTCATCCTAGGGAGCATTTTCCAAATGCCTGAAGGTACCACATTCATCTCTACAAACAATAGTACGCAAGTATAAACTCCATGGGACTACACTTCCATCAATCCGCTCAGAAAGGAGACGCGTTCTGTTTAAATGTATTCGGCTAATCTTCCGGCTTCAACTGTATATGCAGCATGGAGACTGTTCAGTGCCAAAATTATCCTTGGTATAACCTTCTTAAAATAATTCCAATAATTCCAATTTCAGACCCCTTGACTTTTCCACATTTTGTTACGTTACAGCCTTATTCTTAAATGGATTAAATACGTTTTTTCCCCCTCATCAATCTACTTACAATACCCCATAATGACAAAGCGAAAACAGGTTTTAGATTTTTTTTTGCTAATTTATTACAAATAAAAAACAGAAATTCCTTATTTACATAAGTATTCAGACCTTTTTGCTATGAGACTTGAAATTGAGCTCAGGTGCATCCTGTTTCCATTGATCATCCTTGAGATTTTTCTGCAACTTAATTGGAGTCCACCGGAAGTAAATTAAATTGATTGAACATGATTTGTAAAGGCACACACCTGTCTATATCAGGTCGCATAGTTGACAGTGCAAGTCAGAGCAAAAACAAAGCCATGAGGTCGAGGTCAGAGACAGGATTGTGTTGAGGCCCAGATCGGTGTAATTGCACCGAAACATTTCTTCAGCATTGAAGGTCCCCAAGAACACAGTGACCTTTTCAGAGAAATCTGAAAATAGCTGTTCAGCGATGTTCCCCATCCAACCTGACAGAGCTTGAGAGGATCATCATAGAACTCCCCAAAAACAGGTGTGCGAAGCTTGTAGCGTAACAAAAGGTGGAAAATGTCAAGGTGTCTGAATACTTTCCTAATGCACTGTAGCTTAGTAGAACCCCCCTCCTATCCCGGCGTAGACAGGGCTTAACTGTGTAGTGCCAAAAATGTGTTAAAAAATAATCTTCAGAATCATACAGCAAAATTATCCTCGGTATGAACTACTTAAAACAATTCCATATAGAGCTGGTACCGGAGGAGATGGCTGCCATATACCCCCCCCAACAGATCCACAGATGATGCAATCTCTATTGCACTCTACACTGCCCTTTCCCACCTGGACAAAAGAAACACCTACGTGAGAATGGTATTCATTGACTACAGCTCAGTGTTCAACACCATTGTTCCCTATAAGTTCATCACTAATCTTAGGACCCTGAGACTAACCACCTCCCTTTGCAACTGGATCCTGGACTTCCTATCAGGCCGCCCCCTGGTGGTAAGGCTAGGTAACAACACATCTGCCACGCTGATCCTCAACACAGGGGCCCCTCATGGGTTCATGCTCTGTCCCCTCCTGTGCTCCCTGTTCACCCATGACTCCATTGCCATGCATTAAATTTGCCGGCGACACAACAGTGGTAGGCCTGATTACTGACAACGATGAGACGGCCTATAAGGAGGAGGTCAGAAACCTGGCAGTGTGGTGCCAGGATAACAACCTCTCCCTCAACGTGATCAAGACAACAGAGAGGATTGTGGACTACAGAAAAAGGAGGACCAAGCATGCCCCCATTCATTTCGACAGAGGTGTAGTGGAGCAGGTTGAGAGTGTCTACATCATCAACAACCTAACATGGTCCAAAAACACCAAGACAGTCGTGAAGAGGGCACGACAATGCCTATTCTCCCTCAGGAGACTAAAAAGACTTGTCATGGGTACTCTGATCCTCAAAAAGTTCTACAACTGTACCATCGAGAGCATCCTGACTGGTTGTATCACCTTCTGGTATGGCAACTGCTCGGCCTCCGACTTCAAGGCAATACAGAGGGTAGTGTGTACGGCCCAGGTACATCACTGGAGCCAAGCTTCCAGCCATCCAAGACCTCTAAACCAGGCGGTGTCAGAGGAAGGCCCAAAACAATTCCAAAGTCTCCAGCCACCCTAGTAATAGACTGTTCTCTCTGCTACCGCACAGCAGCCGGTACCGGAGTGCCAAGACTAGACAAAATACTTCTTAACAGCTTCTACCCCCAAGCTATAAGACTCCTGAACAGCTAATCAAATGTCTATTTGCATTGCAGTCATAGTCACTTTACCTCTACCTTCATGTACATATTACGTCAATTACCTCGACTAACCAGTGCCACCGCACACTGACTCTGTACTAGTACCCCCTGTATGTAGCCTCGCTATTGTTATTTTATTGTTGCTCCTTAATTATTATTATTAATAAAACATGTACATTTACTTCAGTTAATTTTTAGTTAACTTCAGTTAAATACTTCAACACTTTTTGTCTTAAAACTGCATTGTTGGTTAAGGGTATGTAAGTAAGCATTTCACTGTAAGGTCTACCCCTGCTGTATTCTGGGCATGTGACAAATAACATTTGATTTTGATTTGATTTTGAGCTTAATAGAATCCCCCCCTTGGGAAAGGTACATGCTGGCAAAGAGCGTATGCTACTGTAATACAGTGCACCTGGACAAAAGTGCTATGGAATTCCAACTAATCTAGGTCCTGGACCAATGGATTGTTCAAGATGTCAGGCAGGCACTTGTGGAATTTTGGGTGAAAACAAAACCAGTATGAATGAGGCTTACTCTGTCTGCAGCATAAAAGGGACTCTCCCTGACAATATCCTGCCTGCTACAGTAGGCTACCAAACGCAATGACAGCCTGGGTCTTTGCTGAAGGCTCAGATTCATTTGATGTCTTTCTTTCCATACCATCATGTGCACATTTTGAGTAAGTGCCATTCATTCAGCCTGGCTGCATTTTATTCATGGCTGCTTTTTATGCTGGTCCATGAACCAGGAGTGAAATCTATTAAAGGGAGGTAGTGGTGCATTTGGAACATTTTGTATAGAAGAATCCTCTCAAGAGGCTGAAAAGATTTGGCATGGGTCCTCAGATCCTCAAAAGGTTCTACAGCTGCACCATTGAGAGCTTCTTGACTGGGTGCATCACCGCTTGGTATGACAACTGCTTGGCATCCGACCGCAAGGCGCTACAGAGGATAGTGTGTACGGCCCAGGTACATCACTGGGGCCGAGCTCCCTGCCATCCATCACCTCTATACTGTACCAGGTGGTGTCAGAGGAAGGCCCTAAAAATTATCAAAGACTCCAGCCACCCAAGTCATAGATTGTTCTCTCAGGTACCACACAGCAAGCGGTACCAATGCAGCAAGTATGGAACCAACAGGACCCTGAACAGCTTCTACTCCCAAGTCATAAGACTGATAAATAGACTACCCGGACTATCTGCATTGACCCTTTTTCCACAAACTGTTTTGACTCATAACATATTGTACACTGCTGCTACTCTTTATTATCTGTCCTGTTGACTAGCCACTTTGTTCCTAGTAATGCGAGTGGCACAGCGGTCTAAGACACTACATCTCAGTTCTAGAGGTGTCACTACAGACACCTTGGTTCAAATCCAGACTGTATCACATCTGGGTGTGACTGAGAGTCCCATAGGGCAGTGCACAATTGGCCCAGCCTTGTAAATAAGAATTTGTTCTTAACTGACTAGCCTAGTTGAATCAAATATGTACATAATTACCTCGTACCCCTGCGCATTGACTCTGTACTGGTACCCCGTGTATATAGCCAAGTTATTGCTTTTCTATTATTGATATATTTTCTTTCTCTCTGCATTGTTGGGAAGGGCCCGTAAGTAAGCAATTCACTGTTAGTCTACACCTTCTGTTTTCAGAGCACAAATAACATTTTGTTTGATTTGATTCAGTGCATTTCCCATTTAGAAATCTTTCAGGACAGAAAGAAGAACACATAACATAGATTCAACATACCTTGTCAAAGAGTATCATTTCATTTCCTTCACGTTAACTAAAATAAAACAAGCTGCATGTATATTGTCCCCAAGCAGAGAACTGTACAATGCAAGAATGAGCTATGACGAGTTTGGTCGTTGGTTTGTCTTCAAAGGGCTATTTCTAGGGTCACTCTATGTTGTTGAACAAGATGTTCTAAGTGAAGGAAGGTCATTGCAAAGTGGAACCATGAGGAGGATTATACGCCCATACTTGATCAGAAAAACATTCAAACGTTACATAACTGCATGACTTGAAATGAGTGAAATCAAACATCTCAGGTTGGCACCCAGGCTAGGACAAAACACCCAGGCACCCAGGCACCCAGGCTAGGACAAAACACCCAGGCACCTAGGCACCCAGGCACCCAGGCTAGGACAAAACACCCAGGCACCCAGGCTAGGACAAAACACCCAGGCAGAACAAAGCCAGCGGGGGCATAGATATTTGTGACAGTGCATCTGATCATGTATTGTATGATGTATGTACGGAGTGAATGATAGTGACACAAATGCAGGCAGAATGCTGTGTTGGACACAAATAGCGATATTATGCTCCCCTCGTTTCTCATAATATAATAGTCCAGGCCTTGTGGCAATGTTTGATAACACTCTAATGTCCCTGTGCCTGAACACATGTCTAGGTATTGGCTAGCCCATGAATCATCACATTTAGCTGATTTCTATGTGAGGATAAATGTCTGAGGCTATCTTTTCTTAGACTGAGTAAAGAAAAAAAAAACTAAATTAGGCTATTGCTGGTGCTGGTGCTGCTTTCTACTGCTGCTGCTGCTGGACAAAATTGGACTGCTATTGGACTGCTCTGAAGGTCAAACTCTATGTGAAAGAAGCATTGTAAAACCCAGAGAGGGAGTGAAGGAGGGCACATAGTGGAGGGCTTTCACCCTCTTGCCTTCACTTCTGACGGACCACAGCTTCCTGGTGAGGTTTTATCACTAGACTGGTGATTTAAAGTTTTGCAAATCACCACAGTGTGGGAGTGAAGAAGGGAGGTTATACTGGATATTTGACCAGTCAGGAAGTATACTATGAAGGGCTAATCAGCAAAAGAGACTGTCGTCTCAGCATGGCTCCCTGCCTAAATAAAGCATACATATTAAATACTTAATGGATATCAGTAAATTCATATGTAAGTGGATATGGAATGTTTTTTTGTCAGGAACTCATGCGTTGAAACATGCATGCAATCACGCAACTGGCAATGCATATGCAAAAGGTGGTGGATACGGAATTTTTTCGTCCCTTTTGGGATCCAGTACACACACAAGAACACACACACAAGAACACACTCACACTTACAGTATCTGGTTCCATCGTAGGGCAGATCTAACTACCCATAAACCATAGAGGATGTAGTAGTTTAGTGTTATGAGACCGGCCTAATCCATGGCAACTTGGCTGTATCGAGAGGGTCATGAAACGAATTGAACATTTCATCTCTTCGCCACAGCGCAAAGACCAGATTGACATCATCAGGAGTCTAAATCGCATGTCTTCTGTTGCGATTCCCATGTTCACACCACAGAAGAGGAGACCCATTTCATTTTCTAAAATCCCTCGATAACATCCGTGGTTGTTTTTGTCGTCTCTTTCCCTCAATCACAAAGAGGTTCATGGCTGCCTTTCTTCCTTCTATCTGTGACACCAACTGTGCCTTCAATTTAATGCATTGAGACATTAGCATTTAGATAACCCCTCTGAAAATAGGAGATCGGGGAACTGAAAACAGGAGCAAAATAAATATGGTGAATAATAAGAGTTCACATTTTAAATGAATGCGAAGTCGACTCTTATTTTATGCAGGTTGACATTTATTGGGATGAGTCTTGTCCTGGAGGCAGAACTGAGCGATTACGGCTAGATGGGCAAGCTGCAAAGTCAAAATTGGCTATATTGTGAAAACAAAAATGTGCCTTTTGGTCTTCATCTAAGGTTAGGGTTAGGCATTAGGGTTAGCAGGGTGGTTAAAGTTAGGGTTAAGGTTACGGTTATGTCTCAAATCAGATATTATGACTTTGTGGCTATGCCAGCTAATGACCAATCTGCAGAGCTACCTCCAAAACAAGATTCATGACGAAAAATGCTAACCTGTATATTTTATGAACAAAGCAGCCTCCTTTCAGAATGGAAGGTTAATTAAATTCAAACTGAAAGTGTTACCAAGTGAAAGGAATACTCATTTCTAGAGCCTGTCAAATAGTAGGGATAGATTGAAGTGCGACATTTGTGACAGAGCTGATGAGAACAAAGAAAGGTCTGCAATGGCAACCAAAAAAATGATATATACAGACAGTGGCGGCAGCTGAAACAAGATGGTAAAGTGCCACAATGGAAGTGCAGAAGATTTTGGTACAATTTACTAAAACACTTGTTTGCTCCATTTAGGCCTCTTAGAAGTAGCCAATTCGTTCAGGATCGACGTTGAAATTGGACATCTATCCATGAGCTGAGGACATCGGGAAATGCCTTCAAAACTGGCCTCTAGGGTCAACACTGAACGCTATTACCATCAAGTAGGCTTGGGTTTTGCTAGATTATTGTGGATGGGGGAGGTGGATGGGTGTAACCCCATGACTCTGGATCAGAAGATTGTGTGTTTGATCCTAGTTTTGGACACTGATTTTTTCCTTTTGGTTTTAACCCTATCACAAACCTTAACCGTTTCCTTAACCATTCGGAATGAGTGACTAAACTTCACCCTTAACTTCAAAAGTTGACGTTTGGAGAAATGGAATGATACAGAGCAGCAGGAGAAACAAAAATAATTTGATAAACGTCTAATTCTGCAGTGAGACTGTGCGAGCCTGTTGCTTTAAAGCTTGAAATCTTGAGAATCTACATGCAAATATTTGAATATGATAAATATATATACAAATATTTTTAAAAGTTCCGAAAATTACACTTGGTGTTTGTAGTTCATCTTTTGATCAAAAAGGACTCCCCTTATATGCTGAGGCCTTGTCTTGGTGATTGTACCTCCCATATCATTATTTACCACAACATGTGAAATTAGCTGGAAATGGTTCAAATCCCTCAAGGATCAATCAGGTTGCCACCATGCTGTGGTCCAGAGCCAAAACCACCAGTTCACTGTCTTCTCTCAGTGGGCCTGTGCAAATCAAATGGCCATTTTATCCATCTGTGCTCTTGAGAAACTGATGGGTTTCAATATAATGGCAGGAGACACCCAACCCATCAGTATTCTAGTCAGTCTCTGCTCTGTACAACATGAAGACCAAGCCAACGGTAGCCAAATAACCCCCAACCACCCGCACGCACACCCACATGTGCACACACATACACTCACAAAGGCATGTGCATGTACACACACACACGTGCACACGCACCCCCCCCCACCCCCCCTCGTCTCCAACGAGCTTTATTGAAACAAATTGCCGGTTTCTCCAACAGCTGCACCTCAAGCATTTTCTTGGCTGACAGAAGAAAACACATGATAAAAGCTGACAAAGGTCTGAGATGTGTCATCGGGCTCCAAGTCAATCGTCACATATGTATATGGGCAGCTCAGCCCGGGTTCATGTTACGCAACACAGGCCAATCGGGCACCTTTGACAATCCCTTTGAAGTCAAGTCGCACAACACGGCCCCAAACAGCTTGTGCATATGTACTGGTCTTTAAATGCAATTAGAGTATTTCACTGCAGTCCTAGTAAAACTGCTTACAGATTGAGAAGGAGCATTGCTTTGATAGGCTGTAACCAAAGCCGCAGCGCAAATACAATTGACTCTGGCAGTAATGTTTTGTTGAGAGCAGAATGTGGTGGCAGGTGGTAGTTAACATTTCAAAGTCCAAGCTTTCAGGATTCCAACCACGGATGTTTTTGTAAGACAAAGACTTCACCTGAATGGAAGCCCTACTGTTTTGGTTGAGGTGAGCTCTGTAAAGGCATCAGGGGATTCTCTGCTGTCACATGCATTAGAGCACAATAACGGCCGAGCTGTGTTATCACAAGAGCACTTTGTCAGTGACACATTCCACCATGGCAAGATTTATGGTGGTGGAGAAGCGAGAGCATTATTACCATGGATTATTGAAGGCCTGTAGATGGGGAAATGGACTACTCCAACCCAACTCCTCCCTTATTCCCCACCCCTCTGCCTGCCAATGGTATGGCCCACTGATTGGGGGCCTTGGGCTAAGTCGCCACAGCAACTGCACCAAAGCAAACAAAGAGGCGGAACGGAGGGAACACGATAACACAAAGACCTACCTAGCGCAGTGGAAGATTTCAGAGACTTACACTAAGCAGAGCATGATTAAAACCGTTACCTCACAGAGTTGCAAAATTGGATAGTTGTGGTCGATGTTGTGTTTCTTGTTCAACAACGGAGCTTCATGGTGTAGCTAGCTTGATCACAGTTTTGTTTTAAATTAATTCCTCTTTTCCATTTACTTTTAGAATTGGAATAATTTATCTTCCCTTGTAGATGTGCTAATTTACATATGCAAATAGTAACCCGTGGAGACATGATAACGTTAAATTGCACAGATGTGAGGACATTGAATGTGAAATGCATGATGGGAATCACTGTAAAATGATTTAAATATCTGAACAATCTGCCAATCAAGTGGTTGACGGAAAACCTAGTAAATTGAGAATACCACACAAGACACTATTCACTGTGTTTACAGCAACTACAAAACAAACATGATTTTAGTGATTAGCCATTGTTGGTCATTAACTGGGTTATGGGCAATCAAGTTCCAAACAAACCCCAGTACTCAAATTTGTAGCAAGTGCATTAATGCGTCATATGAGATTTAAAAATGCAACACTCCAGTTTCTAAGGTGTTTCCTAAATCACTTGACCATGTCACTGTTTGAAGTAAAACACCAACATAGATGGCGCACAACAGGAAGTTAGTGTTCAGGTGAGGATTCTAACCTGGAGTTAGTCCCATCCACTAGTCCCACTAACAATGAATTTGACATTGAGGGCCCCATTGGTCAGTTTAGTGTTACTAGGATTAAATGGAGCCCTGTAGGCAAGAGCAACTTCAATGGCCTAAGGTTGGTTATTCATCCTCTTTAGAAGACTGACAGGAAATCAGACTTAATGATCCCTTTCACCTCAGATACAACAATGAAAATGGACCACTTGAGAGTTTTATGAAGTACAAGCGAGAGTTAGGACTTGAGCTTAGTGCAAAGCTTAGTGGGAATTAAAGCTTGAGTAATGAAACTCCAGGATTCATTGTCTGGCTGGACATTTAAGTTTGTCCCACACCTGCAAATTACAGGGAAAGGCAATGATGGGAGGTCAGGGACGTGTACAATTGATTTCTCTAAACTGATCAAAAATTACAAATTTGAACTCACACTGTGCTTAACCCATTCGTGTCCATAACGGAATGTATAATGTCTTTTAGTACACCTGCTCTCTGAGCTTACTGATGGACAAAACTGAAGAATACCACAGACATTAATGCCCACCCACATGTGTATATGACATAAGGTGCTTTCAGGAAGTATTCATGCCCCTTGACTTACTCCACATTTTGTCGTGTTACAGCTTGAATTCAAAAATGGATTTAACAAAAACATGTCTCACCCATCTACACACAAAAACCCATAAAGAAGTGAAAACGTGTTTTTAGACATTTTTGCAAATGTATTAAAAATGAAATACAGTGTTCACACCCCTGAGTCAATGCATGTTAAAATCACCGTTGGCAGCGATTACAGCTGTGATACTTTCTGGGTGAGTGTCTAAAAACTTTGCACACCTGGATTGTACAATATCTTTAAAATCCTCCAAGCTCTGTCAAATTGGTTGTTGATCATTGCAAAACAACTATTTTCAAATACTGCCATAGATTCTCAAGCATATTTAAGTCAAAACTGTGACTTGGCCACTCAGGAACATTCACTTTCTTCTTGGTAATCAACTCCAATGTAGATTTGACCTTGTTTTTTAGGTTATTGTCCTGCTGAAACGTGAATTAATCTCCTAGTGTCTGGTGAAAAGCAGACTGAACCAGGTTTTCCTCTAGGATTTTGCCTGTGATTACCTCCATTCCATTTCTTTTTCATCCTGAAAAACTTCCCAGTCCTTAACAATTAAAAGCATACCCATAACATGATGCAGCCACCACTATGACTGAAAATATGGAGTGTGGTACTCAGTAATGTGTTGTATTGGATTTTCCCAAAACATAACATTTTGTATTCAGGCCAAAAGGTTAATTGCAATTTTTTTGCAGTATTACTTTAGTGCCTTGTTGCAAACAGGATGCATGTTTTTGAATATTTTTATTCTGTACAGGTTTCCTTCATTCACTTTGTCCATTTTTATTTTACCTTTATTTATTTAACTAGGCAAGTCAGTTAAGTCAGTCAACGTGTCCCTTATTGAGTCTGTAATACCAACATGTTTCAAGTAGACCACCATAGTCCCTGTGCCCAAGAACACGAAGGCAACCTGCCTAAATGACTACAGACACGTAGCACTCACGTCCGTAATCATGAAGTGCTTTGAAAGGCTGGTAATGGCTTACATCAATACCATTATCCCAGAAATCCTAGACCCACTCCAATTTGCATACCGCCCAAACAGATCCACAGATGATGCATCTCTATTGCACTCCACATTGCCCTTTCCCACCTGGACAAAAGGAACACCTATGTGAGAATGCTATTCATTGACTACAGCTCAGTGTTCAACACCATAGTACCCTCAAAGCTCATAACTAAGCTAAGGATCCTGGGACTAAACACCTCCCTATGCAACTGGATCCTGGAATTCCTGATGGGCTGCCCCCAGGTGGTGAGGGTAGGTAGCAACACATCTGCCACGCTGATCCTCAACACTGGAGTCCCTCAGGGGTGAGTGCTCAGTCCCCTCCTGTACTCCCTGTTCACCCACAACTACATGGCCAGGCACGACTCCAACATCATCATTAAGTTTGCAGAAGACACAACAGTGGTAAGCCTGATCACCGATAATGATGAGACAGACTACAGGGAGGAGGTCCGAGACCTGGCCGGGTAGTGCCAGAATAACAACCTATCCCTCAACGTAACCAAGACTAAGGAGATGATTGTGGACTACAGGAAAAGGAGGACCAAGCAAGCCCCCATTCTCATCGACGGGGCTGTAGTGGAGCAGGTTGAGGGCTTCAAATTCCTTGGTGTCCACATCACCAACAAACTAGAATGGTCCAAACACACCAAGACAGTCGTGAAGAGGGCACGCCAAAGCCTATTCCCCCTCAGGAAACTAAAAAGATTTGGCATGGGTCCTGAGATCCTCAAAAGGTTCTACAGCTGCACCATCGAGAGCATTCTGACTGATTGCATCACTGCCTGGTATGGAAACTGCTCGACCTCCGACCACAAGGCACTACAGAGGGTAGTGCGTACGGCCCAGTACATCACTGGGGCTAAGATGCCTGCCATCCAGGACCTCTACACCAGGCGGAGTCAGAGGAAGGCCCTAAAAATTGTCAAAGACCCCAGCCACCCCAGTCATAGACTGTTCTCTCTACTACCGCATGGCAAGCGGTACCGGAGTGTCAAGTCTAGAACAAAAAGGCTTCTCAACAGTTTTTACTTCAAGACACAAGACTACCGAACAGCTAATCAAATGACTACTCGACTATTTGCATTGTGTGCCTCCAACTACTTCAAGGTCTCTCGAGCGAGTGACGTCACCGATTGAAACGCTACTAGCGCACACCCGCTAACTAGCTAGCCATTTCAAACCGGTTACACTCACCCCCCTTTTGACCTCCTCCTTTTCCACAGCAACCAGTGATCTGGGCCAACAGCATCAATGTAACAGTATAGCTTCCTTCCCTCTCCTCGCCCCAACCTGGGCTCGAACCAGGGACCGTCTGCACACATCGACAACAGTTACCCTTGAAGCATCGTTACCTAATCGCTCCATAAAAGCCACGGCCCTTGCAGAGCAAGGGAAACAACTACTTCAGAGTGAGTGACGTCAATGATTGAAACACTACTTGCGCACACCCCGCTAACTATCTAGCCATTTCACACCGGTTACACATGCTCAATGTAACATTCAATGTCAATGTCATTCAAGGTGTCCTTCTTTGCAAGGCATTTGAAAACCTCCCTGGTTTTTGTGGTTGAATCTGTGCTTCACTGCTGCAACTGAGGGACCTTACAGATAATTGTATGTGTGGTGTACAGAGATGAGGTAGTCATTCAAATATCATGTAAAAAAACGAATATTGCACTCAGATTCCTTGCTAAGCACATTTGAACTTATTTAGGCTTGCCATAACAAAGGGGTTGAATACTTATTTACTCAAAACATTTCAGCTTTTCATTTTAAATTAATTAGTAAAAAAATTCTAAAAACTAAATTCCAATTTGACATTATAGTGTATTGTGTGTAGGCCAGTGACCAGTGACAAAAAAATCTCAATTTAATTAATTTTAAATTGATGATGTGACACAACAAAATGTCGAAAATGTCAAGGGATGTGAATACTTTTTGAAGGCACTGTATGCTGAAGGCATTTTAATAGTTTTTAAATTATTATTATTAACTTTAATTGACATTGAAAGTATGATAGATGATGACAATCTTAAAACATCATTGTGGATTGTCTAGACACAATTTGTTGACACCAAATTTCATGCATTTACACCAAACCGAATTGGTTCAGTGGCGCGTTTTGATATTTTAATAAATATTGTACAAGGATGTGAGTGGGTGCAACTGCATTCAGGGATTAACAACATCAACCAAAAGCAATATGTTAGGGGAATCACAAATATGGAAAGTCAGCTCTCCATCCTTAAAAAATGTATTAGCGCTGCCATGCTGGACTTTCCCCTGGAGCTCATTTCATTTTGCTCTCTTTAAAGACCTGATGGTTTTCAACTGGAGTCCTATATCATTATTGTTTGAGAGCAATTTTCACCTGTGTTTACACATTTAAAGCTATTGCTGGTTTACCTTTATCTAATGACAGGCTAATAAATGCCCAGTGTTTCTCTGCATGTGTTAGCGCTGGGCTATAAAATGAAAAGGACTCTAGGAGCTCAGCGGCAATAATTTTTTAACCAACGCTTCTACAACCAAGCTGTCATCATCAGGGTATAATTAAGCAATAAGGCATGAGGGGGTGTGGTTATGGCCAATATACCACTGCTAAGGGCTGGTCTTAAGCACGACACAACGAGTAGTGCCATTATACAGCCATTAGCCGTAATATATTGGCCAAATACCACACCCCCCCATGCCTTACTGCTATTTTAAACTGGTTACCAACGTAATTAGGTTTTTTCATACTCATCTGATATACCAGAGCTGTCAGCCAATCAGCATTCAGGGCTCAAACCACCCAATTTATAATGACAAACACTGCGGGCCACTAGTTTATATAGTTTGAAAGGACACACGGGTGTCTGTAATCATGGCCGGCTGTGGCTTGATTTCATTGGTTGATTTACACATATAAATAGAACATGTAAAAAAACATAAATGATAACATACGATCATAGATACAATTTGGCTACATAATCCTATGAACATTATCACAATAATCACAAGAATGGCTTCAGATAAAACTCTACTTTGAAACCGAAGGGCGCAAGAGTCTTTAAATTAAATATCCAGGCGGCCACTCGTTTGAACAATAAATTGTTCTGGTCACCCCCTCTCCTAGGGAGGGTGATGTGTTTGATGCCAATATAGTGAAGGGACAAAATAGAGTGGTTCGCTTCCGAAAACTGGACCGCAACTGAGTACATCCTGTTTTTGCACCTAAATGGTGCTACGACGCTCAGTGAGTCTTACTTTTAGTTTGAGCATTATTTTACCCACATCATTTTTACCACAAGGACAAGTTCTAAGATAAATAACTGCCATTAGTGGAATCCCGTGATAACACCTTTGATTGAGATCTGTTTCCCTGTTTGAGGGTGTTTGAAGGATCTGTTAGTGCCATTGCATTGAGTGCAGCCATTACACTTGTAGTTTCCATCCAGTAGAGGCACAAGGAGACGTTGTGCGGGGGTATTTTGGGGGTCCGAAAACACATGACATGTACTGTCGTCGGATCTTAGAATGTGCCAAAGTTTGTGAACGATTCCCTTCATTTTTTCAGAGCACTTTGAATAGCATGTAGTAAGAACGCAAGAACGCTTCTTATTGTGAGGCTGTCCTTGAAAGAGATCATGTCTCGATTTGTTTTGGATTTTCTCAATGGCAGTACTGATCTAACCATTTTTTGAAAATGATTTTGATTCGGCAGAATTGCCTGTAGGGCAAACTGTTTTAAAAGGGAATCGGGTGACAGCTATCAGCCCTTAACATAAGTTAAGAGATAAGTGAGATAAGACAAGTGTACAGTATAGAACATTATCCTTCCACAAAATATAAAGATCAAGGAAACGGATTTGCCGTGTATCAGATTGCATAGAGCTCAGAACAAGAGTTAAGAAAAGCATGGAACGCCTGGAGCTGTTTTGCATCCCCCCTCCATAAAACAAAAATATCATTAATGTATCGTTTCCAATAAATAATGTTAGGCAAGAACCTACTGTACAGTATGTGCATCTGCAGGCCTCAAGATGAGGATTGGGAACAGGATTGGGAACACTCCCACTGAGGTCAAAAAGGGCAAGTTCAGACTTATGACTACGATTGAGCTGATATGGATACCTGGTGTACATTAACAAGTGAATTGATTAACTCATGTTCATTCTAGCCATGATCCATAACTATGCCCCACTGGCTATAGGGCTACTCTGAGTTGTACATAAATTTAGCTACTTTCTCTCTCTCTCTCTCTCTCTCTCTCTCTCTCTCTCTCTCTCTCTCTCTCTCTCTCTCTCTCTCTCTCTCTCTCTCTCTCTCTCTCTCTCTCTCTCTCTCTCTCTCTCTCTCTCTCTTCCTACCGTGGATGATTGGTAACAACCTGCCAGCCGATGTGGCGCGGCTAATTTTAGCATGTCTGCTCCCTCACCGGAGGACTGCAATAGCAATAGATAAATTGGATGCCTAAACCAGAATCCATCTCTAAATAGATGTAAATAAATTATTTTCCATGTCAGCCATCAATATGAGTGATGATATAGATTCTATTCAGGAAATGTGTAAGATATATTAACAGGATGGGCTGTTCCAAGAGCAATGTAACCTACTATTCTATGTGAATGTCTATCCTTAGCATTGAAGTCTGTCAGTATCAACAAATAACATTGCATGGAAAATAGGCTGTTAATTCCAGGAAAAAATGTTGGTGTCACATCAATATTTTATATTTCATTATCCCCTTCGACAGTAAGCTGAAGATCCGATGACAGTTGGGGTTATTTCTGTCAGTAGTGCTCTGCGATCTTGGGCTAGAATGATTTGAGGCAAACCATTAAAGAGGCACAACAAAGGAATTGACAACATGAGAGCCTTGTGTAGAGTGACATCCCTGCAAATACCATAAATGGATTTGCAGATCATTCAAAGCAAGGTCAAAGCAACCCTGACTGTGAAGACTGCTTTCAAAGATGTAGTCCATACATTTTCCTGCTGCCAATTACTCATTGCATACGTATGGAACATAGGCCTATCTTCCGAAAAGGATGAAGAACATATTGACGACACTGCACTAACCTTTTGTTTTGCGACCCACGTATCGGCACTTTTGAGTGTTACTGCTTCTAGTTGCTACTTTTAACACCACAGTATCTTGGGAGCAAACTGAGACATTTGAACTTGAATGGTATCTAATAACCTGGCCAGCTAGCTACTACACATGTGGGTCAGGAGATTGGCTCCTTTGCTTCCTGCCCTGAATGTTCCCTCTGCTGTCACTTGTGATGAATCTCCTAATGTCCTCATGCAAATTCTCTTAAATAGGCCTCCTCGGTACAACTGTTCTAATGGGTGTCAGCAGAGACTCTTTAGCTATATCATGCATATGTATGAGCTAATAAATGTATCTATCAGACCAGCTACATTTTAATCACTGTGCACCCTTTTTAGAATAAGTGTACTGAGATATATTTCATGGATGAAAAAATAGTGTCCGGAAACTGGGATATGTATTATAAATTGACCACTTGCCTTACATTTTAGGGAAATGAATGGATTTGGAGAACGGTTTGCAATGCAAATGTATTGATTAGCCCTTAGGAAAGAGGTCTGTATGAAGTGCCAAGTCACTGGGCAGAAACTGGTTGAACCAACGTTGTTTCCATGTCATTTCCACCAAAAAAATGCTATGTGATGATATTGAAACAACCTGTAAAACGAATTGGATTTGAAAAAAGTCCTCAACGTAAAATAATTTTATTGTTTTTTCCACTCAACTTAAAACATAAATCCATTCACATGGTGACATGTGTTGTTGATTTCATGTTGAATTCACGTTAGTTGACAACTCAACCAAATGTATATAAATCAAAACTAGATGTTTAACTGACATCTGTGCCCAGTGGGAAGATCCTCCATAAGATTTCAATCAGGAAATATACAGTTGGGTGAATACTGTATGTAATCTAGCTCAACATGAGATGGACTGTGCTGATTAAACAAACAAAGATCATCTCAAAATGTCATCATAATGTACAATTATTTTGCCCATGAGCACATTTCTCCCCCAATGTAACCCTTGAATTCAGGGGTGGAACTTTGGTGGGGGGGGACATCAGCCGATCCGCATGGTCTTAAAGCACCCCATTGCCTCGTTTTGTATCACTTTCCATAACACCGGGGGGGGGGGGGGGGACAAAAATGCTATTTCTGTGAATATTATGCCCCTGCTTGAATTGTATTTTCTCCTTTAGAAGAGCGTTAATTAAGGCATATGGAATACACTGTTTGTGTTTTTCTGGCGTCAGGCAGAATGGGACACATCTGGAGCTGCATTAGACCAGGCAGTTAGAAGCAGTTTAGAAGAGTAAAATAATCTTTAGATTAGAACTGGGAAATTGTCTCTGTCAAGCAAACTCGACACAATGCATAAAATATATTAGAATAGACACTATGAGGGAATAGGCTCTAGTCTGACGTGAATGTAGTATATAATTCATGTCCTGTCTCACTTCTATTTTAGAGTGCTTGTATTGAAATGACAATTGCTTATCACTTGGTACCAAATGTTGGTGGGTTTACTGTGTTCAACACCATTGCATGCTACAGTAGCAGAATGCATCTCCAACCTAAACACTTTACTCAGCTTACAAAATGTATTTATCTATATTCACTCTGTGTATTCTAACTTTTGTTATTAGAGCTCAAAATATTCAACTGTTAGTATAATCTTGCCTCAGCCATCCCCCCAAAAAACGTCCTTTCCAAAGCTGTCTGTCTTCTGGCAGGATGTCATTTGAGCTGGTGGAGCAGACCATTTCGTGGAACATCCACTGTTTATTTGGCAGAGCACTTTGGCAGAACTGAGCCTAGACCTGAACAAAAGGCCACCTGACACAGTTGAGGCCCCGTGTGTTGCATAATACACAAGATAAGACGCAATACATCGTTCTCATGCCACTCTCTATGGGTTCTAGGGTTAGCTAGTTTGAGGTGTACAAGAATAGTCCCCAAAACAAATCAGAAATGACAGCCAGGTGGATACAGCCCGCTTGACTTTAGTGTTGTCTAGCCAAGGGTAACTTCTTTCAGTGTTCTGCTGGTATTGTATTGTCTGCTACTAGTCGGTCCCCTCCACATTCTGCGCTGTGAATCTAGTTCAATAAGTATTTGAAAGTCAAAGAATTTCAAAGGGCTATGGCTGATCCTGGCTAATCCATTGACTGAACCCCCCATGGGGCGGTCTGTATGGTTTTACCTATGTAGATCAGCGCTCGGAGGTCACGTTTGTTTGGATGACTGGATCAAACCAAGAGGACTAATCCTACAGAATTAGTCCATTCATCAACCACCTCTTGACCAAAGAGGCAATGACCATTAAAAGAGTTACAAAAGAAATGCTTGAGGAATCGTTGAAAAGGTATGTTTTGCTTCCCGTTTTTGAGGTAGAGGTCAACTGAACCACAGTCCCAACTGAAAAAGTAAAACGTTTTTGGGCAAATTGTAAGCTTTACAAAGAGTTCTGTTTTTTAAATGTATTTTTAAACAACATAGTTGATTTAAGGGGTGTGTGGGAAAGTAAAAAAATATATGTACAGTACCAGTCAAACGTTTGGACACTCCTACTCATTAAAGGGTTTTTCTTTATTTTACTATTTTCTACATTGTAGAATAATAGTGAGGACATCAAAACTGTGCAATAACACATATGGAATCGTGTTGTATCCCAAAAAAGGTGAAACAAATCTAAATATATTTTATATTTGAGATTCCTCAAAGTAGCCACCCTTTGCCTTGAGGACAGCTTTGCACACTCTTTTTTTCACCCTCTTTTCCCCAGTACCAGTTAAACAAACATATGGAAATATATATGGAGATAGTTTAGTGCCTAAAATAAGGGGATAAATACATGTCAAAAAATAAATAAATATGGTTTCCTGATCTATATATCTCAAACATAGGACAGACACTTCAGAACACATTTCCTTTTTTATTATAATTTTTATAATTTTGGGGGGACTGTTCCATGCAGTGAATCTGTTATTCAGTGTGTTTCTATCGGCTCATAGCAGTAACGCCAAATTCAATGTTTGATACCTTAAGGGGTCTTAGCATTCTAAATCAAATAGCTAAATGATCCATCGAATGGCCATCTTAACACAATTTCATATAATAGCTTAGAACCAGTTTCTTTCCCGTCTCACAACTTCTCATGCAAATCCCACACCTCTCGCCTCCTAATCATGGCCCCAAACATTCCTTCGGGTCCTGTGAAGGACCCTGTACAGACCATTACAACATACAACATATGACAAATCTCCCATTTCTCACTCAAAGCCTTTGACCTTTACCAAATGTAATCTCTATTATGAAACCATTTATGACCGCAATGACTGAAATGTACTTAACAAGTCTTGTCATCGCCGCACCTTTGTCAGCTTCTAAGTGTCCAATTGAATGTGAAACAGCTCACCAGGCAGCCCAACCCCTGCGGTGAACTTTCAGGTCTAAAGATTTCGATCGGGTCGGACAGGTGGCTCCGACTGAGAGGCAGGAGCTCTGCAGCGGCTCCTTTGAAATCCCCTCAACTGGAAAATGCCGCTGCTTTTCACACGACAATGACCTGCCCTGAGAACTGTTCCTCCGATGGCCCCAGTGGATCAAATTCCACCTCCCGGCAGGTTATGGTCAGAATCGGATACTTCTGCTTTGTCACCTGGGCCAGTAGACTTTCAAGAAGAAGCTGGACCAGTTGATTCTCAACCAAATGAGTCATTTTCAGATGCTAATGTAAGGGGTTTAGCCAGGAAAACTAAACCATTGCACGAAGACGCATAGGCCCATGTGAATGAGGAAATAGCCTTGCTCTGTCATTTTTGTTATAGCTAGTGTTGCAACTTACAGTGATAGGTATCCTTGTCCAATGCTCACATAGTGTAGGGATATTAAGAAGAATTATGGTGGAGATCAAATATCAGCCCTGATCAGTGCTGTGCATATCCCTGTTACTTTGTTGGAACGTACTGTACCAATTCACTGTACTGTATCAACTCACACACACACTGAATTATGCTCATATTTCAATCAAAGACCAGGGTTATCTGCGCACCAATGTCAGGGTCGGGTAGGTTACTTTCTGAATGTGAACAGTTACTAGTTACCTGTCCAAAATTGTCATCAGTAACGTAACTTTTGGATAACGCAAACTCAGTAACGTAATCTGATTACATTCAGTAACTTTTAGATTACTTTCTCCTTTAAGAGGCATTAGAAGAAGACAACAATGTATATTACCAATTGAATGACATCTATTGCAGGATAAATCAATGTTAAAGTTTACATAGCCAGCCATTTATGGGATGTTACATTTTACTTTATGGGTTGGTTATATGGGCTTCTTCTAACCCATTGCATTCTACTACATATAATAATACAATTCAATTATATCTTTACATTAAAAACCAAAGTCTATCAGAATTCCAGTCATTCCAATATATGTTACCCCTTGATCTTCAAGAATAGGACTTGGAAATATGGAAGTATAGATTAGCCAAATTGTTTTACCTGAGCATAACCCTAAAACTAAGGACTTATTTGCCAACCCTACTCTGTTGTTTATGATTTTGTTGTCATTGAGGACTGATTGGGCTCATTGATTCGAGTTGAAAATAAATGCTGCGCTCATGGAATGGCATGCTTTGAGCAGTAATAAAAAGTGCTATTTACATGTGAAAAATGAATGCCTTATGCTGCATTTGCTGTAGGCCTATTGTCTACCTTTTTGTTGGTGACACTTTGATATCTTGATAATATGCAGCTGTTTAAAGGGCAAATCCACAGATGAAACAAAACTAAATGGTTCTCCCCGTCTCTGTTTTGGTGAAAAGCTGAGGGATGGTCCTGGAGAAGTGTAACCACTCTCAGATTAATAGACAGAGCTATGGATGCAAGGACTGACCATCCATGATATCAAAAATAATTGTTTCAATCATGTTATGAGGCTACACAGTGTTTGTTAACATTTACCATGTTTACAAAAATTTGAGAAAAATAAACGTATACTTTTGGTTCTCATGGAGTGTGACAGTTGAACTAAACTCATGAGGCATTTATAAGTTAACTTCTTCAAGAATCAATGGATATATATATATATATATAACAGGTATTTACACTACTGTTCAAACGTTTGGGGTCACTTAGAAATTTCCTTATTTTTGAAAGAAATGCAAAAACATTTGTCCATTAAAAGAACATCAAATTGATCAAAATACATTGTAGACATTGTTAATGTTGTAAATGACTATTGTAGTTGAAAATGGCAGATTTTTTAATGGACGTACAGAGGCCCATTATGAGCAACTCCTGTGTTCCAATGGCACTTTGTGTTAGCTAATCCAAGTTTATCATTTTAAAAGGCTCATTAATCATTTGCAATTATGTTAGCACAGATGAAAACTGTTGTTCTGATTAAAGAAGCAATAAAACTGGCCTTCTTTAGACTAGTTGAGTATCTGGAGCATCAGCATTTGTGGGTTTGATTACAGGCTCAAAATGGCCTGAAACTCATGAGTCTATTCTTGTTCTGAAAAATTAAGGCTATTCTATGCGAGAAATTTCCAAGAAACTGAAGATACCATACAACGCTGTGGACTACTTCCTTCACAGAACAGCGCAAACTGGCTCTAACCAGAATAGAACGAGCAGTGGGAGGCCCCGGTGCACAACTGAGGAAGAGGACAAGTACATTAGAGTGTCTAGTTTGAGAAACAGATGCCTCACAAGTCCTCAACTGGTAGCTTCATTAAATAGTACCCGCAAAACACCAGTCTCAATGTCAACAGAGAAAGGCGACTCCGGGATGCTGGCCTTCTAGGCAGAGTTCCTCATGTTCAGTGTCTGTGTTCTTTTGCCCATCTTAATCTTTTGTTTTTATTGACCCGATGTGAAATATGTCTTTTTCTTTGCAACTCTGCCTAGAAGGCCAGCATCCTGGAGTCACCTCTTTACTGTTGATGACTAATGATGCCATTGATGCTACTGAAAAAGGTGACATGCTCACTAAGGTGGATACTGATGATGCTAATAAGCTAAATATCCCAGTGATACACATGTAGCAACTCGTCATATCCGCAAAGGAACTATTGAATACCAGAAGATGGAAAATCCATATACCATCCGTGCTCATATCTTCATATGCCTTTGGCAATATTGAATTAATCCACAACAAACCAACACATCCAACATCCATATTGATGTAGTTCAGTCCTTGAGCTGTTCTTGTCTATTACTGTTCTGTATTATGTCACATTTCATGCTTTGTGTGGACCCCAGGAAGGGTAGCTGCTGCTTTTGCAACAGGTAATGGGGAACCTAATGAAATAAAAAAGATATAATGTTTTTCAGATAATGCTTTGTTAACATCAACAGATATGAAATACCTTATTATGTAAGTATTCTCGAAATTGAGCTCAGGTGCATTCTGTTTCCAATTAACATCCTTGAGATGTTTCCACAACAAGGCACCTAAAAGATTCTCTGGTCTAAAGAAAACAAGATTGAACTCTTTGACCTGAATGCCAAGTGTCACGTTTGGAGGAAACATGGTGGCAGCATCATGCTGTGGGATGTTTTTCAGAGGCAGGGACTGGGAGACTAGTCAGGATTGAGGGAAAGATGAACAGAGCAAAGTGCAGAGAGATCCTTGATGAAAACCTGCTCCAGAGCGCTGAAGACCTCAGGTTCCCCTTCCGAAAGGACAATGACTCTAAGCACACAGCCAAGACAAAGCATGAGTGGCTTGGGGACAAGTCTCTAAATTTCCATTAGTGGCCCAGCCAGAGCCCGGAATTGAACCCGTACGAACATCTCTGGAGAGATCTAAAAATAGCTGTGCAGCGACGCTCCCCATCCAACCTGACAGAGCTTGAGAGGATCTGCACAGAGGAATGGGAGAAACTCCCCAAATGCAGGTGTGCCAAGCTTGTAGCGTCATACTCAAGGCTGTAATCTCTGCCGAAGGTGCTTCAACGAAGTACAGAGTAAAGCGTCTGAATACTTTTGTAAATGTTTTTGCTCAATCTGTTTTTGCTTTGTCATGATCAGGTATTGTGTGTAGATTGATCAGTAAAAAAAATGTGGAAAGCGGTCTATGAAGGTAAATCTGAATACTTACCGAATGCACTGTATGTCATGACTGTTTATGACTATGCCACAATACATCATTGTGTAGGCATTGTGATGAAAGCATCAAACAACCTACAACTGATAAAACTCATCTCTTCTTTTTCTAGGAAATTCAGCTGGCTTCAGAGTGACCCTGCTTCCTTGTCAGTGGATGACTCCACAAAGCCATGTTTTATAGTCTCTTCTCCAGGTGACAGGCTGCACTCACAGGTCAGCCGTGTTTCATTTTGATCTAGCAGAGATGAAACGAACATCACACAGGTGGGCATCTATCGCTGTCTGCACTAAGCTAACAAAGGGACTGTTGTGCTCATATGTCATGTTTATTGTGCATAGCAACATCTCCCGAGGGGTAATCTGAGAACAGCAAAAACACTGTCTGGAAAAGCACAAGAGCTAGGAGGCATATGGTTTCTAGAAGATGTACAGTACCAGTCAAAACTACTCATTCAATGGCTTTTCTTTATTTTTACTATTTTCTACATTGAGAATAATAGTGAGGACATCAACACTTCGAAATAACACACATGGAAAAATGTAGTAACCAAAAAAAGTGTGGATTTTAGATTGTTCGAAGTAGCCACACTTTAACTTGATGACAGCTTTGCACACTCTTGGCATTTTCTCAACCAGCTTCACCTGGAATGCTTTTCCAACAGTCTTGAAGGAGTTTCCACATATGCTGAACACTTTTTTGCTGCTTTTCCTTCACTCTGTGGTCCAACTCATCCCAAACCATCTCAATTGGGTTGAGGTCGGGTGATTGTGGATGCCAGGTCATCTGATGCAACACTCCATTGCGCTCCTTCTTGGTCAAATAGCCCTTACAAAGCCTGGAGATGTGATGGGTCATTGTCCTGTTGAAAAACAAATGATAGTCCCACTAAGCGCAAACCAGATGGGATGCCGTATTGCTGCAGAATAATGTGGTAGCCATGCTGGTTAAGTGTGACTTGAATTCTAAATAAATCACAGACAGTGTCACCAGAAAAGCACCCCCCCCCACCATCACATCTCCACCTCCATGCCTCACGTTAGGAACCACACGTGCGTGAATCATCCGTAGACCTACTCTGCGTCTCACAAAGAAACGGAGGTTGGATCCAAAAATCTCAAATTTGGACTCATCAGACCAAAGGACAGATTTAAACCAGGCTAATGTTCATTTCTTGTGGCCCAAACAAAGTCTCTTCTTCTTAATGGTGTCATAAACTGTCATGACATACAGTGCATTCAGGTTTCTTTGCAGCATTCAGCCATGAAGGCCTGATTCACCTAGTTTCCTCTTAACAGTTGATGTTGGGATGTGTCTGTTACTTGAACTCTGTGAAGCTGGTAACTCTGGGTCTTCCTTTCCTTTGGCAGTCCTCGGCGAGCCAGTTTCACCGTAGCACTTGATGGTTTTTGTGACTGCACGTGAAGAAACTTTCAAAGTTCTTGAAATTTTCTGGATTGACTGACCTAAATGTCTTAAAGTAATGATGGACTGTTGTTTCTCTTTGCTTATTTGAGCTGTTCTTGACATAATATGGACTTGGTCTTTAACCAAATAGGGCTATCTTCTGTATACTTGACCACCCCTACCTTGTCACAACAAAAATGGATTGTCTCAAACGCATTAAGAAGGAAAGAAATTCCACAAATTAACTTTTAACACACCTGTTAGTTGAAATGCATTCCACGTGACTACCTCATTAAGCTGGAATGCCAAGAGTGTGCAAATAATGCCAAGATTGTGCAAAGCTGTCATCAAGGCAAAGGGTGACTACTTTGAAGAAATCAAATACAGTGGGGAGAACAAGTATTTGATACACTGCCAATTTTGCAAGTTTTCCTACTTACAAAGCATGTAGAGGTCTGTAATTTTTTTATCATAGGTACACTTCAACTGTGAGAGACGGAATCTAAAACAAAAATCCAGAAGATCACATTGTATGATTTTTAAGTAATTAATTTGCATTTTATTGCATGACATAAGTATTTGATCACCTACCAACCAGTAAGAATTCCGGCTCTCACAGACCTGTTAGTTTTTCTTTAAGAAGCCCTCCTGTTCTCCACTCGTAACCTGTCCTGTTAGTCCTATAGGGGCATTATTTCATTTTTGGATAAAAAGACGTGCCCGTTTTAAGCGCAATATTTTGTCACGAAAAGATGCTCAACTATGCTTGGAATTGATAGTTTTGGAAAGAAGACACTCTACGTTTCCAGAACTGCAAAGATTTTCACTGTGAGTGCCTTATAACAAAAGCTTCAGGCAAAACCAAGATGTTTGAGCGACCAGGAAATGAACAGGATTTCTGAGGCTACGTTTTCCATGATCGCCTTATATGGCTGTGAATGCGACAGGAATGAACGGACACTTTCTAGCGTTTCCCCAAGGTGTCTGCAGCATTGTGACGTATTTGTAGGCATATCATTGGAAGATTGACCATAAGAGACTACAATTGCCAAGTGTCCCGCACGGTGTCTGCGTGGAAATTGGTGCGCAAAAGTCAACTCCCAGTATTTTTCCATCCGAATCAGAGAACAAAGAAAGAAGGCTTCTAGGACTGCCATTTCAATGAAGAGATATATGACAAAACACCTTAAGGATTGATTCAAACAACGTTTTCCATGTTTCAGTCGATATTATGGAGTTAATTCGGAAAAAAGTTCGACGTGTAGGTGACTGAATTTTCGGTTAGTTTCGGTAGCCAAATGCATAGTAACAAAACGGAACGATGTGTCCTACACAAGAATCTTTCAGGAAAAACTGGACATCTGCTATGTAACTGAGAGTCTCCTCATTGAAACATCTGAAGTTATTCAAAGGTAAATTATTTTATTTGATTCCTTGGCTGGTTTTTGTGAATATGTTGCGTGCTAAATGCTAACGCTAAATGCTAAGCTAGCTATCACCACTCTTACACAAATTATTGATTTTCTCTGGTTCAAAAGCATATTTTGAAAATCTGAGACGACAGGATTGTTAAGAAAAGGATAAGCTTGAGAGCAGGCATATTTATTTCATTTCATTTGCGATTTTTAGAAATCGCTAACGTTGCGTTATGGTAATGAGCTTGAGGCTGTAGTCACGCTCCCGCATACGGGTTTGGGAGTACTATGAGGTTATTAAAAGACACCTGTCCACACACTCAATCAAACAGCCACCAACTTCTCCACAATGGCCAAGACCAGGGAGCTGTGTAAGGACATAAGGGATAAAATTGTAGGCCTGCACAAGGCTGGGATGGGCTACAGGACAATAGGCAAGCAGCTTGGTGAGAAGGCAACAACTGTTGGCGCAATTATTAGAAAATGGAAGAAGATCAAGATGACGGTCAATCACCCTCGGTCTGGGGCTCTATGCAAGATCTCACCTCGTGGGGCATCAATGATCATGAGGGAAGGTGAGGGATCAGCCCAGAACTACACGGCAGGACCTGGTCAATGACCTGAAAAGAGCTGGGACCACAGTCCCAAAGAAAACCATTAGTAACACACTACGCCGTCATGGATTAAAATCCTGCAGCGCATGCAAGGTCCCCCTGCTCAAGCCAGCGCATGTCCAGGCCCGTCTGAAGTTTGCCAATGACCATCTGATGATCCAAAGGAGGAATGGGAGAAGGTCATGTGGTCTGAGGAGACAGAAATCAAGCTTTTTGGTCTCAACTCCACTCACTGTGTTTGGAGGAAGAAGAAGGATGAGTACAAACCCAAGAACACCATCCCAACCGTGAAGTATGGAGGTGGAAACATCATTCTTTGGGGATGCTTTTCTGCAAAGGGGACAGGACGACTGCACCGTATTGAGGGGTGGATGGATGGGGCCATATATCGCGAGATCTTGGCCAACAACCTCCTTCCCTCAGTAAGAGCATTGAAGATATGTCGTGGATGGGTCTTCCAGCATGACAACGACCCGAAACACACAGCCAGGGCAACTAAGGAGTGGCTCCGTAAGAAGCATCTCAAGGTCCCGGAGTGGCCTAGCCAGTCTCCAGACCTGAACCCAATAGAACATCTTTGGAGGGAGCTGAAATTCGAAATTCATTGGCCGACGACCCAATGAGAGTGCAGAACGCCTTCCAGAACCGGGACAAGAACTGAGGACCCCGGTCGGAGACCATGTCCAAAGGCAGTCAATGGATTCAGAAGGCATGCTGCACCATGAGCTGAGCCGTCTCCTTGGCAGATGGTAGCTTGGGGAAAGGAATGAAGTGAGTGGCTTTGGAAAAGCAATCCACCACAGTCAGGATGGCGGTGTTGCCATCAGATGGGGGAAGACCCGTGACAAAGTCCAGGGAAAAGTGAGACCAGGTAGGGTGAGGGACAGGCAGAGGTTGGATGAGGACCGCATCAGGCACGAACATCCGGTTATCTGGATCCCCCCGGGGTTCGGCTGGGAACACTACATCTCCCGAACCTGCTTCCCTATTCCCCAGATGAGTGCCATCGCCAGGCACGAGGTGGGAAGGATGGTCTCAGATTCTGGGGTATAGTAGCCGTGGAGCTATAGCGGCGTGACAGTGCATCTGGCTTGACGTTCTTGGATCCTGGCCAGTAGAAAAGGGAGAAGTTGAACCCGGGTGAAGAGTAGGGCCCATCTAGCCTGCCTGGAACTGAAGTGCTTGCTGGTGCGGAGATATTCCAGGTTCTTGTGGTTGGTCCACACGATGAATGGATGTTCCACCCCATCCAGCCAGTGCCTCCACTCCTCCAACGCCATCTTCACCACGAGCAGCTCTCAATTCCCCACATCATAGTTCCTCTCTGTGGCATTGAGGCGGTGGGAGAAGAAGGTGCAGGGATGCAACTTGAGGTCCAGGGCAGATGGCTGGGACAGGACAGCCCCCACTCCAATGTCAGAAGCATCAGCCTCCATCATGAACTGGCTGGACGGATCCGGATTAACCAAGATGGGAGCTGTGGTGAAGCGGTGTTTGAGATCCCGGAATGCCTGATCTGCAGCAGGAGACCACATGAACAGAACCTTGGGAGAGGTGAGTCCAGACAGGGGGGAAGCCAGCGTGCTGTAGTCTCGGATAAAGAGGCGATAAAAGTTGACAACCGCTGCTCTGGACTCTGGATATGGGTTGGGGCCAATCCACCACCGCTCTCACCTTCCCGGGATCCATCTGTACGCTCCCCTGTTGAAGGCAGTATTCCACTCATGGACTCCCTAGCTGATGAACCCAGCAGCTAGGTAGTCCACAATGTAGGTCTCCATAGCCTTGGTCTCCGGATCTGACAGAGAGTACAGTCGTCCCCGGGGCGGAGTGGTGCCTGGGAGAAGATCAATCTCACAGTCATAGGGTCGGTGCGACGGCAGCGAAGTAGCCCCGTACTTACTGAACACCTCCGGGAGGTCCTGGTACTCCGCGGGAATGGCGGTGAGGTCCGGGGCAACCTCCGAGGATCCAGGAAGACATCCCGGAAAAGCCTGCACTGACTTCAGGCAGTGGGCGTGGAAGAACGGGCTCCAGCCCATGATGGCACCGGCAGATCAGTCAATGAGGGGATTGTATCGCTGGAGCCAGGAGAATCCCAGTAGCACGGCAACCTGAAAAGACTAAATGAGCAGAAACTATATTGTCTTGCTGTGATTCCCTGACACACATAGGTTGATGGGGGTGGTATTGTGGGTGACCCGGCCTATAGAGCGCCCGTCCAGAGCTCTAATGTCCATGGGAATTGAGACGGGCTGAGTGGGAATATCCAGCTCGGAAGCCAGGGTAGCGTCCATAAAGTAATCGGCCCCAGAGTCGTGCAGTGCAGTGCGTCCTCTGCCTGCGCTCCGCTCGTGCCGGGCAAATGTGGGAGTGGAGCCAAAGGGAGAGGTGCGTGTAGTAAGCACTAGATCTCCCGTGCTTACCCACTCATCTCATATGTATATACTGCACTCAATACCATCTACTATATCTCTATGCCGCTCTGTACCATCACTCATTCATATATCCTTATGTACATATTCTTTATCCCCTTACACTTGTGTCTATAATGTAGTAGTTTTGGAATTTTTAGTTAGATTACTTGTTGTTTATTACTGCATTGTCGGAACTAGAAGCACAAGCATTTCGCTACACTCGCATTAACATCTGCTAATCATGTGTATGTGACAAATAAAATAAGATTTGATTTGATTTGTTTGTTCTTAGGCAAAATTGTGAGTGAGCCCACTCCCTTGGCTGAAAAGCAACCCCACAGATGAATGGTCTCAGGATGCTTTACTGTTGGCATGACACAGGACTGATGGTAGCACTCACCTTGTCTGCTCCGGACAAGCTTTTTTTCCGGATGCCCCAAACAATCGGAAAGGGGATTCATCAGGGAAAATGACTTTATCCCAGTCCTCAGCAGTCCAATCCCTGTACCGTTTGCAGAATATCAGTCTGTCCCTGATGTTTTTCCTGGAGAGAAGTGGCTTCTTTGCTAGCCTTATTGACACCAGGCCGTCCTCCAAAAGTCTTCGCCTCACTGTGCGTGCAGATGCACTCACACCTGCCTGCTGCCATTCCTGAGCAAGCTCTGTACTGGTGGTGCCACGTTCCCGCAGCTGAATCAACTTTAGGAGACGGTCCTGGCACTTGCTGGATTTTCTTGGTCACCCTGAAGCCTTCTTCACAACAATTGAACCGCTCTCCTTGAAGTTCTGGATGATCCAATAAATGGTTGATTTAGGTGCAATCTTACTGGCAGCAATATCCTTGCCTGTGAAGCCCTATTTGTGCAAAGCAATGATGATGGCACGTGGTTCCTTGCAGGTAAGTATGGTTGACAGAGGAAGAACAGTGATTCCAAGCACCACCGTCGTTTTGAAGCTTCCAGTCTGTTATTTGAACTCAATCAGCATGACAGAGCTATCTCCAGCAAGAGAATCACTGGTATGATGTCAGCTGGTTCTTTTGTGGCAGGGCTAAAATGCAGTGGAAATGTTTTTGGGGGGATTCAGTTCATTTGCATGGCAAAAAGGGAATTAATTGCAATTCATCTGATCACTCTTCATAACATTCCAGAGTATATGCAAATTGCCATCATATAAACTGAAGCAGCAGACTTTGTGAAAATTAATATTTGTGTCATTCTCAAAAGTTTTGGCTACGACTGTATATCCGTTCAGCAGAAGACAGTCTAGCTCTGCCTAGTTGCATGGGTTTGGGAAGAGTAGTATTGTCTGTCTTCGGAGGCTCTCGTTGGAGCTTGGGTAGCATCGGGTTCTCTTGTTAACTGAACCGTTGGGAACCTCCGTGATACCCCGGAGGCGAAGTGGAATCAACTCTCCTCTTCTTCATTCGTTCCTGTATTCGTCCATCGATCCGAATGGTCAAGGCAATGAGTGAGACGAGATCCATCGGTAGTTCCCGGGCTGCAAGCTCATACTTAACATCCTCTATGCTCTGTGTAGGAACGTGTCGTACAGCGCTTCCGGATTCCAAGCACTCTCACTCAGCTGCCAACATGCGGAAATTCACTGCGTGGTCTGCCACACTATGGGAGTCTTGGTGTAGCTGGAGCAGCTTGCGAGCAGCCTCTCGCCCGGACAACGGAGGCTCAAACACCTTTTGAACTTCCTCCACGAACACCTCAAGACTGAGATTTTCACCTGGGCCACACCGCCGTGGTCCAGGCAAGTGCCCTCCTGGAAATCAGCGCAATGATGTACGTTATCCTCGAACGGTCCGAGGGGAACAAAGAAAGCTGCAGCTTGAAAATGATGGAGCACTGGGAGAGAAAATCCCTGCAGGTTCCGGAATCTCCATCGTAGCGCTCCGGAGGAGGTAAGCGGGGTTCTCGGGACACTGGAGCGACCGGGGATGCGGCGCTGCTAATAGCCGAGTTACTGAGGGGCTGGGAGGTTACCGTCGTGGTAGGCTGCCTGACAGACAAGCCACGGAATTGCTCCAACAAAGTGTTCAGTGCATGGTCATGGCGTTCGGCCAAGGTCTGGAACCCTTCCATAAGCCCGCGAAGCAACTCCTCATGCTTTCCAATGGTGGCCTCTTGGGAGGAAATGGCGTTGCGGAGCTGGCCCGAGTCTGCTGGGTCAGTCATGGCCTGTTCATACTGTCACGTTTAGGTAAAACCCAGATGCAGATGGTGTAGAAGTAACAAGAGTTTATTTCCACCACAGGGGCAGGCAAACGACAGGTCAAGGCAGGCAGGGTTCAGTAATCAAGAAATGGTGTAAAACAGAGTCCAGAACAGCAGGCAGTCTTGGGGTCAGGGCAGGCAGGGGTCAATACCGGGAAGGACTAGAAAACAGGAGCAGGAAAATAGGCTGGAGCAGAGAAACAAACACTGGTAGGTTTTACAAACAAAACTAACTGGCAACAGACAAACAAAGAAAACAGGTATAAATACACAGGGGATAATAGGGAAGATGGGCAACACTTGGAGGGGGGTGGAGACAATTCCGAAGACAGGTGAAACAGATCAGGGTGTGACAGTATGTGGTGTAAAAGCTCTGCGTGTATGCCAAATTGCACTGTTTTTTTACTTTGCTGTGATGATCCTAACAGCCAAACAAAACAAAATATATTTCTCAGACAGTCTGAGGAACAGCTGATGTATGTATTAGGGAAGTTATTTACTGTGCCCTCAGAAAGTATTCAGACCACTTTTTCTACATTTTGTTAAGTTACAGGCTTATTCTAAAATTGATTAAATAAAAACAGGTTTTTAGATTTTTTTGCAAATGTATTAAAAATAAAAAATAAACCTTATTTACATAAGTTTTCAGACCCTTTGCTATGAGACTTGAAATTGAGCTCAGGTTCATCCTGTTTCCATTGATTATTCTTGAGCTGTTTCTACAACTTGATTGGAGTCCACTTGTGGTAAATTCAATTGATTGGACATGATTTGGACAGGCACACACCTGTCTATATAAGGTCCCACAGTTGACAGTGCATGTCAGAGCAAAAACCAAGCCATGGATTCGAAGGAATTGTCCTTACAGCTCTGAGACAGGATTGTGTCAAGGCACAGGTCTGGGGAAGGCTACCAAAAAATGTCTGCAGTATTGAAGTTCCCCAAGAACACAGTGGCCTCCATCAATCTGAAATTGATGTTTGT
Organism: Oncorhynchus nerka; assembly: GCF_034236695.1. Taxonomy (NCBI): domain Eukaryota; kingdom Metazoa; phylum Chordata; class Actinopteri; order Salmoniformes; family Salmonidae; genus Oncorhynchus; species Oncorhynchus nerka. The sequence continues at coordinate 42,152,489 of NC_088400.1, read as the reverse complement.
TTGGAACCACCAAGGCTCTTCCTATTGCTGGCCGCCCAGCCAAACTTAGCAATTGGAGGAGAAGAGCCTTGGTCAGGGAAGTGACCAAGAACCTGATGGTCAGTCTGTCAAAGCTCTAGTGTTCTTCTGTGGAGATGGGAGAACCTTCCATAAGGACAACCGTCTCTGGTAGAATGGCAAGACGGAAGCCACTCCTCAATGAAAGGCACATGACACCCCGCTTGGAGTTTGCCAAAAGGCATCTACAGACTCTCAGACCATGAGAAACAAGATCCTCTGGTCTGATGAAACCAAGATTGAACTCTTTGGCCTGAATGCCAAGCATCACGTCTGGAGGAAACCTGGCACCATCCCTACAGTGAAGCATGGTGGTGGCAGCATCATGCTGTGGGGAAGTTTTTCAGCGGCAGGGACTCTGAGACTAGTCAGAATCAAGGCAAAGAAGAACAGCGCGAAGTACAGCGAGATCCTTGATGAAAACCTGCTCCAGAGCGCTCAGGACCTTAGACTGGGGAAAAAGTTCACCTTCCAACAGGACAACAACCCGAAGCACACAGCCAAGACAACGCAGGAGTGGCTTCGGGACACGTCTCTGAATATCCTTGAGTGACCCGAAATCATTTGCAAAATCCTGTTTTTGCTTTGTCATTATGGGGTATTGTGTGTAGATTAATGAGAGGAAAAAACAATTGAATACATTTTTGGAAAGGCTGTAACCTAACAGAATGTGGAAAAAGTCAAGGAGTCTGAATACTTTCCGAAGGCACTATAGATTCTATTCTCCTTTCACACAATTAGAGCCACAATTCCAACCCAATCCTTACAATCATATTAGAGGGAAAAAGATGTATAATGATGAAATCCTTATTTGCAATTTATTCTTCCCTTTCCAGCTCATTACCAGAATACGCATGTTTTCATTTACCATTATTTTGCTGATTACCAATCCCAGTTTCCTAGCTATTTGAAAATATTAATAGTCTCCATTACAGGAAAATTTGTTTCATGTGCGAGTCACATGAGGGAATAAGACTGTAATCAACATATTAAATGTAAAACTTAAAGATGGGGAATGATGGCAATCGACCCCACTCCCTCTCTGTAGGGTGTTGTATCGCCTCAAGAGGAAATTCAGTCACACTTATTACCACAGTACCAAAGTAATGTTTGGGAACATAAAATATAATTGTAAACTGTACCTTTCAAGTACAGCAGAGCTATAGTGGATGTTTAAGCATACAGTCACCACCGAAGTGACTGGCACCTTGATAAAGATGAGCAAAAAAGACTGTATAAAATAAATAATACAAATTCTGTGCTATATTTTATGCTCAATGTATTGATTTATTTTATACTAATACAATTGCTCAGAGAAATAAATTCTGTTTAAGAAGTAATACTTAAAAATATATATTTTTAAATAAGGTTCAAAATGATTGGCACCCCTGTTTTTTGAAACTCTGGCACACTCCCAGTGCGAGGATAACAGCTTTGAGCCTTTTTCTAAATTGTTTTATGAGACTGGAGCACACATTTGGAGGGATTCTAGACCATTCCGCCATACATAATCTTTCCAGATCCTTGATATCTGCTTGTGCTTATGAACTGCCCTCTTCCATTCTAACCACAGGCCAGAAAGCTTTATTCTCATGTTATCTGACCATAGCACAAGTTCCAATCCAAGTGTCAATACTGTTAGAAAACTCCAGGCATTTACATTTGTTAGATGACAAGAAAATAGAGCTCTTTGGCCACGCACACCACTGGTGGGTTTGGTTTCGAAAGAACAATGCATATGCAGAAAAGAACCCCATACCTACTGTAAAATATGGCGGTGGATCTTTGATGTTATGGGGCTATTTTGCTTCCACATGTCCTGGGAATTTTTTACTTTACCCAGTACCAGTATATTTTAGCCAAAAACCTGGTGTCCTCTGCTCGGAGGCTGAAACTTAAAATCAAAATCCATAAAGAAATGGTTATTTGACCACAAATTCAACATTTTGCAATGGCCATCTCAGTCTCCGGACTTCAACCCCATTGGAATCCTGTGCCAATCATTTTGACCCCTATCTTTTTGAGATATAACTTGTTCAACAAAATCTCTTTCTCTGAGCAATTGTATTAGTATAAAATATTAATAAAATAAAAAATGGCATACAATTTAACTCAGTATTTGTATTACTTATTTTATGCAGTCTTTTAGGCTCATCTTTATTAAGGGTGGCAATCATTTTGGAGGTGACTGTATGAATCCCCTGGTGAACCTCTCATTCAAAGGCATTTTAGATGCATGTCAATCATAATATTTGTATTATATGCACATATTAATAACTATTATAAATTATTATTTTGATTGCCCTGGGCACTTTAAGTTTGTCCACCGTGAAGAACTAATAGATCCGGAGATTAGTTTCATTAAGCTCTTCTATTCCAATACCAAACATAACAAAACATGCAAATAAGTCCTGTTGAAATTGTGGTCAAAATGGATTAACTGAGAATGAACCTGCTCAAGTGCATCAGCAGTCATATTTCTTTGTTTCTTGAATCAACATTGTAATGTTGCTCAGCAGACCATTATGTCAAAGGGGGGGCTTTTGTCATTGATAGAATGCACTGAGAGACATTTGTTTGTTTTAAATCTCTGGGCTTCCTAATGGGCTGTTCCACCAATTCGGTGCCTTTTGCAAAGTGTAACTTTGTAAAAAAGAATATATATATATATATATATATTTGACCTAACCCTAACCTACATTATGTGATAAAGAGCATATGTTCAACTTCATAAAATAATATGTTTTCCCATCTCAGGAGGTTAAATAATCATTAAAAAAATACTATAGTAAGTGCCACATAAAGTAACAGGGGTTGACCGTTACAGGGTGGACCTTTACAGGGTTGACAGTAACAGGGTTGACGATTTCATCTTAAATCAGACATAAATCCCCTTGTGACATGGGGAATGGAAGCTTGTTGTGTAAAAAAGGGAGTAGCAATTGAATGCAAGCTTCACAAGTGTAAAAGTAGTGTAAAAGCTCACCTGCTATGATTTGATTATTAGATAAAAAGGAATAGTTTCACAATATTAAAACAAGAGTTCAGTTCAGATAATAGGGTTGACCTTAAAATGAGAGACAGGTTGTCTTTTTAAAATTATTTTAACCTTGAATCACTAATGACATGAAATAGATAATAATCTTCAGAAATGACTTTGTCAAAGCAACAACATTACATTTACATTTACATTTAAGTCATTTAGCAGACGCTCTTATCCAAAGCGACTTACAAATTGGTGCGTTCACCTTAAGACATCCAGTGGAACAGCCACTTTACAATAGTGCATCTAAATCTTTTAAGGGGGGAGGGGGTGAGAAGGATTACTTTATCCTATCCTAGGTATTCCTGAAAGAGGTGGGGTTTCAGGTGTCTCCGGAAGGTGGTGATTGACTCCGCTGTCCTGGCGTCGTGAGGGAGTTTGTTCCACCATTGGTACATAACATAACATAACTAGGGATTTACAATGATGGTGAAAACTTGGAGAAATATTGGGGTTAAGTGGGTTACAATCTTCCTAGAATTCACAGAGGGTGCATAAAGGGATTTGTCAAAATGCTGAATCCGATTGATTGAATTCTCCATGCGATCTATACTAAAGGGCACTTCATTTAATATAACAAGCTTTTAAAATTCAATGTTGGTGCACAATTTCCACTTAAAATATCAAAGGGACAAAAAAAGGCACTCTTTTCGTGGAACGACCCTGATATCTATGCAGCCAGGGCCTCCTTTATCGACTAGCATGCCTTATTGGTCCCATTTATCGCATGCTGCATGGCATTGAACGAAACCATCAGTTATGTATGCAGGCACGCATAGAACACAAAGGCATCGAGGGAGTAAATATGCAATTATGAAGAAACCCATTTCCCTGCTATTCAATAAAGGAACAAAAGAGGACTGCGTATTTATACCTATTTTGTTCACGCAATGTATGACAACAAAAACAAATAAACAGCAGCTTTGGTTTATGGACCACTTCCCATTAACCATTTGCTGTCATCCCATGTCTTCTCTAAATCTCTTTGAGCAACAAAGGAGACTATCAAACCAAAACTGTATTCAGAGGCAAGTCATTGTTAAGTAAATGGTGGGGGGGTAGACTGCTGTAAAACATCATTTTGAAAACAATTTGGTGTTTCAATGTTTGATTAAACACCTTAAGCCATCTATCAAGTGAAATCCAAATTACATTTGTGAAGATTACATTTGGAGAACATGCCCTCATTTGCATAAGTAAAAACAACAGTCTAATGGATATTAATATCGAGACACAACACATGGTCATCTGCTGTTTTGAGGCTTGAATAAAGAATGGTCTGTCACAAAACAAGAAAACATAGATACAGGACCAAACACAGGCCAGTTTTTAAATGAGTCAGCGTTCATCATTATGATGATCAATATGATGAATGGATTTGTGTAGCTCGTCCTGAAAACCCATTAGACATCATTACAGTGATCAATAAGTAGATTTAAGACAAAACTGTAAATCGGCCACTCAGTAACATTCACTGCCTTTATGGTGAGCAACTCCAGTGTAGATTTGGCCTTATGTTTTAGGTTATTGTCCTGCTGAAAGGTGAATTAATCTCCCAGTCTGGTTGAAAGCAGACTGAAACAGGTTTTCTCTAGGATTTTGCCTGTGCTTAGCGCCATTCCATTTATTTTTCATCCAGAAAAACTCACCAGTCCTTAACTATTACCAACATACCCATAACATGATGCAGCCACCACTATGCTTAGAAATATGGAGAGTGGTACACAGTAATGTGTTGTATTGGATTTTCCCCAAACATAACACTTTGTGTTCAGGACAAAAAGGGAATTTGCCACATATTTTGCAGAATTACTTTTGTGCCTTGTTGCAAACAGGATGCATGTTTTGGAAGGTTTTTATTCTGTACAGGCTTCCTTCTTTTCAATCGGTACAATGTTGTTGATCCAGTCTCAGTTTTCTCCTATCACAGCCAATAAACTCTGTAACTGCTTTAAAGTCACCATTGGCCTCATGGTGAAATTCCTGAGCAGTTTCCTTCCTCTGACTTAGGAAGGAAACCGTATCTTTCTATTGACTGGGTGTATTGATACACCATCCAAAGTGTCAATAATAACTTCACCATGCTCAAAGGGATATTCAATGTCTGCTTTTTTTATTTACCAATAGGTGCCCTTCTTTGCGATCAGGATTGGGGAATAACGGATTACATGTAATTGTATTTGATGGACTGCGGGAAAATATTCAGGAATAGGCTTTTGTAGGCTACAATCCAAGGTATGTATTCCAATGGTACGACTTCTGTCGGCATCCAAAGATTATTCAACTTCAATAAACGCTTGGAGGTAAGGATGACAGCAGTGGTGTAGTCTACGGCGATACGGATATCACTCATTGTTGATATCTACATAGGCATTGATCTGAATCACACTGCTGCTCTGTCATTTAGCTATTCGCCTTACGGATTGTGGTTGTTGTGGATGGATGTTCACAAATCTAAATGTGTATTTGAACTCAATAATGGTTGAATTCAATAAGTTTAAGCGGCCTATTAATCACTGTTTTGAAACCAGTGCAGATCCAGTTGCAAAAAATGCACTCTTGCAACATCTGCATAGTGCAGATCCAAACCTATGGAATAAAAGTGGGGATTAATGGAAAGGTGTTCAAACTCGCACAGTTTTGAAAGACTTAAAACGGCCAATTTGTAGTTGCTACATCAATTTTTTGGCTTATAAATTATATACAGTACCAGTCAAAAGTTTGGACACCTACCCATTCCAGGGTTTTTCTTTATTTGTACTATTTTCTACATTGAGAATAATAGTGAAGACATCAATACTATTAAATAACATATATGGAATCTTGTAGTAACCAAAAAAGTGTTAAACAAATCAAAATATACAGTATTTTAGATTCTTCAAAGTAGCCACCTTTTGCCTTGATGACCAGCTTAACCTGGAATGCTTATCCAACAGTATTGAAGGAGTTCCCACATGCTGAGCACTTGTTGGCTGCTTTTCCTTCACTCTGCAGTCCAACTCAACCCGAACCATCTGAATTGGGTTGAGGTCGGGTGATTGTGGAGGCCAGGTCATCATAACCTTTGTTTAAGATGGCGCCGACAGAGATGGTTGCCTTGCTTCGCGTTCTTAGGAAACTATGCAATATTTTGCCCCCAGAAGTGGGCCGGCAGTGCATTGAGAGACTAGTCAAGGATCATATCACAAACACCCTACCTGATACCCTAGACCCACTCATATTTGCTTACCGCCCCAATAGGTCCACAGACAGCGCAATCACAGTGTACACTGCCTTAACCCATCTGGACAAGAGGAATACCTATGTAAGAATGCTGTTCATCGACTACAGCTCAGCATTTAACACCATAGTACCCTCCAAACTCGTCGTTAAGCTCGAGACCCTGGGTCTCGACCCCACCCTGTGCAATTTGGTCCTTGACTTTCTGATGGGCCGCCCCCAGGTGGTGAGGGTAGGAAACAACATCTCCACCCCGCTGATCCTCATCACTGGGGCCCCACAAGGGTGTGTTCTCAGCCCTCTCCTGTACTGCCTGTTCACAGATGACTGCGTGGCCATGCACACCTCCAACTCAATCATCAAGTTTGCAGACAACACTACAATGGTAGGCTTGATTACAAACAACAACGAGACGGCCTACAGGGAGGAGGTGAGGGCCCTCGGAGTGTGGTGTCAGGAAAATCACCTCACACTCAACTTCAACAAAACAAAGGACATGATCGTGGACTTCAGGAAACAGCAGAGGGAGCACCCCCCTATCCACATCGACGGGACAGTAGTGGAGAAGGTGGAAAGTTATAAGTTCCTCAGTGTACACATCACGGACAAACTGAAATGGTCCACCCACACAGACAGCATGGTGAAGATGGCGCAACAGCGCCTCTTCAACCTCAGGCTGCTGAAGAAATTTGGCTTGTCACCGAAAACACTCATAAACTTTTACAGATACACAATCGAGAGCATCCTGACGGGATGTATCACAGCCTGGTACGGCAACTGCTCCGCCCACAACCTCAAGGCTCTCCAGATTGTCTGCACAACGCATCACCGGGGGCAAACTACATGCCCTGCAGGACACCTACATCATCCGATGTCACAGGAAGGCCAAAAAGATCATAAAGGACAACAACCACCCGAGCCACTGCCTGTTCACCCCTTTATCATCCAGAAGGCGAGGTCAGTACAGGTGCATCAAAGCTGGGACCGAGAGACTGAAAAACAGCTTCTATCTCAAGGCCATCAGACTGTTAAAGGCCATCACTAACATGAGTGGCTGCTGCCAACATACAGACTCAAATCTCTAGCCATTTTAATAATGAATAATTGGATGTAATAAATGTATCACTAGTCACTTTAAACAATGCCACTTTATATAATGTTTACATACCCTGCATTACACATATACTGTACTCTATACCATCTACTGCATCTTGCCTATGCCGCATGGTCATCGCTCATCCATATATTTATATGTACATATTCTTATCCAACCCTTTACACTTGGGTGTATAGGGTAGTTGTTGTGAAATTGTTTCATTACTTGTTAGATATTACTGCACTCTTGGAACTAGAAGCACAAGCATTTCGCTACGCTCGCATTAACATCTGCCCACCATGTGTATGTGACTAATACAATTTGATTTGATTTGATCTGAATCTGCAGGTTCAATGTTACCTAGCTAACATTAGGCTATAACAAGCAAAGCAAATGGCTCTGAGATACAAATAATAAGATGGAACGTTAGCTAGCGAGCAAGCTAGCTAACAGTACACTTTAACTTTAAATCAAAATGACTTTGTCAATGAAATGTGTAATATCTGATAATGTAGCTAGCTAGACTATCTTACATACATAATGGTTAGATGCTTCTCCCTGTCGTGGATGCCATGGTTGCCCTTAGTTTGAAGATGTAATCCGGAGACAGGTGTTTTCTCCATCTCCATTGCTATCGTACTCTAATTCCACAGATTTCAAACCTCGGTTCTCCAGACCATCGAGAGCAACACTTATGCAGTTCTACTAAGCAATATATATTTTTTAAAAGCCGCGTTAGACAGGACAACCGACACATACTAACCAGCACAAATAGACAGAAGTGTGCTATATGGCAGACTAAGCCGAACGCATCTCTCGGCATGTCCAGCCCAATCATTATCTCAGCCAATCCTGGATAGTGGGAAGATTGCTGACTTTTTCTTGTGGCTAAACCAACTAGCTTCGTAATTTAACAATTGTATTCTTATTTACAGATGGCATACAAGTTTGTTATTAAGGCACATAAAAGTTAACATGCTCCAGAAGGCATTTCTGCCAACAAAAAAATACATTTTAATTAATAAAAAAATTTTTAAATAAAGATTACTTTCAAATGGCTCTCATGTGAAGTAGTGACTCATGACATAAGGCAAGTTTCCTGAAATGGGTTACAAACCTCAAATTTGGACTCATCAGACCAAAGGACAGATTTCCATCAGTCTAATGTCCATTGCTTGTGTTTCTTGGCCCAAGCAAGTCTCTTCTTAATGGTGTCTTTTAGTAGTGGTTTCTTTGCAGCAATTCGACCATAAAGGCCTGATTCACGCAGTCTCCTCCGAACAGTTGATGTTGAGATGTGTCTGTTACTTGAACTCTGTGAAGCATTTATTTGGGCTGCAATTTCTGATGCTGGTAATGAACATATCCTCTGCAGCAGTGGTAACTCTGGGTCTTTCTTTCCTGTGGTGGTCCTCATGAGAGCCATTTTCATAATAGCGCTTGATGGTTTTTGCGACTGCACTTGAAGAAACTTTCAAAGTTCTTGAAATGTTCCCGGACTGACTGAGCTTCATGCCTTAACCTCTTCAACCTATGGGGGCGCTATGTCATTATTGGATAAAAAAAACGTGCCCGTTTTAAGAGCAATATTTTGTCACGAAAAGATGCTCGACTATGCATATAATTGGCAGCTGTGGAAAGAAAACACTCTGACGTTTTCAAAACTGCAAAGATATTATCTGTGAGTGCCACAGAACTAATGCTACAGGCGAAACCAAGATGAAACCTCAAACAGGAAATGAGCAGAATTTTTGAGGCTCTGTTTCCCATCGTCTCCTTATATGGCTGTGAATGTGCCATGAATGAACTTGAGCTCTCTGCCGTTCGTCCAAGATGTCTGCAGCATTGTGACGTATTTGTAGGCATATCATTGGAAGATTGACCATAAGAGACTACATTTACCAGGGGTCCACCCGGTGTCCTGTGTCGAAATTATTGCGTAATCTCTAGGTCCATGTGCGTTCCATTTCTTCAGAAGAGAAAGTCAACTGCCACGATGGATTTATCATCGATAGATATGTGAAAAACACCTTGAGGATTGATTCTAAACACCGGTTTGCCATGTTTCTGTGGATATTATGGAGTTAATTTGGAAAAAAGTTCGCGTTTTAATGACTTAATTTTAGTTTTTTTTCTTACCCAAACGTGATGGAGAAAACGGAGCGATTTGTCAACACAAATAATATTTTTGTAAAAACTGAACATTTGCAATCTAACTGAGAGTCTCCTCATTGAAAACATCTGAAGTTCTTCAAAGTTCTTCAAAGGTAAATTATTTTATTTGAATGTTTTTCTGGTTTTTGTGAAAATGTTGCTTGCTGAATGTCAGACATAATACTATGCTAGGCTATCAATAGTGTTGCTTGTTTTGCAATGGTTGAGAAGCATATTTTTGAAAATCTGAGATGACAGTGTTGTTAACAAAAGGCTAAGCTTGAGAGCAAATAGATTTATTTCATTTCATTTGTGATTTTCATGAATAGTTAACGTTGTGTTGTGCTAATGAGCTTGCGGATAGATTTACACAATCCTGGATACAGGTTTCTTTCGTAGCTAAACGTGACGCAGAAAACGTAGCGATTTGTCCTGCACAAATAATCTTTTTGTAAAAACTGAACATTTGCTATCTAACTGAGAGTCTCCTCATTGAAAACATCTGAAGTTCTTCAAAGGTAAATGATTTTATTTGAATGTTTTTCTGGTTTTTGTGAAAATGTTGCCTGCTGAATGCTAACGCTAAATGCTACGCTAAATGCTACGCTAGCTATCAATAGTGTTACACAAATGCTTGTTTTGCAATGGTTGAGAAGCATATTTTGAAAATCTGAGATGACAGTGTTGTTAACAAAAATCTAAGCTTGAGAGCTAGCATATTGATTTCATTTCATTTGCGATTTTCATGAATAGTTAACGTTGCGTTATGGTAATGAGCTTGAGGCTGTATTCACGATCCCGGATCCGGGATGGCTCGTCGCAACAGGTTAAAGTAAAGATGGACTGTCTTCAACCAAGATCTCAGCAATCACTGCCTCATTGCCTGCATCCGTCATGGGTCAGCGGTCAAACGACCTCCACTCATCACTGTCAAACGCTCCGTGAAACACTTCAGCTAGCAGGCCTTTCTAATCGACCTGGCCGGGGTATCTTGGAAGGATATTGATCTCATCCCGTCAGTAGAGGATGCCTGTTTTTTTTTAAAATGCCTTCCTAACCATCTTAAATAAGCATGCCCCATTCAAGAAATTTAGAACCAGGAACAGATATAGCCCTTGGTTCTCCCCAGACCTGACTGCCCTTAACCAACACAAAAACATTCTATGGCATTCTGCATTAGCATCGAACAGCCCCCGTGATATGCAGCTTTTCAGGGAAGCTAGAAACCATTATACACAGGCAGTTAGAAAAGCCAAGGCTAGCTTTTTCAAGCAGAAAAGAAGATAGGAAACACTGTCACCACTGATAAATCCACTATAATTGAGAATTTCAATAAGCATTTTTCTACGGCTGGCCATGCTTTCCACCTGGCTACCCCTACCCCGGTCAACAGCACTGCACCCGCCACAGCAACTCGCCCAAGCCTTCCCCATTTCTCCTTCTCCCAAATCCAGTCAGCTGATGTTCTGAAAGAGCTGCAAAATCTGGACCATAAACAAATCAGCCGGGATAGACAATCTGGACCCTTTCTTTCTAAAATTATCTGCTGAAATTGTTGCCACCCCTATTACTAGCCTGTACCAGCTCTCTTTCATGTCGTCTGAGATTCCCAAAGATTGGAAAGCTGCTGCGGTCATCCCCCTCTTCAAGGGGGGAGGACACTCTTGACCCAAACTGCTACAGACCTATATCTATCCTACCCTGCCTTTCTAAGGTCTTCGAAAGCCAAGTCACCAAACAGATTACCAACCATTTCGAATCTCACCATACCCTCTCTGCTATGCAATCTGGTTTCAGAGCTGGTCATGGGTGCACCTCATCCACGCTCAAGGTCCTAAACGATATCTTAACCGCCATCGATAAGAAACATTACTGTGCAGCTGTATTCATTGATCTGGCCAAGGCTTTCGACTCTGTCAGTCACCACATCCTCATCGGCAGACTCGACAGCCTTGGTTTCTCAAATGATTGCCTCGCCTGGTTCACCAACTACTTCTCTGATAGAGTTCAGTGTGTCAAATCGGAGGGTCTGTTGTCCGGACCTCTGGCAGTCTCTATGGGGGTACCACAGTGTTCAATTCTTGGACCGACTCTGTTCTCTGTATACATCAATGATGTTGCTCTTGCTGCTGGTGAGTCTCTGATCCACCTCTACGCAGATGACACCATTCTGTATACTTCTGTCCCTTCTTTGGATACTGTGTTAACAACCCTCCAGGCAAGCTTCAATGGCCATACAACTCTCCTTCCGTGGCCTCCAATTGCTCTTAAATACAAGTAAACTAAATGCATGCTCTTCAACCGATCGCTGCCTGCACCTGCCCGCCTGTCCAACATCACTACTCTGGACGGCTCTGACTTAGAATACGTGGACAACTACAAATACCTAGGTGTCTGGTTAGACTGTAAACTCTCCTTCCAGACCCACATCAAACATCTCCAATCCAAAGTTAAATCTAGAATTGGCTTCCTATTTGGCAACAAAGCATCCTTCACTCATGCTGCCAAACATACCCTTGTAAATCTGACCATCCTACCAATCCTCGACTTCGGCGATGGAATTTACAAAATAGCCTCCAATACCCTACTCAACAAATTGGATGCAGTCTATTACAGTGCCATCCGTTTTGTCACCAAAGCCCCATATAATACCCACTATTGCGACCTGTACTCTCTCGTTGGCTGGCCCTCGCTTCATACTCGTCGCCAAACCCACTGGCTCCAGGTCATCTACAAGACCCTGCTAGGTAAAGTCCCCCCTTATCTCAGCTCGCTGGTCACCATAGCATCACCCACCTGTAGCACACGCTCCAGCAGGTATATCTCTCTAGTCACCCCCAAAACCAATTCTTTCTTTGGCCACCTCTCCTTCCAGTTCTCTGCTGCAAATGACTGGAACAAACAAAAACAAAAAATCTGAAACTGAAAACACTTATCTCCCTCACTAGTTTTATGCACCAGCTGTCAGAGCAGCTCACAGATTACTGCACCTGTACATAGCCCACCTATAATTTAGCCCAAACAACTATCTCTTTCCCTACTGTATTTATTTTATTTTATTTTATTTATTTATTTATTTTGCTCCTTTGCACCCCATTATTTTTATTTTACTTTGCACATTCTTCCACTGCAAATCTACCATTCCAGTGTTTTACATGCTATATTGTATTTACTTCGCCACCATGCCCTTTTTTTCTTATCTCACCTCATTTTGCTCACATCGTATATAGACTTGTTTCTACTGTATTATTGACTGTATGTTTGTTTTACTCCATGTGTAACTATGTGTTGTTGTATGTGTCGAACTGCTTTGCTTTATCTTGGCCAGGTCGCAATTGTAAATGAGAACTTGTTCTCAACTTGCCTACCTGGTTAAATAAAGGTGAAATAAATAAAAAATATTTTTTTAAATGTCCTTTGCTTATTTGACCTGTTCTTGCTATAATATGGACTTTGTCTTTCACCAAAAAGGGCTATCTTCTGTATACCACCACTACATTTTCACAACACAACTGATTAGCTCAAATGCATTAAGAAGGAAAAAAATTCCACAACTTTTTACAAGGCACATCTGTTAATTGAAATGCATTCCAGGTGACTACCTCATGAAGCTGTTTGAGAGAATACCAAGAGTGAGCAAAGCTGTCAGCAAGGCAAAGATTGGCTACTTTGAAGAATGTCAAGTATAAAATATATTTTTCGGTTACTACATGATGATTCCATGTGTTATTTCATAGTTTTCATGTCTTCACTATTATTATTCAATGTAGAAAATAGTAAAAATAAAGAAAAACCCTTGAATGAGTAGGTGTGTCCAAACTTTTGACAGGTTCTGTACATTTTTGTATTCTTCTAATGCCTCTTTAGGGGAAGGTAATCTAAAAGTAACTGAACATAATCAGATTATGTTACTGTGTTTGGGTAATCCAAAAGTTACGTTACTGATTACAATTTTGGACAGGTAACTAGTAACTGTAATGGATTACATTTAGAAAGTAACCTACCCATCCTGTTTGCAATGCATTGGAAAACCTCTCTGGTCTTTGTGGTTGAATTTGTCTCTGAAATTCACTGCCTGACTGAGGGACCTAACATATAATTGTATGTATGGTGTACAGAGATCTAGTGTAGATCTAGTCTTTCAAAATCATATTAAACACTATTATTGCAAACAGAGTGAGTCCATGCAATTTATGTGATTTGTTAAGCACATTTTTATGCCTTAACGTATTTAGGCTTGCCATAACAAAAGTTTTTAAAATTAATTTGTGAACATTTCGAAAAACATTTTTCCACTTTGACATTATGGGGTACTGTGTGTAAGCCAGTGACAAAATAAAATCTCAATTCAATCCATTTTAAATTCAGGTTGTAAAAGTCAAGGGGTGTGAATACTTTCCGAAGACACTGTATGCTGTGAACTAATATTATATTACCAAACTATTAAACCAGTTTGCATGACAGAGCTTGGAATCCCAGATGATTCAGCTGTTATAATAATAAACAATGGCATTCCGATCATTATTTCAAATAATCCGTTTTTTTGTCTTGATATTTACAAATGAGTTTCCCCAAAACCTTGTCAGTAGCCCTCACAAAGGAGTAGCTCATTTTAACAAAGAAAGTCAGATGAAAGTCAGCCATAGATTCTATTATTCGACCATTATTTCTATGAGAAAGCACCATCAGATAAGGAAGACCATTCCCTTCCTGGGAGATAAATCACACCTGAAAACTACACTAGGAGCACCAATGCTACAGAAATGGCTATTTATTGAGGCTACCAACATGACTATTTATGTGGCAGCCACAAGAGACAGCATGCCATGTGCTCTGCGTCATGTGACCAATCATCCATACAAATGATCATCTAAGACACACAGCTAAAGTAGGCATATTTATTATCTGCGGGCTTGGTTTCTCTCCAGTTGTTCCTTTTCATTTGGGTTTCATAATGTGATATGCGTCATTCAAACAAATGCCAATAGGAAAAATTATACATTTGCATGACATTTTGGTCATTTAAAAGATGCTCTTACCAGAACGACTTACTACTACATACAACAGATTTGATATATGATTATAAAAAAAATTCTAAATGAAATTTGGGAATCAAATTAAGATTGTTGCAAAACATTTCCAACTTCAGCAAGAAGTATATACAGATTAATTTAAATTGCATAATTTCTCTCCAGCACAATCAATGGAATTTTTTAAATGTAAATTCACATCTGTAATGGGGAAAATAGTCACACTTGCACTACTGGGCAAAACAATACGTATTTTATTGCAACGCAAATTAGTTACTGGGTCAGCAAATATCTGTTGGATGAGCTCTAATTCAGTTTGAGTCCCTAATTAATTTACAGCCACAGCCCCCATTCTAGCGCCATAGATCATTCAGTTGATTCCTTGTCTGATAGGCTCGTGCTACCTCAACGCAGCCAGAGAATTTTAGATTAATGTCTGAGTATTAATTATTCTCAGTCAAAATCAAATTAAGTAATAATGGGCCCATGAATATTTTAGTTACACTGTTGAGATGCAGAAACAAAGGAATCAAATCGGCTCGTAGGGTAGGCTCTGTATTGCACTGGAAAAAGAGTCGAGGATAATATACATTATGTATGCATAATGAATAAACGTATGGGAAAATTCAATGGGTTAGATCCTCCAAGATCAATTACGTTCCTCTCTTATGTGCGACTGGGAAAACAAGCCTCTGAAAACATTTATACCAAGTATTAGTTCCTATTTTATTACCTTTCAGCTCAGTTAACAGCAAGGTATGTAGTTCTATTGAATTTCCTTCAAATAGATGTAATCCTCCCAATTGGACACATTTCAACAACCTCCCCTGCACTTTTAATTAGAACTGCAGTCACTTATATGTTATCATTGTTTAAAGAGTCCTGCTCTCACATTCCAGACTCAGGTAGTTAATCATGGAGAAGGCTGGCAGCAGTTAGAGTAGATTACAGTACAGAGTGGTACTCTGAGTTGATTGATTGATTTTCAGGGATACAGTCTTATTTTTCTTTTAACCTAACTTCCGTTTCCCCTGAAAAACAGAAGTAGGGACTCCGCTCAGGCGTCTTTCTATGCCTGCTACGTTAGGTACATTTTACTGTGAAATGTATGCGATGTTTGATGTGATAGAGTTATACGACTTCCTGTTGATAGAGCAACATTAATTAACAATTACATTATTTTAAAATCTACCCATGTTTTTGCTCATATTAGTGAACTTTTATGTAGAATAAGCCTACATGTGTTATGCTCCCGAGTGGCGCAGTGGTCTAAGGCACTGCACCTCAGTGCAAGAAGTGTCACTACTGTCCTTGGTTTGATTCCAGGCTGTATCACATCTGGCTGTGATTGGGAGTCCCGTAGGGCGGTGCACAATTGGCCCAGTGTTGTTTGGCTGACACTTTGGCTGTCTTCATTGTAAATAAGAATTTGTTCTTAACTGACTTGCCTAGTTAAATAAAGGTTCAATTACAAATAATAATTAACCATTGCAGGTGTTTTGCTCATGTCATGGCCCCAGTCAATGTAAGTGGACACTTATATTCATTAGTAGGGTATGTTGTATCATCATAGGTTTCCGGTAGCGAACACAGAACCATCAAGGATCATGGGATGACTTTTTGGGGTTATGGGTCAACTGTTGCATTGCACAGAAGCTTGATGATGTCATCCTAACTAGGATCCACTGGGCTCACACAGTCCCCCAGTGGCAGAGGAGTGAAATGACATGTTGTTGTTGTTATTTCAAAGGGAATGCAGTCCACAATAGAATACTAGCCTGATAATAGACTACTGGCCTGTGAGAGAGCTAGCCTAAATCCAATACCCTCTGCCTATATATCCCATTATACCCTGTCTTCCATTATACTTTCATGTTATTCATTCCACTTGTGTATTTTCCAATTTACACCTGTATCTCTGTTCCATTTTGGTCGATCCATAAGCTAAAGTTATAATGGAGGATGAGATTCTATTCTGAGACTTTTGTGTTTTGCGGATCCATCATGTTCCCTGCATGCACTGTGTCAACTCTGTATATGCTCCTGCCTCCCCGTCCCCCTCTCTTTGTTGCTTGAATATAGTCAAATATGCAAATGAGGACTATGCCACTGTATAAATGTGAGTGACATTTATCTGTGATCATTAGGGCTCTGTACTCAGGGAGGGGGGATTGGAGAGGGTGGCTTAAAGGGCAACACAGTTTGCCTTCATTCAGCCCTCAGCTTGTAGAACAATGTGGCTTGACGGGGGAGGTTTTTCACACAATGCCAACTGCCACAGCAGGAACACTCTAAAAGGGGAATACCAAAGTAAATCTACTGACAACCTACAGTATGACAAGCACAGTAGTCTGCAATATAACCTACGGAACCACCACTACCCTTCCAAAATACACTGTAGGTCTACTAAATGGGGATAATCATGATATCAGTGACAAATATGTATAATTTAATTCTAATCGTGTGATTTGCTGTGGGGAAGACCTTATGCCAACTTGGTTAATCATAAGTGTTACAGTATATCATAGTCACTACATCCATCCAGTGAAAGTTCAAATTGGCTAACCTTATATCTAACGACATAGTATGGACATAAGCCTACATATAACAGAAAATGATATGGCATTGCTGTTGTTATCATAGTATCCAGCTCATCGCCTATGTGAAATTCTCGGTGATATGACAAGGGTCAGGTGGGAAATGTTGTATCACTGTGGTAGAGAGGGTGCTCTAGGAACAAAGGGCGTGTATGCATGCATGGTCTTGAAAGGGTTCAAGTGTGCACCAGAAATGCGCACAGACATGTGTATGCAAGCTATTTGAGTAGGCTTTGACATCGCACCCACAATGATCTCCCTATCCCCAATGTAGACTATTAATACCGTGCTGCCCGAAATCCTTCCCTACCGTAAAGCTACGGGTGTACGTACTGGCGTTCACTGCTCTGAACAGAGATGGCTGGTGCGTAATGCAACCATTTAAAAAACGGTGAAATCAATATTATATTTATGTGTAGGCTATGCTATGTGATTATGATATGAGGGTGTTTTCCAACCAACCTCTGCCAGTTCGGACCATATTGGATTTGTTTCGCGCTTCCCAAACCTACCCTTGAAGAGAAAGACTGCGCTTCAACCTGATCATAAACTTGTTTTGAGAAGAGAGCCCCGCCCTCCTTTCAGCTTTCCCTGACTCCTTATAAACAGCAAGCCTGTTGTACAAGCGTTTAACACAAGAAGACTGGAGCAGTCCACAGTTCACCAACCGCCCTGGAAACGAACTCTGGCAGTACATTTTGAGGATTATATTGGTGTTTGTGCATAGAAACGAGAAGCTATCATGGATTTTCTCAATCATAACTATTTGAGTGCGCGCAACCCATATGACTATACATTTAATTTTTGGAACGACTATCTGGGTCTGTCGACGTTGGTCACGAAGAATAACAAGCACATGATGCCCGAAAGCCCAAACTCCATCACCGAGTCCCTGAAAGCAACTCTGGGTTTGGATGACTCCCCAGCATGTGCGTGCGTAATCTCGGGCAGTGGTGAAGGCGGACACCTGGACTGCTGTTGTCCATCTGTGAGCCCCCTGCCTACCTCCATCCTGGACTTGAAGGAGCGCTTTTCAATTCTGAGCCCATTCCAAAACCAAATCGGTGGTGTCCCACTACAAGACCGGGACTTGGGCTTCGGGGGAAGCTTTGCAGGATTTGACCTGTTCGGAGTGGAGAGGAAGATGCGCAAGCCAACGTCGAGGAATAAACAGGAGCCCAAAATCTGTGTCTTCTGCAGGAATAACGGTGCGCCGGAGGAGGTGTATGGCTCCCACGTTCTGAAGACACCGGACGGGAGGGTGGTGTGCCCCATTCTTCGGGCTTATACATGCCCTCTTTGTAGCGCCAATGGTGATAATGCGCACACAATTAAGTACTGTCCCCTCTCCAAAGATCAACCAGCCCAGCGACCATTAAAGGGAGGGAGGGCAGTGGGTGGTAAACGAATGAAAATATTCTAGAGATAGATTTTTACACGAGCAAAGAAAGTACATTGAATTGCACTGAACAATTTTCAGATGACTGTTTCGATTGCGGCTATAGCATATCCCAGTCCTAACTGCTAAGGCTACATGATTTCGTAAACAAAAAAACATACCGATGTTATTCTTTTTCCAAAATCTCTTATATTTTTATAGTTGCTTTATTCACATAGATTATTTTATTCGTTATACATTGAATTTATTTTCTGATAGTGTTTAGCTATTTGAGTGTTCATTTAAATTTACCTATATTCATAATCACAATGTGTGAATAAATGCTGAGTGTTTTGCGGGGAACATGGATTTAGCAGGGCGTGAGGGTGTGATTGTCATGTTGCCAGTAAGTTTTACTGTAAGCTTAGCCTACTAGCTATTTCTTTTGTCTTTGAAAACCAAAGTTGTGTATGCTATTAAACAAGCTCAGAATGTTCATGAATGAAAGCAATTTCCATTCAAGATGTCTGTAAAACAAGGTATGGTACTTTGAGGCCCACTCCCCTGTCTGCTACTCCACAACACAGTTTTAAACTTGCTCTGATTTAATATCTGTAGCATGAAAAAAAATCAAGACAATGAAGTCTCTGTTATGGCCTGGTATTTTCTGTGTAACTTCATAGTCAATAATAGCCAAGCCAAATGACTTTCATCCCCCATGTCACACAGCAGTTGGTTTCATCACCCAGGCTTATGAATAATCATGACCCAAATAAGAGATACCCTTGATGTTTACATTACCAAGAGAGGGTAACACACTGGATATAATTGCTTGTAGGTATCTCTTTCATGCAGTCGTTCTTTTATCAACAATGACATGTTTTTTGTTTTGTTTGGTCTACCCCCAAAAAGTCACCAACAGAGGACTGCACTGGGGATTCAAGGAGTGCTCTGCAATGGTGGAGTCAGGAGGACAATTCACTTTGAGAAAATAGTTGGATAGCGCAAATGAATGTTATTAAACAAGCTTTTCTAAAAACCAATGTATTAGCCCCTTTTTGCATTATTTCCCTGAATAAATCCAAAAAGATGCAAAACTATTGTGAATGTACGATGGAAAGTTGTCAGTTGCAGGACTGCACATTTCTGACAGTTATGTTTACCAAAGGATTATACAATTTTAGTGAAGTGAAGTGAGGAAGAGAGTATTGTATATAAAGTTGAGTGACGTTTATTCAGCATTTTAACATTTCAAGTGACTTCAGAGGGTTCTACCTCAACAGGATTTTGTACTTACATGTAAAATGTCAACAGCAGTTTATTAATATAGTGCTGCCATTTATAATAAGGGGTTTTTAATAGTATTTTTGATCTTTGTATAACATAATTGTATTTTTTTTCCTGCATTCAAACATGACAAAAGTGAATTTCCAATAAGCTTCAAGCATTCCTCGCCAAAAAGATGATGGTCTGTGCATAGTGATATCCGTACATTTTAAATTTAATTGTTCAATGTTACATTCTTGAGGGTGTGTGCAAGAGGATGGAATCTATTGAAAACCATTCACAATTTGCCACTTTTAATATAAGGTTTCTGATTAAATGAAATTAGAAAATTAACACTGTTGAACTTTGTTATTTGTATTTTACCACAATTTCCATGTATGCTGCCTGTGCAGAATAAAATGATATGAATTAATTAGAGAAATAAACATCTCATCAAATATTTTAGCTCATGCCTTGATTTCATTGATCAACTTGATAGACATATACCTCATTCACCAGTTTACATAAACAGTATGCTATTGCTATTGCTAGATATTCAATATAGGCTTGAAAATACCATTAAAGGTTGCACATATCATTCTTGGCCCTATCTGTCATTGTTTCAGCCCACACAACTTTGAAGTCCATACTTCAACAGATGGGGGGAGCTATCTTCCTCGGCTCTAGAAGTCAAAGTGTCTATGCTTGAGAGCCAATCTCAGCTGGACGAACAAAGCCCCACGGTTGTTCCAAGCACTTGCCCTTGTTTATGAAGGCTGCCCACTCTGGAATGTCCAATTCTGTGTGCCTCCCCATTCAACACGGATCATGTTTGCACTGAAGACTATTGAATAACTTCCCCCTCTCCTAGCCTCTCCACCTTCTATTTCTGGAATGGTAGGAGCCAGCAGCCCATAACTTCTGGACCCCTTTTGAGAAAAAGGGGAATTCAGAAGGCAGACATTACAGTAAGCACTTGGGGACTGTTGTGAAGCCTTGAGCACAGCCATCCACACCTCTCAGCCCTCTCAGCCCTCTCCTTTCCCTCTCTCCCTCTCCTCTCCTCTCTTCCTCCCTCTCTTTTTCCAGATGGGGCCCTGCATTAAAAATGGATGAATACTAAGTGCAACAGGGATTTATCTCTCGGAGAACAGTGGTGGGGAAAAAGCCTGGCGGGTATCATTTCAGACAAACATGGCCGCCATCACAGGCCCTATTCCCCTGCCACCCCACCCCATTAGCTGTGCTGCAAACAGGATTTGAGTAATCTAGTTAGTTCCACCATTTAGGAGATGCATATCTTACATGATTTTATGATGGGAAATGGTTGCCTGTTAATAGCATACCGTAAACCTATACTATGCAGATAATAGTCTTTGTACATAGTATGAGGATGGATTCTATGGATTGTGGCATTATGTGTTAAGTAATGAGTTCAAACAGCAGACAAATGATGCTTCTTATTACCATAATTTGGCACTTCTACTATAGGTCTGCTTGATGGGCGTGGTCCCAGTCAGTAGAGACAATTCACTAACTAGCTGGTGATTTCTATACCAGACGCTCCCACCTGGAAAAGGAACCTGCAACTCTCTGGACACTACTTTTGTAGCCCTGACCTCTATTGTCCAATGCTGAATAAACATGGATCGCTATGTCTATTACAGAGTGCTGGTGCGTGTCAACTCAGATGTTGCTGTCGGGATAGACTAACAGGACACACGGTTCGGTGCCCCATGGGCCGCCATAGGCCCCTCTGTCATTGTCGACATGATAAAAATACTGAAGATGGATAGTTGCTTACAGGGCAAGGAGTCTTAATGACCCACCACCCCCTTCTCAAAATCAGCTGTTCCTAAGGATGCTGCATCACGTCAACTGGGGATCTTGATGCGAGTCAAATTGAGGAGCAGTAGAGAACTAAAGCCATTCCAAGAGGGAGAGTAAGGTGGGTATTCTCATGTGCCTCCGAACATATTGCTTACTCCAGCCTTCCTGAGGATCTCACATGCCTGAATCATAGACACAACATGTAGAATGTATCCCCATGTAGAAGTGTATTATAGAATGTATCCCCATGTAGAAGTGTATCAGTGTGACGTCATCCACTACAGCAAGTTGTCATTTGGTGGTGTAAGATTCTAGCATGTTCGTATTACACATCATTCGTAAATGAAGGACTTTTACTCAACACATTCAAATGGTCACATGTTAAGATAGAAGTTTGCTGAGTGCGTTGTCTATTATCAAACCCACATTTGTTGAATTACTGGCACTTTAGCGCTCTTTCCCATATCATTTTATGTACATAATGCAATTTACAAAGCGTGCCCATGCTTCAATTCTCAAGCCCCTTCATGCCCCCTTCATACCTGGGTGTGCCTCAAATAGGCTACCTGTAGCGCCATCTCTCTTTCTCATACCAATTTTTCTAATTTGGGGAGGAGTACAACACCAACTTGATACAATGCACTTGCAGGGCAAGCACACTATCCCTTTGCCAGTAGAATGTACACACTTGGTAGGCTGTAGAACACAAGGTCGCTTATATACTTTGGCCCATGTTACAGAGTAGTCCTGTTGGAAGATGAATTCAGTGCATACACTAACTCATTGCAGAAAGACAGATTAGCATTCAACCAGAAGAACAAAATTCATCACAATTGGTCTGAGGTTGTTGCTTTCGTACTGTCATAGCCTAATGCCTTGATTCTGACTAGTCTCTCAGTCCCTACCGCTGAAAAACATCCCCACAGCATGATGCTGCCCCCACAATGCTTCACCGTAGGGATGGTGACAAGTTTCCTCCAGACGTGATGCTTGGTATTCAGGCCAAAAAGTTCAATCTTGTTTTCATCAGACCAGAGAATCTTGTTTCTCATAGTCTGAGAGTATTTAGGTGCCTTTTGACAAACTTCAAGCGGGCTGTCATGTGGCTTTTTACTGAGGAGTGGCTTCCGTCTGGCCATTCTACCAAAAAGGCCTGATTGGTGGAGTGCTGCATAGATGGTTGTCCTTCTGAAAGGTTCTCCCATCTCCACAGAGGAACTAGAGCTATGTCAGAGTGACGATCAGGTTCTTGGTCACCTCCCTGACCAAGGCCCTTCTCCCCCGATTGCTCAGTTTGGCCGGGCGGCCAGCTCTAGGAAGAGTCTTGGTGGTTCCAAACGTCTTCCATTTAAGAATGATGGAGGCCACTGTGTTCTTAGGGACCTTCAATGCTGCAGACATTTTTTGGTACCCTTCCCCAGATCTGTGCCTTGACACAATCCTGTCTCGAAGCCCTACGGACAATTCCTTAAACCTCATAGCTTGGTTTTTGCTCTGACATGCACTGTCAACTGTGGGACGATATATAGACAGTTGTGTGCTTTTCCAAATCGTGTCCTATCAATTGAATTTAACACAGGTAGACTCCAATCAAGTCGTGGAAGCATCTCAAGGATGATCAATGGAAACAGGAAGCACCTGAGCTACATTTTGAGTCTCATACAAATGGTCTGAATACTTATGTAAATAAGGTATTTTTGGTTTTTATTTTTTATAAATTTGCAAACATTTCTAAAAACTTGTTTTCGCTCTGTCGTTACGGGATATAGTGTGTAGATGGCTGAGGATTTTGAAAAATGTAATCCATTTTTTTAATAAGACTGTAACACGACAAAATGTGTGAATAGTCAAGGAGCCTGAATACTTAACGAAGGCACTGTATGAACTCCCAGTAATTTACTGGGTAAAACACCAACGTTTCGACATCAGGGTCACCGAAATGTTCAGTGGCCGAAACGTTGGTGCTTTAGCCAATGACTTACTGGGAGTTTAAATGGAGATCATATGTGACTCTCTTGGTTTATTTTCATGGATTGTGATTGGACCTGTGAATGTACACTTACAGAAAATACATGACTTGTGCTACAATGGAAGTGCTACTGCGTATTCCTATGGGAGATTCCTATGGGAGCTCGTTTAGCCAAGCAGGGAAGCATCGGTTAACCACATGAAGGGACCACGTAGCGCTACACAGTATACTACATCATTGGCTTTCTATAGATTTGGTTGCTTTTATTGTACAACACCAATACCGAGATACAGTGAGTCATACAGTATAATACTGTAGCTGTTGGGGGGGACAACTCATAATATGCTACCTATTTATACTGAAATCGGTTTAAGAACTGACATATTGCCCTTTGATGTCAGTTGTCAAGTGTGCATTGTGATATGTGCAATTTTACAGTCGGTGTTGCGGCAAAATATTATTTTACTCCCAATATCCTAACCCTTACCTTATACAAGTAAAGTGTAAATACATTCGGTAGGCTCCTAATTAAAGTCTATGTGTGTTTTGGCAGTGGGAAAATTCCAGAGTTTTATAGAGCTCCCATGAGGTTGTGGTTTGGGTGAGATGCACAGTAATGCGTTTGTGACGCAAGCGGGAGGAAATTGCAGAAGCTTCCTGCACAACTGTGCTTTTGTACTACTTCCAGGTGGATTGCAGGCCTGGATGTACGGTCCGTGGGAGGGTTTTCATTAAGATGTGAGGCTGAATGGCCAAGGTTGAAATGGGTTTCAATAGTGCCCCCTACAGGGTGATAGATGACGCACACACACACAAACAGAGACAGAGAGAGAGAGAGAGAGAGAGAGAGAGAGAGAGAGAGAGAGAGAGAGAGAGAGAGAGAGAGAGAGAGAAAACTTCCATATCTACAGGCTGAAATACCACCGTGTGCCATCACAGAGGCAATATTTGTGACCTGTTGCCACAAGAAAAGGGAAACCAGTGAAGAACAAACACCATTGTAAATACATCCCATGTTTATTTATTTTCCCTTTTGTACATGAACTATTTGCACATCCTTACAACACTGTATATAGACATAATATGACAATAGACATGTCTTTATTATTTTAGAACTTCTGTGAGTGTAATGTTTAATGTTCATTTCTACTTTTGTTCATTATCTACTTCACTTTCTTTGGCAATGCCAAGATATGTTTCCCATGTCAATAAAGCTCTTTACAGTTTTTTTCGATTGCTAAACGACAGTGGACACAACTGGAGTCACATGTGCAAAACTCTAACTACAGTCTGCACAGCAGCAGTTCATGTGGACCAAACTCTACTTCATTTTTCATTGCTTGAACACAGTTTTCAAAACTCTACACACTTATCCCATGACTTTAACCACAACCTGCACAACACTGTGGATTTACAGCACTTTGTTCAAATGCTAACACACTGCTGTCAAAACTGTGAACCACACATTCAAAACGGAATAGATTTCAGCCTTGTGCCTTTCAAACACTGCTGATTGCAATTTCAGCTGAAAGGCTAAGCAGGTGTCTTGTTTTAGACTTGTTAGTGAACTCACACACATATTACAGTATATATAGGTAGAGCTCAGAAAGACTCATTTTGGAAATGGAACAAGGAAGATGGGTTCGTGGAGGGAGAAGGGTGGCAGGGAGAGGGCGGATGCGTGGAGGAAGACAAAGAAGACAAAGAGCTGTTATTTCAGATGAAATAAGGGCTACACTTATAGACCATGTTGTGAACCATGGTCTCTCATTGAGAGAGGCAGGGTTGAGGGTGCAACCCAATCTGCAAAGAGCCACAGTGGCATCTGTAATGCGAATTTTCCATCATGCAAACAGGTGAGAGTTACATCCTTACAGTAAATGAAAACATTACAGGAATCTATTTTGTATTGCAATTATAGAATATTTACACAGATATATATTACAGTAAGTTTGACTGTAAAATATATTTTTACAACAGGACCCAAAGGCTGCCCCCAATAGGGGGAAGAGGAAAAATATTTTCAGATGCGCAGGAAAATGCTATTGTTGACATGGTTGTTGTCAACAATGCAATAAAACTGCGGGAGATTCAAGATAGAGTGCTGGCTGATAATGATATATTTATAAATGTTAATTCTGTCAGCACAACAACTATTGCTCGAGTCCTAAAGAAACACCAAGTTACAATGAAACAGTTATACACTGTACCGTTCGAGAGAAACAGTGAACGGGTAAAAGAGCAAAGATACCAATATGTCCAGGTAAGACGTCTGAGGTTACGTACACAGCTATACAAAATATTTACAGTAAAAAAAAAAACACTAGCATTTCTACAGTAAAACTGTGCACTTACTGTTTTTCAGAGAGTAATGGAGGTGGAAGCACTGGAAAGACCACATTCATTTGTATTTATCGATGAAGCTGGATTTAACCTTGCCAAAACACGGCGCAGAGGAAGGAATGTTATAGGTCAAAGGGCCACTGTGGAGGTTCCAGGCCAAAGGGGGGGAAATATCACCATGTGTGCTGCAATGGCCAATGATGGTTTGCTTCTCAACACACCACTCATTGGCCCATACAACACAGAAAGGCTTATAGCTTTCCTAGAACAGCTCTATGCTCAGCTAGTGCCAGCAGAACAGGGGAGCCAGTAAGAAACCCCAAGTTTCTGTCATAGTTTGCGATGTTGCTTTTCACCACTCTGCAGCTGTCACAGATTGGTTTGCAGCACATCACAGATTTATGGTTTTGTACCTGCCTGCATATTCACCCTTCCTCAACCCAATAGAGGAGTTTTTCTCTGCCTGGAGGTGGAAAGTGTTTGGTCACCACCCACATGACCAAATGTCTCTTTTGGAAGCCATGCGTGCCGGATGTGAGGACACGAGTCCAGAGGACTGCCAGGGATGGATAAGGCACTCCAGAAGGTTCTTCCCCAGGTGCATGGCAAGAGAAAACATTAGATGTGATGTTGAAGAAAACCTGTGGCCTGATGCTAGAGAGAGGCAGGATTAGCCCCTCAATTATTTGTTCGAATTACAGTATGTACTTTTAGTTTCTACCTTTTTTTTTCTCATTACTGTAATTCCGTAAATTACTACAGACTATTGAAGCAAACTGCTCATTTTCATTTACCTTAAAGAATTGTTATGTTCTAAAAATTGTAATAAATCATGTGAAAAAATGTCACTCTTTTCTTTGAAGAAAATATTACTTTGTATGAAGTCACTGAAATTGTTCAAACTGTAAAGATGAAAAGTTAGTATTTTCTGTATTGGTGTTTGATGCTAGTGTTTTTACTCTCAGTGTGTTCTGAGTGACAGTGTGTGTTATCTCAGTGAGGGTTGTGCATAGTGTTTGGCTGCACTGAGCGTGTTTTGAGCCATGTGTTAAGAGTTGTGTTGCTTGGAATGAGTTTTGCAGGTGATGTGAACTGTTTAGCTCAGGTGACTGTTGGTAGTGCAGACTGTAGGTAGAGTTTTGCACATGTGACTCCAGTTGTGCCCACTGTCGTTTAGCAATCGAAAAAAACTGTAATTAAATTGAGAGCGAGAGAGAGAGAGAGACCAAGAACTGATCACCCCAATCCACAAAAGTGGAGACAAATTTGACCCCAATAACTACCGTGGAATATGCGTCAACAGTAACCTTGGGAAAATCCTCTGCATTATCATTAACAGCAGACTTGTACATTTCCTCAATGAAAACAATGTACTGAGCAAATGTCAAATTAGCTTTTTACCAAATTACCATACAACAGACCATGTATTCACCCTGCACACCCTAATTGACACCAAACAAACCAAAACAAAGGCAAAGTCTTCTCATGTTTTGTTGATTTCAAAAAAGCCTTCGACTCAATTTGGCATGAGAGTCTGCTATACAAATTGATGGAAAGTGGTGTTGGGGGTAAAACATACGACATTATAAAATCCATGTACACAAACAACAAGTGCGCGGTTAAAATTGGCAAAAAACACACACATTTCTTCACACAGAGTCGTGGGGTGAGACAGGGATGCAGGTTAAGCCCCACCCTCTTCAACATATATATCAACGAATTGGCGCGGGCATTAGAAAAGTCTGCAGCACCCGGCCTCACCCTACTAGAATCAGAAGTCAAATGTCTACTGTTTGCTGATGATCTGGTGCTTCTGTCACCAACCAAGGAGCGCCTACAGCAGCACCTAGATCTTCTGCACAGATTCTGTCAGACCTGGGCCCTGACAGTAAATCTCAGTAAGACCGAAATATTGGTGTTCCAAAAAAGGTCCAGTCACCAGGACCGCAAATACAAATTCCATCTAGACACTGTTGCCCTTGAACACACAAAAAACTATACATACCTCGGCCTAAACATCAGCGCCACAGGTAACTTCCACAATGCTGTGAACGATCTGCGAGACTATGCCATCAAAAGGAACATAAATTTAGGATCTGGCTAAAAATACTTGAATCAGTCATAGAGCCCATTGCCCTTTATGGTTGTGAGGTCTGGGGTCCGCTCACCAACCAAGACTTCACAAAATGGGACAAACACCAAATTGAGACTCTGCATGCAGAATTCTGCAAAAATATCCTCCGTGTACAACGTAGAACACCAAATAATGCATGCAGAGCAGAATTAGGCCGATACCCACTAATGATCAAAATCCAGAAAAGAGCCGTTAAATTCTACAACCACCTAAAAGGAAGCGATTCCCAAACCTTCCATAACAAAGCCATCACCTACAGAGAGATAAACATGGAGAAGAGTCCCCTAAGCAAGCTGGTCCTGGGGCTCTGTTCACAAACACAAAAACACCCCACAGAGTCCCAGGACAGCAGCACAATTAGACCCAACCAAACCATGAGAAAACAAAAAGATAACTACTTGACACATTGGAAAGAATTAACAAAAAAACAGAGTAAACTAGAATGCTATTTGGCCCTAAACAGAGAGTACACAGTGGCAGAATACCTGACCACTGTGACTGACCCAAACATAAGGAAAGCTTTGACTATGTACAGACTCAGTGAGCATAGCCTTGCTATTGAGAAAGGCCGCCGTAGGCAGACATGGCTCTCAAGAGAAGACAGGCTATGTGCTCACTGCCCATAAAATGAGGTGGAAACTGAGCTGCACTTCCTAACCTCCTGCCCAATGTATGACCATATTAGAGAGACATATTTCCCTCAGATAACACAGATCCACAAAGAGTTTGAAAACAAATACAATTTGGATAAACTCCCATATCTACTGGGTGAAATTCCACAATGTGCTATCACAGCAGCAAGATTTGTGACCTGTTGCCACAAGAAAAGGGCAACCAGTGAAGAACAAACACTATTGTAAATACAACCCATATTTATGTTTATTTATTTTCCCTTGTGTACTTTAACCATTTGTACATTGTTACAACACTGTATATATATATATAATATGACATTTGTAATGTCTTGAAACTTCTATATGTGTAATGTTTACTGTTATTGTATTTATTATTTATTGTTTATTTCACTTTTGTATGTTTCCCATGCCAATAAAGCCCCTTGAATTTAATTGAGACAGACAGACGGACGGACGGACGGACAGACAGACAGACAGACAGACAGACAGACAGACAGACAGACAGACAGACAGACAGACAGACAGACAGACAGACAGACAGACAGACAGACAGACAGACAGACTATGGTTTCCTTCAGTAGACAGCTGTAATGTCCATGTTGTGTGCCATGCATTTTGGGGGGCATTCAGTGTGTATGTTCACACAGTATAATAAAATTGCTAGTACTTTAGCTCCACCTGCTGTTGTTTGATAACCATCACCATTAGACGACTGAAACTAGGAGTAGACCTACTGTAGTGTAATTTAGATACACAAGGTGCCAGTCTTATACCAGCCTGGAAAAATTCATTTTTTGATGACAATGAATAATAAAGCTACACTCCGGAGTCTGGGTTTCAGCCCAATGGACGCTCCGACTTGATTTGGAACAGAAGCTACGTCATTGGGAAATGTAGCTGCTCTCATTTATAGGTGGAGCTATGAATGCCAGGTTTAACAGTCTATGAAATCGACATGATCGTTTGAGACATATTTTGAAGCTATAAATCAAATCGATGTTTTATTTATTTGTCACATGCTTCGTAAACAACAGTGAAATGCTTACTTACAGGGCCTTCCCAACAATGCAGAGATAAAAAAAAATAGTAACACGAGGTATAAATACACAATGAAAAATGATAACTTGGCTACATACACGGGGTACCAGTCCCGAGTCGATGTGCAGGGGTACGTTGTTTGTCTCCAATTCACTCAAATTACAAATAAAATACAAACAATTCATTAATGAATTGTTACATTTTCGGTTATGAAAGGCGAGATATTTGTATTTAGGGCATAGAGATTGCGCTCTGTCGGATTAACACCACGTAATTATTTTATGGTAAACATCAACTACAGTACATAGCTAGTATTTCTTGTAAAAATGGTTCACGGTGTTTGCGTTATCAATGAAAGGGCACACTTTACATACACAAGCAAACAAGACGCTTTGTTTCAAAGTCCTCACTTAGTATATTGCTGCTGCTTTAAATGAGTGAATGAGACAAATGTGGCATAGTTTAGGATATGTGGAATATGTCTTCTTTGGGACCACGGTGCAGCAATGATAGTAGATCCATCTGTTGCTCTATTCTATTGAACATGACTTCACAAAGACTCAAGCTGTTATATCTGTCTATGCGTGTGTGTGTGTGTGTGTGCGTGCGTGCGTGTTTGTGTGCGTGCGTGCGTGCCTGTGCGTGTGTGAATGAAAAACTCAAAGACCCCCATAGACGTAAGTACATTTTTAAACACTAGATGGAGCTATTATATAATAGTAGTGATTGCAAGCGACACAGCACACTTCACTTGTACAGAGCTCCTCCACATTGACCTGGCTGTGAAGTCAATGCTGCACTGAAAGAGAATAGTTTATTCGTTCCCACTAATCAGAAGCCTGCCGCTAGCTGTACAATCAACTGGCTAAAACAGTACAGGTGTGCCCCATTAGGTACACATAGCCCTTGGCTCATGTTAACTTATGACCTATAACAACCGATTGTAATTTCGCAATCACCCCGTTGTGTGTGTGTGCAGTTTTCAGGAGGATGATAAGTAGTTACATTACACGTGTAAATTAGGTGTAAATGTTGTTTTTTTGTGGTACAAAATTGTGATTATGCAATCACAGCAGGACAAGGGTTCTCAATGGCCAATGATAACATTGTCCGTTGGTAAGTCTAGCAAGGCAAACAGAGATGGTGGATTTCAGCCAGATCTCCTCCACGCAGTACAGACGTAGGAAGTGCTATATAAACAACCTCTCAATTACAGTAGATGTGAAACTAAATGAGCTACATGCTTGGACGGATACTACTGTGGCTAGAAGACTTAAAGGCGTACTGACTTACTGTACTACATTACAATTAGTGGTTGGTTAGATATAAATTCCATAAAAAGGCTGTGGTTAAAACAATCAATAAATGCAATCAAACATTTGTGCACCAAATAGTCTGGTGAAATTCAAATTTTCAACCATTTGATCTTTATTTCTGATTACAGATGTGTGCTTTCTTTATTTGTGTAATACCACTTAGGATGAACATTTGTTTTTGATGTATTGTGAACAGCCTCACCTAGGTCTATTGTTGATATAATTTTATTTATATTTTTTTCGTATTTTGCAGGATATTAGATATTTCCCTCAAAACAGGAAAACCCCTTCAGCAAACCCTCAAAAACACAACAATGGCACAAAAGTATTTTAAGACCAAACCATCTGCTACACTCAGTATTAATCCTCACTTAACACACCAAGCATAACTCAGCGAGTATGCAGATCAGTTCCAAAGGAATTGAACCATTCACAGCTTCTCAAAGAAGCACCAAATAATAGCAGGCAGCAGTGGGATTTTTATGGCTTCCCCCATGAATGTTAAGGCAATATGGTCGCAGGCTGGCCAGGGGTGGGGATTGACTTGTTTCCAAAAGCTTAATTCAATTTGTCATCTCCATTCAGGGGGCTCAAGTGGTCTAATTTGTGTTAATGAGGGGTAATAAAGTCATAGCCCCCTATATTACTGCCAAGAGGAGGGGTGGGGCCATGAAGGAGATGTGTACATGTGAGGGAGGGGAGGGAGGTGTATTGACTCTTTGGGGTCCCAGGCAGCCTGCCTGGCTCTGTCGTTCGCTCACCATCTCTCCATCGTGGCGGCCGTCAGCAGGCCACCGCCCCCCTCCCCACTTGGCTTCCATTGTCCCCCTAATTAGATTGCCTTTGTTGGGCTAATGCTGCCGCCATCTGGTCGGCTGTCAGGACCCCAGCGGGGCTGGGCCATTGTGGTGTGGCCACGGGTCTGTAGCCCTCCTCTCCTCCTAGCCTCCTTCTCTCCTCCCCTGGCTACAATAGGTACCTCTAGCCCAGCATCCCCTCTGGCTGTCATCACAAGGGCCCTTTCACACTTGAAGGAATTAGGGAAAGATTGATGTACCCTCTCTCGACGTAAGTGCACCAAAGGGCACAGCTCTGGGACTGTCTTTTTCCCTGACCATGTTGAGAGGAGAAGGCAACAGGCCCTGTTTACAAACAGCCACACCCCTTTTTTCTTGTCTTAGTTGATCGTAAGCCAGCAGGCTTGCTGACTAAACTTCACGTTGTCGTTTGATTGATTCACAGATGGTTTTGTTTAGTGGATTGTCAGGGCCTTGAAAATATATCGATTTGTATTTGGATAGATTTGTATTTTGATATGTGTTCTTGTCATATCTTTCTCGCTAGAGGGTTGTAACGACTAACACATTTGCATTCAAAACCTAAAGCACACTGTGATATTGTGTTATTGTGATGGCTGCAATCTCTCCATAGTGAGAGATCTCCTGATTCAGTAGATGGCAGTGTGGTCTTGGTCAATGGTCATGATGACTGGTCTACCACATTAAAATATACTTTACTCTCCATGGTATGATCCACTCTGATCATTGGAGATCGGACCCTTTGCTATTGAACATTTGCTATAGTCATGCGAAATGGACAACCTCACGTGAAAACAGAGGCAAATAAATGTTGCACAGGATGAAAAAAAATCCACACTAGCATCTTCAGTGCTTCTCTCGCTGTGTTGTTTTTTAGGGGGAGGAATGTGTGAGCGGTCGACAACCTTCCCACTGTTTGTTCCTTTGAGTTCCCCTCTTCTTCACCATTTCAAACGGAGACCTGTAATGGATGACCATAACCCCTGGGTGACCCTGACCAATTGGTTGACTAATCTTCCACGTCCCATAATGCCCCTCTTTCATCCTCCCAACACAACATCGTCCATCTGTCACCTGACAGGGAGAGACAGACAACTATGGTCACCATGTAACAGGGTATGAATGTCATCATAGGTATTTTGAAATGTGGACACAAGGGTCTAGAGGGGATACAGAAAGGAGATTTTTTTTTATTTTACATTTTTAAGTTGAACCTTTATTTAACTAGGCAAGTCAGTTAAGAACAAATGTTTATTTTTAAGTTATTATTTTTTTCAATGACGGCCTACACCTTCCAAACGACGCTGGGCCAGTTGTGCTCTGCCCTATAGAACTCCCAATCACAGACGGTTGTGATACAGCTTGGAATCAAACCAATGTGTCTGTAGTGCCATCTCAAGTACTGAGATGCAGTGCCTTAGACCACTGCGCCACTTGGGAGCCCAGGGTGGGAGAGAGGTACAGTACTAGTCATGTATCGGCACAATCCATGACTGTAGTGGCATTAAAAGGAGACATGAATGTAAAACCTATTTCACCCATCTTGTGTTATAATCGCTGTGTCATCTCAGTAAACAAACTTACAGTGGTCTGGTGCTTCTGATGGAGGACAAATTCAGATTGAGGTCTTTATTATCGTTGAGTGTATGGGTTCATAACACTGGTTATGAGAGCATTTCTCCACACTCTGAGAGAGGATGTTGGCCAGCATCTCAGTGTCTCTGCCACACGCTCACTTTCACTGTCAGCATGACTGTCAATCTGCATCCCACGCTAAATGACCCATTAGTGGCCTTCTCATCTGAACATCCCGAAATGTCACAAATTCAGCGAAAATGTCTTCACACTTTTGGAAATACAACACTATTACTTCAGTAAAAAAGAGGTACATTCCACATGCTTTTAAAATGTCTTGCACGCTTGCTGTCTCATTCCAGACAGTTTTTAGCCAATGAGTGTTGGAAAAATGCCCGAAATGCTGAGAGAACACATTCCAACAACAAACAGCATCGGAGAGTATTATTTTAGCTGGTCAATTTTGTGTAAGAGTTATAAACTCTGCATAACTTACGAGAGGCTCATATTTAAGGTCTCAATGCCTGAAAGTCAAACTTCATTAAAACATCTGACTTATCTTGGGCTTATGTTCATGCTCTTGAAACACAAGCGAGTGCACCCTTCGTGTAGTGGACTTATTAACTGGGAGTTGGTTCGGAGGAGCAAATGTCTCCAATAGCAGAAATTAGTCATGAAAGGACTATGATTAACAACATTTTGAAATCTTGTCATTTTTTTCTCACTTTGAAATTAAACATATACAATATAGCCAAGTAATAAAAATGAGCAGACGAAAATCGTGATAACAACAGAGTTACATGGAGTTTGACCATCTTGGCTTCACAAAGCGTATTAGCTGTGATTGATTCCTGAATGTTCTTCTCATGCTGTGGGTACAATAGGTGCAGGATATATTTGGAGTATTCTCTCTCTAGTGCCTGAAATAGTTTAAAGAGCAAAATAATTTATACAATGATTTTCAAAATGTGTTGCTATGGCTTCAAATGAAGGACATAGTATGCCACACCATAGTAAAACCATATCAAAACAAACCTTCTAAAATTATAGGGAGCACTTTTAGCATTTCAAGCTTCCTCTGAGAGAGAGATATCAAGACGAGTGCTGTAAAAGGCATTTCACGCCGCCCATTTTACCCCATGGTGGCGTGAACCACCACCGGTCCACTAGCTCCCTGGATAGGCTAAACGACCTAGCCTCACCAAGAGGCCTTCATCCATGAGTAGCTCCACACTCTCTCCATCTCCAAGCCCTGGTGCTTCTGCACACTCACAGGGTTAAAATAAATGTTACCGCTGAACCATATTGTGCCCCCACACTCTCCATATCCTTTATTCACAGCCGCGTAATTGGTAGTCAATTTGAGCTCCCCCTTTGCCTATTGCGGGCACATTTTGCTCTGACAGAGTGCGGAAGATTAATGGCCACGAGCAGCCAAGGGGGGCTCGCCTCAGCAAGCATGGGCGCCCTAAATTCATTACACCAATTTCCCCCTGTCCTGCGCTCCCCCCCCCCCCCCCCCCACACACACACACACACACACACACACACACACACACACAAAGAAAATAAATAGAGAATGAAAAGAATAGAAAAAGTCAGATGGCCTTAGTGAAAAAAATGTTTTGATGAAAGGAAGAAAATAAAGAATCTATATAGTTGGTTTTTCTGTGAACATCCAAGCACGTAAGCATATACAGTGCCGAGAGAATTGTTTTCACATCCCTAGACTTTTTCCACGTTTTGTTGTGTTACAACTTAAAAATATATATTTTTTGTCACGGGCCTACACACAATATCCCATAATGTCCAAGTGAATTATGTGTCAAGGCTCAGGAGAAGAGCCAGACAGATTCGAAGTAACAAAAGTGTGTTACGACAGGGGGGCAGGCAAACAACAGGTCAAGGGCAGGCAGAGGTCAGTAGTCCAGAGCAGAGTCTGAAAGGTACAGAACGACAGGCAGGTTCAGGCTCAACGCAGAATGGTCAAAAAACGGGAAAGCTAAAAAAAATAGGAAAAAATGCTAGTAGGCTTGACGAAACAAAACAAACTGGCAACAGACAAACAGAGAACACAGGTATGTGACAAGAAGAAGAAGGCACAGGGATGCAACTTGAGGTCCAGGACAGAACGCTGCGACAGGACAGCCCCCACTCCGACATCCAAAGCATCGGCCTCCACCACGAACTGGAGGGACAGGTCAGGATGAACCAAGATGGGAGCTGTGGTGAAGCGGTGCTTGAGGTCCCGGAACGTCCGGTCAGCAGCTGGGGACCACGTGAACGGAACCTTGGGAGAGGTGAGAGCAGACAGCTGGGAAGCCAGGGTGCTGTAGGATAACCGGATAAAACTGCGATAAAAGTTGAAAAATCCCAGGAAACGTTGCAGCTGCAGTCTGGATGTAGGCTGGAGCCAATCCACTACCGCTCTCACCTTCCAGGGATCCATCTGTACATTCCCTGCAGCGATGATGTAACCAATGAAGGGAATGGTGGAGCGATGGAATTCGCATTTCTCCGCTTTCACAAAAAGCTGGTTATCCAGGAGGCGCTGGAGGACCTGTTGGATGTGGAGCATGTGTTCTTGGACTGAGTGGGAGAAAACAAGGATGTCGTCAAGGTAGACGAAGAGGAACTGGTTCAACATGTCGCGGAGAATGTCATTGACCAGGGCCTGGAACACAGCTGGAGCATTGGTAATGCCAAATGGCATGACCAGATATTCGTAGTGACCGCTGGCCGTGTTGAAGGCAATCTTTCACTCGTCCCCCTCCCGTATCCACACCAGGTGGTAGGTAATTCCGCAAGTCCAACTTGGAGAAAATGTTGGCCCTCTGGAGCGGCTCGAAGGCCAAGGCGATGAGTGGTAGCGGGTAGCGGGTCTTCACCGTGATGTCATTGAGGCCCCAGTAATCAATGTACAGGCGCAGGGTTTTGTCCTTCTTCTCCACAAAGAAGAAACCTGCGACAGCAGGTGAGGCAGAAGGATGGATACACAATGCAGCTATGGAGTCCAGAGAGTACAGTCGTCCATGGGGCGGTGTGGTGCCTGGGAGGAGGTCAATCCAGCAGTCATAGGGTCGGTGCAGAGGAAGTGAAGTGGCCCAGGCCTTATTGAAAACCTCCCGCAGGTCCTGGTACTCCGCAGGAATGGCGGAGAGGTCCAGGGCAACTTCCAAGCCTGCTGGAAGACATCCCAGGACAGGCTGCGCTGACTTCAGGCAATGGGCATGGTAGAACGGGCTCCAACCCAAGAAGGCACCATCAGTCCAATCAATAAGGGGATT
The DNA here is from genome assembly GCF_034236695.1 of Oncorhynchus nerka. Classification (NCBI taxonomy): domain Eukaryota; kingdom Metazoa; phylum Chordata; class Actinopteri; order Salmoniformes; family Salmonidae; genus Oncorhynchus; species Oncorhynchus nerka. Next base: position 42,115,704 of record NC_088400.1, on the reverse strand, counting down.
GTGTTGCTGGAGCCAAGATAATCCCAATACCACAGGAATCTAAGGAGACTTAATCAGTATGAATTGGATAGTCTGACACTCATAAGTTGATGGGAGTGGTATTGTGGGTGACCCGGCCAATAGAGCGCCCGTCCATGGGAATGGAGACGGGCTGAGTGGGGATGCCCAGCTCGGACGCCAGGGTAGAGTCCATAAAACTAGCTCTGCCTAGTTGCATCGGCTGAGGTGAATTGGCAGACTTTGGAGACTCTTGGGGGAACTCGGGTAGCCTCGGATCCTCTTGGCAACTGAGATGTCGGGGACTTCCTGGATGCCTCAGAGGCGAGGTGGAATCCTTGGGCGGGCGAGTGGAATCGGACCTCGTCTCCTTCCTACTTTCCCATTGCTGAACATCGATCTGGTTGGTCAAGGCAATGAGCGAGTCGAGATCCGTCGGTAATTCCCTGGCTACTAGTTTGTCCTTAAACTCCTCTGATACTCTGTGTCGGAATGTGTCAAACAGCGATTCCGGGTTCCAGGCACTCTCAGCTGCCAACATAGGATATCCAACACATAGTCTGCCACACTGCGGGAGTCGAAGCTGGAGTTACTCTTGCCGAAGCTGGAGTAACTTCCGGGCAGCCTCTCTCCCAGACAATGGAGAATGAAAAACCTTCTTCACCTCCGCCACGAACTCCTCCAGACTGAAGAATACGGCTGACTGTTGTTCCCACACAGCCATAACCCAGGCGAGAGCCCTCGTGGACATCAATGTGATGAGGGGAAGGAGGAGGGTGAGGTAAAGCAGGGGCTCTTGGGAAGGCCGTGCTGCTAACAGCCAGGTTACTGAGGGGCTGGGAGGTTACCGTCGTGGTAGGCTGCCTGACAGACAACCCGCGGAATTTCTCCAGCAAAGCGTTCAACGCAAGGCGTTCGCCCAAGGACTGGAACCCTTCCATAAGATCATGAAGCAACTCATCGTGCCTTCCAATGGTGGCTCCTTGGGAGGAGACAGTGTTGCGGAGCTGGTCTGAGTCTGCTGGGTCCGTAATGGCCAGTTTGTACTGTCAAGGTTAAGGAGAAGACCCAGATGCAGACAAGTAACAAGTTTCAAAGTAACAAGAGTGTATTACAAAAACAGGGGACAGGTAAAGGGCAGGCAGAGGTCAGTAGTCCAGAGCAGAGTCCGAAACGTACAGAACGGCAGGCAGGCTCAGGGTCTGAGCAGGCCGAGGTCAGTAATCCAGGGTGGTATTATAAGGTACAGAATGACAGGCAGGCTCAGGGTCAAGGCAGACGGAATGGTCAAAAACCGGGAAAGCTAGAAAACAGGAAATAGAGAGACAGGAGCACGAGAGAATGCTGATAGGCTTGACGAAACAAAACGAACTTGGAACAGACAAACAGAGAACACGGGTATAAGTACACTTGGAATAATGGGGAAGATGGTCGACACCTGGAGGGGGTGGAGACAAGCACAAAGAAAAACAGATCAGGGTGTGATATTATGTTTTTTTTTTATTTAACAAATGAATTACAAATGAAGAGCTGAAATGTCTTGAGTCAGTAAGTATTCAACCCCTTTATTATAGCAAGCCTACATAAGTCCAGTGGTAAAAATGTGCTTAAAACCTCTTAAGTATCCGTCCCTTTTTCTAAATGTTCACCTAAAATGACATACCCAAATCTAACTACCCATAGCTCAGGTCCTGAAGCAAGGACATGTATATTCTTGGTACAATTTGAAAGGAAACACTTTTAAGTTTGTCGAAATGCAAAAGGAATGTAGGAGAGTATTGCACAAAATATCTGGTAAAAGATAATAGAAAGATAATTTTCCAGCCCAGGTGCAATTTAGATTTTGTGCATGTGCAAAGTTTTAGACTGATCCAATGAACCATTGAATTTATGTTCAAAATGTTGTATCAAGACTTCCCAAATGTGCCTAATTTGTTTAGTAATAACTTTTCATGTTCAAAATTGTGCACTCTCCTCAAACAGTAGCATGGTATTATTTCACGGTAATAGCTACTGTAAATTGGACAGTGCAGTTAGATTAACAAGAATTGAAGCTTTCTGCCAATATCAGATATGTCAATGACCTGGGAAACGTTCTTGTTAATTACAACATCATGCTAAACGCATTAGCCTACTACAGCTTAACAGTCCTGTGGAAGGGACACCAATCCCAAAGAAGTTCTTCAAGCTCTGTCAAATTGGTTGACTCGCCATAAGATATTCAAGTAGATTTAAGTCAAAACTGTACTAGGCCTGTCAGGAACATTCACTGTCTTATTGGTAGGCAACTCCAGTGTAAATTTGGCCTTGTGTTTTCGGTTATTGTCATACTGAAGGGTGAATTCATCTCCCAGTGTCTGGTGGAAAGAAGGCTGAACCAGGTTTTTCTCTAGGATTTAGCATGTGCTTAGCTCCATTCCGTTTCTTTTTTTTTTATCCCTAATGATTACAAACATACCCATAACATGATGCAACCACCACTATGCTTTGTGGTACTCAGTATTTGTCCCAAACATAACACGTTGTATTCAGGACAAAAAAGTGAATTGCTTTGCCACATTTCTTTGCAGTATTAATTTAGTGCCTTGTTGCAAACAGGATGCATGTTTGGGGAAAAAGGCTTCCTTCTTTTCACCCTATCAATTAAGTTAGTATTGTGGAGTAACTACTATGTTGTTGATCCATCCTCAGTTGTCACTTATTACCGTCATTAAAGTCTGTAACTGTTTTAAAGTCACCATTGGCCTCGTGGTGAAATCCTCTCGGGTTTCCTTCCTCTCGGGCACCTGAGTTAGGAAGGATGCCTGTATCTTTTATTTATTTAATTTTAAATGTTTTATTTAACATTTATTAAACTAGGCAAGTCAGTTAATTAGGAAAGAGTACTGGGAAAATGTTGCACAATCCAGGTGTGGAAAGCTCTTTATCTTCTTTGGGCTTGGGGGCAGTTGACGTCTGGATGACAAGCGTGCCCAAAGTAAACTGCCTGTTAGAAAGGCCCAGAAGCTAGGATATGCATATATTTTTTTGCCTGCCAAATCAGTTGTGTTATACTCACATACATTATTTTAACAGTTTTGGAAACTTTAGAGTGTTTTCTATCCAATGCTACCAAGTATATGCATATCCTAGCTCCTGGGCCTGAGTAACAGGCAGTTTACTTTGGGCACGTCAGTTGTCCAAAATTCCGAACAAAAACCAGTCTCCAAAACAGGATCCCCTTCACTGGGCACAAGCTTTTTAGCTGACCTATCCGACATGGATGACCAGGAAACACCTTAAACCTGGGTATGATAAGGGTGCCCATAATTATAATGATTTATATTTCCTTCCAAAGCCAAAGGGAACGCCCCTCTCCTCTCTCTCTCTCTCTCTCTCTCTCTCTCTCTCTCTCTCTCTCTCTCTTGCAAAAGCAAGTTAAATAGATAACAAACAAAAGTTAAATAAACAATCTGAAATTAACACGAAATATAACACTCACAAACGTTTCAAAAGAATAAAGACATTTCAAATGTTATATTGTGGCTATGTACTTTGTTGTAACAGTACAAAAGGGACAATAAATAAACATAAATATGGGTTGTATTTACAATGGTGTTTGTGCTTCACTGGTTGCCCTTGTGTCAACAGGTCACAAATCTTGCTGCTGTGGCACACTGTGTTATTTTACCTAATATATATGGTAGTTTATCAAAATTGGATTTGTTTTCAAATTCTTTGTGGGTCTGTGTAATCTGGGGGAAATATGTGTCTCAAATATGGTCATACATTTGGCAGGAGGGTAGGAAGTGTAGCTAAGTTTCCAACTCATTTTGTGGGCAGTGTGCACAAAGCCTGTCTTCTCTCAAGAGCCAGGTCTGCCTATGGCAGCCTCAATAGCAAGGCTATGCTCACTGAGTCTGTACATAGTCAAACCTTTCCTTAATTTTGGGTCAGTCACAGTGGTCAAGTATTCTGCCACTGTGTACTCTCTGTGTAGGGCCAAATAACATCCCAGTTTTCTCTGTTTTTTTGGTTGATTTCTTTCCAATGTGTGAAGTTATTATCTTTTTGTTTTCTCATTATTTGGTTGGGTCTAATTGTGTTACTGTCCTGAGGCTCTGTGGGGTCTGTTTGTTTTTCCAGGCCCAGCTGGCTGAGGGGAATTTTCTCTAGCTCTGGCCAATTTGTGAATTCCTGATTGGTGAGCGGAGGGAATGCTGTCACATCCAGGTAGGTGTTTGTCCTCCTTGTGTGCTGAGTGTCAGATTCTTGTCCCGTTCTGGCGTTTAGGTCATGTCCCTGAGCCTGGAAGTGGTTGATCTCGCCTTCTAGGATGGACAAGCTCTCATTGTTAAAGTATGGGGATTCTATTGGGGAAATATAGGTAGCACACATAATACACATTTTGGTCTGTTGAGATCATTTTTAGACAAATGTAAAATGCTCCTGTTTTGACTAATTTAAAAGAGTGGGTTAGGTCTGCTCTATACCAAATTAGCATACCCCCTAAGTCTTTCCCTGTTTCACACCTGATAGTTTGGTAAATAGGACTACCAGCTCTTTGTAACCTGGAGGGCAACCAGTAGGTCCATCTCTTCTATACCATGATTGTTGTAGGACGACAATGTCTGGATTTCCAATTTCGTTAATGAAGTCTGGGTTCCTGCTCTTTAGGCCAAAGGCAAATTACGTCAGACCTTGCGTATTCCCGGATGAGTATCTAGTGTTGTTTTTTTCGTGTGGTTTAGGCTCGGATCACTACAGTACGTTTGATCAGGGAATACTGAGCATCTGGTGAATGCTTTTAGGTCACAGGATGTGGCTTGAGCAGGTGCATTAGTGGGGGTTTGGCCTGTTGCTCCGCTCACCACCCGGGCATCTCTCTCTCTCTCTCTCTCTCTCTCTCTCTCTCTCTCTCTCTCTCGCTCTCTCTTTCTCCAGCTTGGTCTCTTTCTCTCCTACTGGACAGGGAATAATGGAGATGTGTGTGTGTCTGTGTGTGTGTCTGTCTGCAGCCCATGTCATGTGGGATGGCACCCCGCCCCAAGGACTCCAGTCCGGAAGAGGAGCTGCTGTCCTGGGGCCAAGCCCATGGCATTGTCCCCCTCGGTGACAAAGGCCGTGGATAGCCCCACGAGCACTGTCACCACGAGACCCATCACAACACAGCCCTACAATGCGCTGTCTGTCACCTGTCAGCTGGCTGGCTGGCCGACATCACCAAGCCCAAATGCAATCACCCATGTCACTGCCACATCCTATCTGCTTTGTTGTCGTGACTATTTAGACTAAAATCCCACGGACTACAGATGAAAATGTGCCTTTTGGCTAAACGTGGCACATTGACATAAGTGTTTATTCATGTGCATTGTCAATGTCAAATGTAATGAGGTTGTTGTTTGGTTCTGTGCATGTTTGGTGGCCATTTTCAAGATTTCAGGAAATTCCATGGTGATAATAATGCAAGCTGTGTGAAATTTAAAGTCCAACCAATTTATATACACTATTTACAACCAATAGTTCTGGCCATGCATTATGATTGACAGGGAGGCAATTTATATATTTAACAATAATCCATGACTTACTAACTACATTTTCACACATGGTTTGGATTTAAATAATCTTGCGTCACTTGAATTGAGCTGCAGAATAAAGGCTATATCCATAAACTCTGTCGCTATCATATTAATATACTGTACATCAATAGAACACGTTGTTATTATTTACCAATTTCCTGTGGGAAAAAAACCATTTCCTGTCTTTTGGGTAACAGTTGATCAAATGTATTGAATTTATAGTTATTTGGTATGTCTCTTTGTAGATGTCAGTTACTTGCCAGGCGGCCATGTTTGATGGTGGCAGTTGAGTGTCTCAGGTTTTCTTCCCAGGGTAGATTCATAATTCTTTGTCCTGCCTTCAAAGCCCTCGGCAGATTAACACGGCAACAAACAGAGCTGTGTGATTTGGCCTGCCGTGTAATTTATGTACCTTCCCTGGCTCAAGGGTTTGCCTCGGCACCTGTTCGGGTCCCACAATAAGCAGTGTGTCCATGCCAAGACTGTTGTGTGAGGAGAGATGGTGACTATGGCTATGGGGGCTGTGCAGGTCAGCTTTTGAAAGACAGCTCGTCTTTCTTTTCTCTCTCTCCTTTTTATCCACATGAGTTGTGGTCGAGAGGGAGGGCATGAGGGGTGCACTTCCAGGCCAACCAATAAATCCGCGGTGACCTCATACTGTAAGCGAGATAGATTCATCGATAGGCGCAACATAAAAGGCCTCCACTGTGGTAATGCGGACAAGGTGCGCCGGCTGTCTTAACAATGGCTCCGTCTATGGAGTTATTTCAGTGCCAACAAAAATTGTATTTGAATTCCATCATTTCTCACTTGTATGAGGGTAATGAATTTGAATTTACATTTTTGGAATTTGTAATCCACAAATGGAATCATTGAATTCATAAACTGAATTTGTATTTCAGGATTTGAAATTGAATTGAGTGAATATTGCATTCAGTATTTTTTTATTGAATATTCAAATTCAATATATATATATATGTGTAGTTATATATATATATATATATATTCCATTTCAATATAGTAGATATTGCATTCATTGTCTGTTAATCAAGTTTACAAGTTGATCAAAGTTTCATATTGTTCAACTACTCAGATGCATTCTGATTCAGTTCTCTAAATTCAAAACCAGCAACAACAACCTGGTACTTAGCCAGCCAGGAAAGGTAGAGGAGAAAAGATAGAATATAACACTCACTGTGGTAGACAGAAGCTTCTGGCGGTTTCTGAAGCCAATGTTGCGACGTGTTGAATTTATTTTCTTCCTATGAATTTGGCCCTAGCATTTGAACTATTTTGGCTATCAGCTATTACATGGACGTGCTTCCAGTTTCCCTCTATGATGATCACAGACCGCGTTTGAAGGGAGCTTCACAAAAAAAATGCAATTTGACCCCAATAAGAATATAGTTGAATAGCCCTGTCATAGCCCTTCTAAAGATAAACTTTCCACTCGCTATTTAATCATCTTGCTCTTGTGACTGGCTGGGCTCAAACCAGGTCTCCTACATGTTGATTCAGGGGAGCACATATGACAGCCACTAATTTGCAATATAGTCTAAGTAATTAGCCTGGCTTTTATAGTGTATAAGGCTTAAGCAGACATACAGAGTGACAGCAGAGAAGACGATGAGACTGATAGACAGCACAACACGGAGGCTAACAAAATGTCTAAGAGCAGAGACACAGTTATAGTGGTGAGTTGTATCTCCACTGGTGTTTTTACATATTGTATTTGTTTTAACGGAGTGGCTTCCAACTAGACTAAAGGATCTGGAGCTTCCAGAAGCTTCTGCGCATATGTTGATCACGATCTGAACATGTGTACATTCTCTACTTTATGCTCAGAGAACAGGCTACTCAGGTGAAGTTAGATCAAAGCTACATCAAGCAAAATCAATGTATGCAAGCTCACATAATGATCACAGTATTCTACATAACAGAACCGAATATAATAGCAAACATTACTGTAAGACAACAAAAAAACACCACATTTTTCTCTCATGTGGCCAAAGCCACTAGGCAAAATACACAGGTAGGATATGCTCCATTTTGTTGGCACCATCTGGTCTAAAATTAGCTCAGTCTGCATAATTCAAAGCAAAACTGTAGGCTACATGAAAACAACACTGTATTACTCACGATCTAAATGCATATTCATGAAACTGATTGAGATCAAATGGTTGGTTACTAATGTATGGGTAAAAAGTGATTATCATTCACGGTTGAACGCGGTGGTGTTTTTGTCTTACCGCAACGTTATGCTATTATATTAGTTTCTGTTGTGTAGAATACTGTGGTCATTATGTGAGATCTTGCAGACATAATTCAGCTTGGTCTAATTGTATTAAACATGCACCATTCACCTGAGTAGCCTGTTCTCTGCGTGTAAAGTAGCGAATATACACGTTTAGAAAATGGTCCGCACATGCACAGAATCTTCGGGAAGGTCTGGTTCTTTTAGTCAGCGGACTAAAGACCAGGTGAGCTGGCAGCTCACTCAGTGATGTAGGCTGGTGTGGATAAAATGCCAGGGCTGAGCTTGTGTCCCAATAGCCCCTCGAAACCTTCAACGATAGATTGTGATCTTGATACACAGACCACGAGTGCAATATCTACCATATTGACACTGAATATAAAAACATTGAATTTGAATATTCAAATAAATAGAAATGTAGTTTTATAACTGAATGCGATATTCACTCAATTCAGTTCCAAAACAGGAAGTGCATGTTAAATGTATTCATTCAATGATTGAATTTCTGCATGACAAATTCTAAAATAAGAAATTCAAATTCAATATCTTAATATAAATTTAAAATTCTGGAATTGAAATGTAATTAATGTTGGCACTGAAATCTCTCCATGTCCTTCCTTCACAACATTCAACATGGATGGACCAGACTACTACCCCAGTGATGAGATCTAGTTTGCCACTTGAAGCACCTGAAGACCGAAGACCTGGGATCGGAAGACACCACAAATGTTTCACATTAAGGTTTCATCATTAGGAGGAGGACAGGGTGCAATGGAGGAAGGGGGAATGGGCGGATGGGAATATGATGGTGTGCCGGTGGGTGCATTGATGGGTAACGGTGAGCCCTAATAAAGATGTCCCAAGCAAACATCAAGAGACACAAAGTCTCAATTTCAGCCAAGGTGCTGCCAGGCAGATGTGTAGGCATGAAACCGTGATTGGACCATAACCCGACCTGTCTGCCATGCTAAATCCAAACCTAACAGGCAGAACCTCAGAGCCCTTTTGAAGTGGGTGCCAAGAGGTGTCCGGATCCTTAACGACCGACAATTTATTACAACATTGTCCTGCTGGGAGTGAGAGGTCAAAGTATGCCTGGTGAACCCTAGAAACCCTTCCCCCTCTCCCCTTATTTTTCTCTCCTCTTCTCCTGTCCTGTGCGCCACCCCCTCGTTCACCTCTCCTTTTCCTCCCGCTTTCTTCTCTCCAGCACCTGTTTAACACCTTGGTCCATTTATGAACTTTGTCAAGCTGCTGTTAAGTGTTTCGTGTTACTGTTGCCCTAGTAGGGGTGCAATTGGCTGTGCAAACTGGGGTTGCACGTGGTCGTCAGGCGTTCTGGACAGGCTGTTAGTAGCCACCTCTTCCCTCCTTGTTACATGTGCCGCACATGGAGACCGGTAGCCTTGTGGTGACCACGTTAACTCCTTCTCGAAGCATACTGTGAATACAGATCATGAACACGTCATTTATGTCGCTTTGCACTGATATGGCAGGAATCAGGATGCATCAGCGTTGACTCATTTAGAACGTGTTAAGACCTCTTTAGGTGTGACCTCTTTGATACCGAGGCGTTTGGGGAGGGCTAGATTTAGTGTCATGTTTGGGAGCCTATAAAAAGCAGTTATCCTAGCTAACAAACAGGGATGAATTAGTCCTCTGAACTTGTTTGGTGCTTTTCCAAGTTTCTTTATGTTAAGTTACGTTGGATTTATTTTAACACTTCAGACTTCCTCTCAAAAGGCATTTAAATATGCTCTCAACATCATTCTTTTTTTTCTCAAAATGGCACTTCTGTCCATGTTAATTGAAAATTCAGCACAACCTGGGAGTGACTTAGGCCAAGACCAGATGGCCTTGTAAAATGTAAGAAAAAAGAGCATGTGAAACAAAGCACACATGTCCTGAAATTGCCAAATTCCAAGGGGATTCCCTGCCTTTCATCGAAACAAGTGTGAGGCCGCAGCATCCAACTGAAAAGAAATATGCACAAATTTGCACCCGCTAACATGAAATCACGTTTTGCTCTCCTTACTTTGCCCCTGTCTTTTTGACACTGCCAAATAAAAGTATTGGCCTTCACATGGAGTGTGCGAAAGAAAACTTGAGGAGCGAGGAGGGAAAAAAGAAATCAAAGAAAATATCTGGCAAAGAGATTTACGACTGGCGAAGCGTTTTCACTGCCTCTTAACCAGCAGCAGAAGTAGAAGGCTCAGAACTGTGGATCTGACAGCTTGAGATGGGGAAAAAAGAGGATTCCTTAAAATGGCTTTACGACTCTTGTTATCAGGACTAAATAAATCCCACTTTGGAGAGGCCTACTTATTTCACCGCTCTTCTCTTGAGGCCTGGCTGCAATGTTTGAGACTTTTCTTTATCCCTAAATTTGTATCTGTATGTAAACTTGGTCTTTGTTGACTGTTTTGAATGAAAAATATTGCATTTTAATCCTGTATTGGTTAGCTTCAGAATACCTTTACCACAAGACTGGGTAAAGACTGTATATTATACAGTGCATTGTGGGTACTGTAGCTATAGTTCCTGAATGATATCAAATTTCTAGTTTTTATTGTCACATGCACGAGTACAAATGCCTTTCTTGCAAGAGCTTACCTTAACATACCTTATGTTACAAGCCCTCCATGTAATTGCGGATGCCGGTCATGTTCTGCCTCCTCCTTGAAACTGCTGCTAGCTGAATGGTTGTGCCTGTCTTCCATCCATCCTTATCCAATCTCAGATGTTATTACAGGTATTTATGTCTTTGTTTCCCTTCATTCTTTTATTTTCCCTGTCGGATACAATGTATTTTTCAGCTCTTCTAACTATGCCTCTTCAGTTGTCTCTTCTGAGGAATTCTTTATTGGTTTTGTCTTGTTGCCACACAGTGTGTGTATCCTCTTCAGGTTGGTGAGTGAACATGCACTAAAAATATAAGTCAGAGTTCTGACATTATGGGATGCAAACATTGCCATAGCAGTGTATATACGGTAAGTTCCTGCTATGTTATGTTCTTCTTCCCTATTGCCCTTTGGATGCACTACTTTTATCCAGATGTGTTATCTGGTACAGGAAACGCCTGGGAAGTTCACCAGTTGCATTGCAACCTTGTAAAATACATGATGCGTGAATTTTGTCTGCACGTGTGTGTGTGTGTGTGTGTACCGTACTTAAAGTTGAAGTCGGAAGTTTACATACACCTTAGCCAAACACATTTAAACTCACAATTCCTGACATTTAATCCAAGTACAAAATCCCTATCTTAGGTCAGTAAGGATCACCACTGTATTTAAAGAATGTGAAATGTCAGAATAATAGCACAGAGAATGATTTATTTCAGCTTTTATTTCTTTGGTCACATTCCCAGTGGGTCAGAAGTTTACATACAGTCAATTAGTATTTGTCTCATTGCCTTTAAATTGTTTAACTTGGGTCAAATGTTTTGGGTAGCCTTCCACAAGATTCCCATAATAAGTTGGGTGAATTTTGGCCCATTCCTCCTGACAGAGCTGGTGTAACTGAGTCAGGTTTGTAGGCCTCCTTGTTCACACACACTTTTTCAGTTCTCCCCACACATTTTCTATAGAATTGAGGTCAGGGCTTTGTGATGGCCACTCCAATACATTGACTTTGTTGTCCTTAAGCCATTTTGCCACAACTTTGGAAGTATGCTTGGGGTCATTGTCCATTTGGAATACACATTTGTGACCAAGCTTTAACTTCCTGACTAATGTCTTGAGATGTTGCTTCAATATGTCCACATAATTTTCCTGTCTCATGATGCCATCTATTTTGTGAAGTGCACCAGTCCCTCCTGCAGCAAAGCAGCCCCACAACATGATGCTGCCACCCCCATGCTTCACGGTTGGGATGGTGTTCTTCAGCTTGCAAGCCTCCCCTTTTTTTCTCCTAACATAACGATGGTCATTATGGCCAAACAGTTCTATTTTTATTTCATCAGACCAGAGGACATTTCTCCAAAAAGTATGATCTTTGTCCCCATGTGCAGTTGCAAACCTTAGTCTGGCTTTTTTATGGTGGTTTTGGAGCAGTGGCTTCTTCCTTGTTTAGCGGCCTTTCAGGTTATGTAGATATAGAACCCGTTTTACTGTGGATATCGATACTTTTGTACCTGTTCCTCCAGCATCTTGACAAGGTCCTTTGCTGTTGTTCTGGGATTGATTTGCACTTTTCACACCAAAGTGCGTTCATCTCTAGGAGACAGAACGCGTCTCCTTCCTGAGCGGTATGACAGCTGCATGGTCCCATGGTGTTTATACTTGCATACTATTGTTTGTACAGATGAGGTGGTACCTTCAGGCATTTGGAAATTGCTCCCAAGGATGAACCAGACTTGTGGAGGTGTACAATTCTTTTTCTGAGTTCTTGTCAGATTTATTTTGATTTTCCCATGATGTCAAGCAAAGAGGCACTGAGTTTGAAGGTAAGCCTTGAAATACATCTACAGGTACACCTCCAGTTGACTCAAATGATGTCAATTGCCCTATCAGAAATTTCTAAAGCCATGACATCATTGTTTATGGAATTTTCCAAGCTGTTTAAAGGCGTAGTCAACTTAGTGTACGTAATTTTTTCTGACCCACTGTAATTGTGATACAGTGAATTATAAGTGAAATAATCTGTCTGTAAACAATTGTTGGACAAATTACTTGTGTCATGCACAAAGTAGATGCCCCAACCGACTTACCAAAACTATAGTTTGTTAACAAGAAATGTGTGGAGTGGTTGAAAAATTAGTTTTAATGAGTCCAGCCTGAGTGTTTGTAAACGCCCGACTTCATCTGTATGTACTTGCATAACATGCATACGTGTGATGTCGCACATAGCTGAGCTCTGTTTGTTTTTTTACTGTATAAGTGTTGTGGTATGTTCTGTCGTGGCATGTTCAACAGGGTCACCTAGTCAAGTCACACATACCTTAAAAAAAAAAAAAACATGACAGGAAGTAGAGAAGGCTGTCCTGTTTGACTTGGTCATTTATTGCACGTTAGATGAGTGTCATATTCACATAGTTCACAGTGCAATCCTCCAGCTCATACAAAAATACAGGTCATAAATGGGGGGTTAGACATTTCAGGACAGGCTTTACTTTGTGTCCTCTGAGTTTACAGTATGACCTGTGACACTAGATTGCTAGTGTAATTATAAAATACTGCTTGGAAAACAAATCAATAGGCAATACCACCAAGTGATGTCAAAACAGCCGTCTCCCACTGAGAAAACAGTTGAACCCATAAAACTTAGGAAACAGGAAACTAACAAGGAACAACCGACCAGTGGGGAACCTGTGGGGGGGTTGGGTCTACTTACATCTTAGGTGGTATTTGGGAGGTGATATGATGTGGGAGTGTGCCATGTTTCACTCCCCACACCTCACCCACTCTATTGCACTGCCTGAAGCCCATATGGCCAATCACTCAAGTGGCGGAAATGTTTTGAAAGGGATCAGGGAGCAACTCGATGCGGTCCAGTTTCCACAGGGGTCAGTGTCTGGTTCGGATAGCCACTTTGCTACCGGCCGGCCTTTCAAGGACATGCTGCTGGACAGTATTTTGACCCCCACAAAACATGAAATAACTAGTGCTCACCAAAAGGACAGGGCCCATGACCTTGAGACAAACAAACCTAAAGAGAGCACAACAATCTAAGAAGAGGCTTAAAAAGCAAACAATATTTATATATATTTTATTTTGTAAAAAGTCATAGGCCTAATCACATTTTAAATTGTTTTTTAGTTTTAGTTTTATGTAGAGAAGTACAAAATTAGGAAAGCGTGTCATATGTTGGTTTAAAATACTAACTACAGGACTACTTCGGTCCAAACGGATTCTTCTCTTTGTGTCTGACCATAAATGTGTTGTGATGGGGCATTCTGGGGATTGCAGTGGCTAGCCCGGTAAGAGACCAGTGAGAAAGAGAGTGAGCGACACTTGGATAAAATTTCCTTAGGCTCAAGAGCAGCATTTACGAGTCTGTGACATTATAGCGTAGCGACAGGGTCCCACATCTGTGCAGATTCTCAGCTGCTAGAGCCATTCAGGATGTGGACATTAATATCCACTGGTGGAAAGGTAAGAAACCCTAAGGATTATGGGAGTTATTCTTGAAGACGGTGACACTTTTCCAATGGAGACATGGATAGTCGCCCCCTCCTGTTTTTAGGATTGTCGTCATGCGTCATCTTAATTATCAAACACTGTCATGGTTTTGTGTCATAAAAAGGGTTTGGACAGTGAATCATGGATGCAAATAAATAAAAATCAACAAAAAATCTATTCTGGCTTATTACATTACACACATGACAAAACTGATTTCAGTGTTACACTGCCCCCATGTCATTAAGGCTATTCATACATCTTCAAGCCCGTTTTCTAAAGATAGTGTCCAAAATGGCTGCTTAAACATACAGTATACGTGCAATAAAAATCTCAGTGAACATCAGTTCATACTGACACAGTGTTGTTGTTTTCCCTCTTTGCATTCAATTGTATAAAATACATGTAATCATTCTCATAACCAGTTCATGTTGTATGAAAACACCAAAAGGTCATTATTTTTCAGTGATACACAATAGCTATTCTTGTAGAGGGAGAAATGTCAACTTAAATGTCAACCATTGTCCACCTCCACATTTGATCGATTTGTCAGGGCCTACAACTTTTTTTCCCTCTTCCAAGAGTTCTGCTCCTTGACATAAATCTGAACCTTTTCCGAAGGCAAGGAATGTAAACCCTGAGTTTTACAAGGATAACATGGTTCACAGCAACTCTGTCCTTCACTCAGATGTCCAGCTATACCACACGTGAAATACAAACCTAGCCTGATTTGATTGAGAGCCAAGGCCTGACCGTTCTTCAGGTTGTTTGTCAGCTTCCATTTAGCATTTTACGGCAGACTTTTCATCCTCCTCAACTGCTCGCAAGCTTTAAAAGCCTGACTAGTTCAGATATTTCTAACGGTGATATGTAGCCTATGTTGCAGTGAGGAGGGGTAATTGCCACGGGAACAGGCTGTAAATGATGGGGCCATGCAGATATTGGTTACCTTTCTCAGAAGTAGGAGCAACTCCCACTGTGGCCTGGTTTGTACGCGCACCTGTTCCTCCCCTATACAGACAGACACACTCATAGTATGAGCCACACACAATGACCAATATGCAGCCCACCTGCTCCCAGCATATAACAGGAATTATTGTACTGTAATATTGGTCAAAGGGTAAACCTGTAACAGCCATGGTATAACTGTTTGGACAAACCAAAATGCTATAAATCAGAGACAACACATATATAAAACAAACTACCCCAAAATTAGAACAAACTACCCAATAATTTGATTATAATACTGGTTGAAGCATGACTTCTTTCAGCAACTGCTCTCAAGGACTGTGACATGGCTGTATTTGAGGAACTGCTCATCATGTCAGTAAGAAGACAACGGCCGATTCTTTTAATAGAAGTCTGCAACCAAATTTGCTGAGGTGGTAAATCACTTAAACAGCTGGGCTACTAACCTAGAGTCAATCTTTTTACGATGTGCAACCCAGTTTGATCTAAATACCACATCCAACCACATATGGATTTTCATACAATGTTTTTTTATAGGACATTTTTTCTTTTTCTTTTTAAATTACGCTGACCTTTGGTCTTTGTCATTATGATTGAGTACCTACAAGTAAACAGTACCAACAATTCTAATTCATGTTCCTGAATTTCTAGAAGGCATGAGAAACATGGGAGAGAAAGTAAACAGCCGTGTCTTCTTCACTTTGTCTAGCTGCCGACCTAACTCCGCTGTCAGCATTCCCCCCAGCCTCGCTTTCCTCTCCCCTTTCAGCTGCCAAGTCGTTTGGGCTGATCATGAATCATGTAAATTGATTATGCTGTCACACCTCAAATCCCCCCCGCCCAGGGCTTGACCGCGGTGTGTGTGACTATCGGTCGGTCAAGCCTGCTTAGGGATGCACTGCTGGCCTACCCTGGAGATGGGCCAGCCGGCCGGTCATCCCCGCGGGTCATGCAACCACCTAACCGTGGCGAATGGAAGGAGATCGCTCACGTCGGCAAGAGGGAATGAAGACATCCTGCTGAAAATACCAGAGGCGGCCCGATTTCCCCGCTGTCTTCCCTGTCTCCCCTTCCAGTTCCCCGTCGCCACCTTTTCTATGCGCTAGCCCAGTGTCATCCATCTTAATCCTAGTGCTGACGACACCCTACTTTGGCCAGAGAAGATTCCCACCAACTCCATGGAGATATCTAGAGAAGTTAGGATGAGGAGGAGGAGAATCATGTGTTCCTCGGGTCATTTGCTGGTTAGGGATACCTAAGCCTCAGAATATCTGAAGAGGCGAATAGGATTCAGTAAACCAATATTAGCGAGTTAATCCTATTAAAAGTTTGAACTCGCTCCAGAACAAATAAAGGGTGTTGAAAAGTAATGTGCTTGTTTTTATAGTTACATGTCATTGTGATTACCTTGACCTGAAGCAGTCTGAACTATCCCCTGGTCATTTTCCCCTCACAAAACAACACTTTCTGATCTTCTCTGTTTTTCCATATTTTTGATACTTCATCCAAAACCTAACATTAGATAAAAGGAACCTGAGTTTACAAACAATGCAACAATGTGATACTTACAAAGTGGAATGGAGTGTTTGGCTTCGCCAGACATAATGGGACCCATCTCATCGAAAAAGGTCTCAAGTGCCAAAAGGTACATGGAAGCACCTGGATGATCATCAAGACTCTTGAAAAAATGTTCTATGGACAGATGAGTCAAAAGTATACCTTTTTGCATGACACGGATCAAATCAAATGGTATTGGTCACATACACTTGTTTAGCAGATGTTATTGCGGATATAGTGAAATGATTGTGTTCCTAGCTCCAACAGTGCAGTAATATCTAACAATCCACAACAATACACATACTTCTAAAATTAAAATAATGGAAATAAGAAATATATAAATATTATGACATGCAATGTAGAAGTGGCATTGCTAGAGGCATCACTACAGGCCCTGAGTTTGATTCCAGGCTGTATCCCAACCGGCCGAGATTGGGAGTCCCATAGGGCAGCGCACAATTGGCCCAGCCTTGTCCAGGATAGGGTTTGGGTCGGCCGTCATTGTAAATAAGAATTTGTTCTTAACTGACTTGCCTAGTTAAATAAAGGTTAAATTTTTAAAAATCATAAAATTAAAGTGACTACTGTTCCATGTCTATGTATGAAGGGCAGCAGCAGCCTCTAAGGTGCAGGGTTGAGTAACCTGGTGGTAGCCGACTAGTGATGGCTATTTAGAGATAGCCCCCCTTTTTTTTTTTTTTTTTTTGCCTAAATGGCATATCCAAATCTTACTGAGTGTAGCTCAGGCCCTGAAGCAAGGATATGCATTTTCTTGGTGCCATTTGAAAGAAAACACTTTGAAGTTTGTGGAAATGTGAATTGAATGTAGGAGAATATAACACAATAGATCTAGTAGAAGAAAATATAAAGAGAAAACCAACCAGTCTTTTTCTACCACCATCTTTGAAAAGGCATAGTTATAGCCATCACTCTGGTTGTAATTCCGATAGTGTCCACAAGATGGCAGCAGTTTATGTGTAAAGTACCCATGTACATTTGGGCAAATCATGAAGGAGTCATTCGCATTCATATTCTCTTTTTATGCAATAATATTGTCAAATCTGTATACTTTGACTTTGATTTAGCTTTCCAAGTATTAGTAGCCATATTATAAGTTCAACATTTGCAAAACAACCAGCTTCCATAACGTCATAACTCTGAATATCCTTATAATTTTTGTCCAAAATGAAAAAGAATGCTGTCGTACAAGGTTAGTAGCTACATTTTACAACATATACATTATTTCCGGATAATCCCGTAAAGCCCAGCTCATTGTCTATCTATCTAGCTTTGTTTGACCCCGATTGGTGCTTATTTGACAAAGATACAGTCGATCAAGTGATGGCTGCCCGCATCATCGGCGTTCCATGAAGGCGTCACTCTCTCACCAAATATGATGTCCTATAGGATATACTACACCCCTAATGAAAAGAATGAAGTCTTGTTACCTTCTAGGATCTCTGAGGAATAGATACGAACGTGATTTGACTCGTTGAAACAACGAGTGAGATATTCATAGGTTCCTTTCTTTGTAAATTTGAACAAGTGGAAATGCAAAATCGATCGTGCATGCTATATGGATCATTTTAGGATATGAAAAAGGATTTTATCTAACAAAACGACACTTCAATGTTATCTCTCGGCCCCTTTGGATGATAAATAAGAGCAAGATTGCAGAATGTAAGTGAACATTTAACCTTCAGAGGTGAATTTATCAAACCTATCGCAAAGAAAAAAGTGTTTTGTTGTTAGGAGCTTTCCTCAAACAATGGCATTTTTTCACAGTAATAGCTACTGTAAATTGGACAGTACAGTTATATTAACAAGAATTTAAGCTTTCAGTCAATATAAGACACTTATATCTACCAACATTTGTTGTTTCTCTAAAATCTGCGATCTTGACATAACGCACTGCATGATTTACAACTGTCCCGTTGGCTGTTTTTCAGTCAATCGGTCCCAGCTTTGATGCACCTATACTAATCTAATTTTCTGGGTGACAGCAGGGGGAACAGGCCGTGGCTCGGGTGGTTGATGACCTTGATGATCTTTTTGGCCTTCCTGTGACATCAGGTGCTGTAGGTGTCCTGGAGGGAAGGCAGTGTGACCCCGGTGAGGCTGTTGCGCCTTCTTCACCACACTGTCTGTGTGGGTGGACCATTTCAGACCATCAGTGATGTGTATGCCAAGGAAATTAGGGGCGTGCTCCCTCTGCTTTTTCCTGAAGTCCACGATCAGCTCCTTCGTTTTGTTGACTATCTCGTCATTGTTGGTAATCAGGCCTACTCTGTGTCATCTGCAAACTTGATGATTGAGTTGGAGGCGTGTGTGGCCACGCAGTCATGGGTAAAAACGGAATACAGGAGGGGGCTGAGTACGCACCCTTGTGGGGCCCCTGCGTTGAGGATCAGTGAAGTGGAGGTGTTGTTTCCTACCTTCACCATCTGGGGATGGGCAGCACGTCAGGAAGTCCAGGATCCAGTTGCACAGGGTTCAGATGCAGGGCCCCAAGCTTGATGATGAGCTTGGAGGGTATATGGTGTTAATGGCTGAGCTATAGTCAATGAACAGCATTCTTACATAGGCATTCCTCTTGTCCAGGTGGGATAGGGCAGTGTGAAGTGCAATGGCGATTGCATCGTCTGTGGATCTATTAGTGCAGTAAGCAAATTAAAGTGGGTCTAGGGTGTCAGGTAAGGTAGAGGTGATGTGATCCTTAACTAGCCTCTCAAAGCACTTCATAATGACAGAAGTGAGCGCTACGGAGCGATTTAGTCAGTTACCTTTGCTCACTTGGGTACAGGAACAATGGTTGACA
The DNA here is from genome assembly GCF_034236695.1 of Oncorhynchus nerka. NCBI lineage: Eukaryota > Metazoa > Chordata > Actinopteri > Salmoniformes > Salmonidae > Oncorhynchus > Oncorhynchus nerka. The sequence goes on along the minus strand of NC_088400.1, from coordinate 42,096,435 downwards.
TCTTGAAGCAAGTAGGGAAAGCAGACTGGGATAGGAAGAGATTGAATATATCCGTAAACACTTCAGCCAGCTGGTCTGCGTATGCTCTACGGGGCGATAGTCATTTAGTTCAGTTACCTTTGCTCGGCGTCTGGGCCGGCAGCCTTGCGAGGGTTAACACGCTTAAATGTCTTACTCACCTCGGCCACGGGGAACGGAAGCCCAGAGTCCTTGGGAGCAGGCAGCGTCAACGGCATTGTGTCTGTAGACCCTGCCACATACGTCTCGTGTCTGAGCAATTGAATTGTGACTCCACTTTGTCTTTGTACTGATGTTTTGTTTGTTTGATTGCCTTACAGAGGGAATAGTTACACTGTTTGTATTCGACCATATTCCCAGTCACCTTGCCATGGTTAAATGCGGTGGTACAGGCTTTCAGTTTAGCGCGAATGCTGTCATCTATCCACAGTTTCTGGTTTGGGTAGGTTTTAATAGTCATAGTGGGAACAACACCCCCTATACACTTCCTGATGAACTCAGTCACTGTGTCCATGTATACATCAATGTTATTATCCGAGGCTACCCGGAACATATCCCATATCCCTGTCCCATTATGCCTGGCGAAAACCAAACACTGCATTCCACAGTAAGAACCTTATACGAATGGTCAAGTATGGTAGTGGTAGTGTGATGGTTTGGGGATGCTTTGTCTCCTCAGGACCTGGATGACTTGCCTTAATAGAAGGAACAATTAATTCTGTCTTTATCAGATAATTCTACAGGAGAATGTCAGGCCATTCATCCGTGAGCTGAAGCTGAAGCACAGCTGGGTCATGCAGCAAGACAATGATCCAAAACACACAATCATGTCTACATGAAAAGGGCTAAAAACCAACACATTTGACGTTTTGGAATGACCTAGTCAAAGTCCAGACCTAATCCCAATTGAGATGTTGTGACAGGACTTGAAACGAGCAGTTCATGTTCGAAAACCCACAAATGTCGCTGAGTTAAAGCAGTTCTGCATGGACGAGTGGGGCGAAATTCCTCCACAGCAACGTGAGAGACTGATCAACAACTACAGGAAGCGTTTGGTTGCAGTCATTGCAGCTAAAGGTGGCACAACCATTTATTGAGTGTAAGGGGGCAATTACTTTTTCACACAGGAGCATCGGGTGTCGCATAAAATAAGTATGTAATTGTTGTGTTATTTGTTCACCCAGGTTCCCTTTATCTAATATTACGATTTGGTTGAAGATCTGATAACATTCGGTATCAAAAAGTTGAGGAAATTATACTTTATACTTTTCACAGCAATAGTACATCCAAAACAACCAGAAATGTTTCATGTGTCCTCTGTTCTTTTTTCATGTCAACATGGAGACTGCAAGCCAGGCTTACACTCCCCAGCCCAAGCTTTCATTCAAACTCCACTAATGGCTTCTGCAGATTGTTGTTCTTTTTTATTGTGAGGATAAATCTGCTGTAACAAGCTGAAAACACCCGTAAATCTGGCACTGGGCTCAGGTTGCAAAGAGACTTTAAGGGTTAGCGTTGCTATGGTGATGCATCAATCCTTCTGCAGGCTGAGGAGTGTGCCATAAAAGAGTGGACTGTGTGTGACAGCATTACTATTGTTATTGTGGGGCGACCATTAAAGCATTCTTTGAGGACACAGATTGAGAAGACCTACTTAACCTCTCCCTAGCATGTCTGCACTTTGGGCTTTACGTGCCTCTTTTGAGTGCACCAGCACATGTTCATCTATGCTCACAATATCATTCATTCAAATACACTTTGTGGTACTTTAAATAACACCATAAATACTTGGAATATGAAATAACTATGTAAATATGTGGTAACTATTTCTAGTTAATTAACTCATGAGAGATGGTAGCACATGTATGGTAATGAATGGAAGAAACAGGGAGTCTTTCAAGAAGTGCTTTAAATGATACTTATTGACATAGGCCAGAAGGAGTGCCCCCTACTGGCCCCTTGAACACCCCTTCCAGCAGCATCGGGTCTCCCATCCACATATTGAGAATGTTAAACTCTGCCTAGCTTCAGATTAAAGCAAGGGTTGGGATGTTGGATAGCATGAAAAATGCCACAAACCAAATAAAATAAAAATACAATATAAATAAGATTAATTGAGGTATTTCAATAAGTGTTTATAAGGAATGCAGATGCATTTTAAAACCTAGTAGCTCTTGGAAAAACTGCTACAGTTAAATGGTAATAAGTGCCAAAATCAATCATTTTCTGAAAAAGGACATGGCATCCAATTTTCAGTATACAGTCGAACAGTGTCATGGGATTGGCACCTGACCCTGTATGCTGTCTAGTTGTGACACCTCAGTGATGGACACAGACTCTAATCAACTTTGAATTTGCCACTATCGAAAAACTTCTGCCCACACAGCCATTTGAGAATGATCAAGCATGACTGACTTTACTGTCAAATTGGGAACGACAAGAAGTCATTGTGTACCTCATTTGAAGGTATTGACCACAATGCTGGTAGATTGTACTTGCTCTTCAAGCGAGTTGTAATTACCTATGTTTTACGCATTTCCCAGAACACCTTCTTTTAGCCATAGCCTGCTGACCCTCTGTGTATACTTTGGTTCCAGTTGACAGAGGATGGATGCCCAAATGCCATGGTCTTTGACAATGGTTTAATGTGATATATCTATCCTTTAGGTAATTGGATCAAATGTTCCAAACCAATAGGGGGAGAATTTTTTTTCGCTCTGCGGAAAAAGTGGGGTGAGTGAGATTTCATGTTATCAGTTTGTCAGGACAAAATCATTTGGGACCAAACCACCAGCACTGTTCATTTTCAAAAATGACATAAAAATGCAATTAAAATAAAATAATATTCTCAATCCTAAAAAAATGTGTCAGTAAATCGTATTGTTACGTACGAGAAAGCCTGGGTGACGTTTCTTTTCTTTTTCTTTTTTTTACTGCAAGAGGATTGTCTTTTTTATTTTGACTGCAGAGTAGCCTAATCATTTTGGGGTTATTTAATTTATGAATAAACGTTCTACCTTGTACTGTTTTATTATTTGACCATAATTATGCTGTTGTGTAGTTGTTAAAATCAATCCAAATTCTCATCTTTCATCACGGTGTTGGGAGCAGGTAGAATATGAAAAAGAATGTGCCCACAATGGATTGGTCAATTTTTTTCCTGACAGAACCTATTGTGTTTTCCATTTTACTCACTTGGGATGAAGGTAAGATATGTATTCTGCTCTGCTTACTCTGTCACTAAAAGTGTGTAGGCCAAATTTCTCTACACTGCCACAAACAAAATTGTAACATATGTTCCTTGTAAACTGTATTCATGCATTGAGTCATAATAATTAAACGTTATCTTTGTGCTCTGCTCAACATAATTTCTGAACACATAGCTATAGCTAGCAATCAGTGTTTTTAGCATTCTATCCATGTAATGTTAGCTTTAGCGTGTTAGCTTATACCTACAATGTGATCTTTCCTTTGGTAAAATGAGTATTCATTGTGTTTTCACTGGTCAGACACTGAGTGTTATTGCTTTGTTAACAGGTGTGGATGGTGTAAGACTGGTGGCATTTTGATAAGACAATTGCAAATGGGTTGTTTTTTTATTTTATTTTTCACATGAATGCATTATACTGTCAATTTGTTATAATTTAGATTTTAGTAAGACTATTAGTGTAAGCCATTACATACTGTAAACTAAGACAGATAACTTCTCTCTAAGACAGAGAGCCATACCACGACCTCTAACTAACAACATTTTTTACTGCTCAGCCTTAATTTCTTCATGTTCAATATTTTCTTGATAAACCACTGGCATGGTAATTGTATAATCGTGTAACTGAACAATTAAGGATTACGACCAGTGGTGTAGTGGAGGGTAAGTGCAAGTAAACACAATGTACCCACCTTTTTTATTTGCCCAATATGTTTACCCACATTTTACGGAATAATGCATTATAGGAAGTGTTGCTTTTTTTAGCGTGACTGGCGATCAGAGGTTACCCACCTATTTTTTTTACCACTACATCACAGGATGAAGACTGCCATGACCTCTCCAATACCTTGACTTTGTTGTCCTTAAGCCATCTTGCCACAACTTTGGAAGTATGCTTGGGGACCCAGCTATAACGTCCTGACTGATGTCTTGAGATGTTGCTTCAATATATCCACATAATTCTCCGTCCTCATGATGCCATCTATTTTGTGATGTGCACCAGTCCCTCCTGCAGCAAAGCACACCCACAACATGATGCTGCCACCCTCGTGCTTCACGGTTGGGATGGTGTTCTTCGGCTTGCAAGCCTCCCCCTTTTCCCTCCAAACATAACGATGGTCATTATTGCCAAACAGTTCTATTTTTATTTCATCAGACCAAAGGACATTTCTCCAAAAAGTACGATCTTTGTCCCCATGTGCAGTTGCAAACCGTAGTCTGGCTTTTTTATGATGGTTTTGGAGCAGTGGCTTCTTCCTTGCTGAGTGGCCTTTCAGGTTGATATAGGACTCGTTTTACTGTGGCTATAGATACTTTTGTACCTGTTTCCTCCAGAATCTTCACAAAGTCCTTTGCTATTGTTCTGGGATTGATTTGCACTTTTCGCACCAGGAGACAGAACGCGTCTTCTTCCTGAGCGGTATGACAACTGCGTGATCCCATGGTGTTTATACTTGCGTACTATTGTTTGTACAGATGAACGTGGTACCTTCAGGCATTTGGAAATTGCTCCCAAGGATGAACCAGACTTGTGGAGGTTTTTGTCTGAGGTCTTGGCTAATTTCTTTTTTTTTTCCTTTGATGAGGGATTTTGAAGGTAGGCCTTGAAATACATCCACAGGTACACCTCCAATTGACTCAAATTGTGTCAATTAGCCTATCAGAAGCCATGACAGAAGCCTATCAAAGCCATGACATCATTTTTTGACCCACTGGAATTTTGATATAGTGAATTATAAGTGAAATAATCTGTCTGTAAACAATGGTTGGAAAAATGACTTGTGTCATGCACAAAGTAGATATCCTACCCGACTTGCCAAAACTATAGTTTGTTAACAAGACATTTGTGGAGTTGTTGAAAAACGAGTTTTAATGACTCCAACCTAAGTACATGTAAACTTCCGACTTCAAGTGTTTTATAATTGTGACCGCAGTCATTTGGCTGACCAATAACCATCACCTGGAATTCTATGACCGTCACAGCCCTACATAAGGTAGAGTTGGTTGTGTATTTCTGTCAGAAATGTATTTGTTGAGGTGGCTATTGTACCAAACTGTTGTAAAGTTTGAAACATTCAAATATATATTGTGATTAGTTTAGCATAACAGGAAGTCAAAGATATTCAGTCAGACGACTGACCTCAGTTTGCTCTTCATAAAGTCATCAGCGGTTGATGGGAACCACATGCCAGCAATCTGTTTCAATGAATAGTTAGGTATAATGGAAGACTTGGAGAATGACATGGGTCCTATCAAGGTGAACTCTCTGTGATATATTCTGACGAGCTGAGAGTGCACCCCTCTCTCTAAGTACTCTGTCTTTTCTAGGCTATTAGAACGTTTGGCTCACGCTAGCTGTTGAAAGAGGCCTGACAATGGATAAGTTCAAGAATGGCAGAATTGCTTTGGAGAATGTTTGAAGTGTGCAAGAACACCATATATACAAAAGTATGCGGACACCCTTTCAAATTAGTGGATTCGATTATTTCAGCAACACCCGTTGCTGACAGGGGTGTAAAATTGAGCACACCGCCATACTATCTCCATAGACAAACATTGGCAGTAGAATGGCCTTACTGAAGAGCTCAGTGACTTTATACATGGAACCATCATAGGATGCCACCTTTCCAACAAGTGCCCTGGTCAACTGTAAGTGCTGTTATTTTTGAAGTGGAAACATCTAGGAGCAACAAAGGCTCAGCCGCGAAGGGATAGGCCACACAAGCTCACAGAACGCGCTAATGCGCATATCACATTAAAACCATCTGTCCTCGGTTGCAACACTCACTAACGAGTTCCAAACTGGCGCTGGAAGCAAAGTCAGCACAATAACTGTTCGTCTGGAGCTTCATGAAATGGGTTTCCATGGCCGAGCAGCCGCACACAAGCCTAAAATCACCATGTGCAATGCCCATGGTGGCTGGAGTGGTGTAAAGCTTGCCGCCATTGGACTCTGGAGCAGTAGAAACGCGTTCTCTGGAGTGATGAATCACGCTTCTTCATCTGGCAGTCCGACAGACAAAGCTGGGTTTGGCGTATGCCAGGACAATGCTACGTGCCCCAATTCATAGTGCCAACTGTAAAGTTTGGTGGAGGAGGAATAATGGTCTGCGGCTGTTTTTCATGGTTCCGGCTAGGCCCCTTAGTTCCAATGAACGGAAATCTTAACGCTACCGCATACAATTATATTGTAGATGATTCTGTACTTCCAACTTTGTGGCAACAGTTTGGGGAAGGCCTTTTCCTGCTTCAGCATGTCAATGCCCCCATGCACAAATCCGAGGTCCTCACACAAATGGTTTGTCGAGATCGTTGTGGAAGAACTGGACTGGCCTGCACAAAGCCCTGACCTCAACCCCATCGACGCCTTTAGGATGAATTGGAACGCCGACTGCGAAACAGGTCTAAACGCCCAACATCAGTGCCCGACCTCACTAATGTTCTTATGGCTGAATGGAAACTAGTCCCCACAGCAATGTTCCATCATCTTGTGAAAAGCCTTTTCAGAAGAGTGGAGGCTGTAATAACAGCAAAGGGACTCCACATTGTATATCAGCAACTCCACATCGTTTATCACTCATCTTCACTAGTTGTTCTTATCATTGACCTTGGGGTCAAGTCAAGAAGGAAATATGTTACCTTTCAGTGTGACAGTTGAGTACAAGAGCTTGTTTTGTATTTTTTACAATAAGTCTAATTTTTGAAGTCTCTCCAATACCACTCCCATTTAGATGTAAGTTCCTTAAAAAAAAGGGTTTTGTGCATTTGATTAATTTCTAATTTTGCTATGGGAACGTTGTTCCTGAGCCTTCACATTGACGTGGTTGTTCCAAATGTTTGACTGAACAAACTCAGAAAACGCCTGACCTCTCTCTGCCATGTCCCCTGTCCCATCATGGAATCCTTCCTCATAAAACAAAGTGATAAATGTTCAAAGGTGGACCAGGTTCATTTTATAAGATCCAAAGTAAGAGGGAAAAACGAAGTGATTGAGCAGGGAACATCACTTGCTGCCGAGCCATTTCGTATTTGATTGATCTACAGCCAAACATGAAGTCTGTGATTGTGAAACGCTGGATCTGTTAAGGAACAACTGGCATTCATTAATGCATTTCGGGGCAGCTCAGACCAGGACCTGGCAGTCAATGTGAGAGTGAATGAATCAAGGGGAGTTAGTTGGAGACCAGTGAGGCTAGAGTGTGAGATCTCTCTTTCACCACCTGTTCTGGTTCCTTGTCAGGACACCTTGCTGGAAGTGGTCTCCGTCGAATATGGACTGCTCAGGTGAAGGATCACATAACACCTAGAATCAGATTCAAGAGCCAGAGGTTTTCTTTGATCTTATTCCAGTCAGTCTCGTGGTGATTTAGGCCCTAGGTGAAGTAGAAAGAAAGCGCAAATTGGCCATCATTTGACAGGCAACAAGTGCTTGACTTGAGACTGAAAGAAGTTTGCTGTACACAACAACCAGGAGCATTGTAATTTATTATTAAATTATTGAATAACGATTATTGAATTATTAGGTTCTAGTTTGTACTATGTCAATATTTTTTTTACACTTGTGTCAACGCTCTGAAAATGTGCCTAGCTGTCACGCCCTGACCTTAGTTATCTTTGATTTCTTTATTATTTTGGTTAGGTCAGGGTGTGACGAGGGTGGTTTGTTTAGTTGTTGTATTGTCTAGGGGTTTTTGTATGTCTATAGTTTTTTTTTTAAGTCTAGGTGTTTGTATGTCTGTGGTTGCCTAGATTGGTTCTCAATCAGAGGCAGCTGTTTATCGATGTCTCTGATTGGGAACCATATTTAGGTAGCCATAATCCTTGGGTAGTTTGTGGGTTGCTATTCTATGTTTAGTTGCCTGTCTGCACTAGCGTCACGGTTCGGTTTGTATTAGTTTTGTTCAGTGTTTGTTCTTCTATTGTATGTACGCTTACCACGCTTGGTCTCCTCATTATGACGACCGTGACACTGGCAGTTTTTAGGATATGGAATTAGCTTCCATTAATATATTCCTATTGTTGTATTTTTATTTGATCTTCCAAAATGTTTACTAGGAATCAGACCCAAGACAATTTCTGTCTCCTATCCCAAAAAAGGGTCATATCAAATAAATCACACTCAAAACCCCTTAATTTCGTATGTCAAACCTGTCAGAACCTCAGTGCCTCACCACATCAATGTGATTGCTTCTCAAATCCTTTGACCCAATGAGGTGGTTGCCAGGATACAGCCCAGCATTGCTAAAATCCCAGTAAATACTGGACTTAAGCGTCTGCTGACAGCTAAGTGAAATGCACATTTCCTGGCAGATTTTTTTTCTTTAATTAAATAAAGAAATAGCTGTTGTTGTGTGCCTTTCTACCAGAGCATCTGTTTGGGATCTGTTTTTATTTCCCTCCATTAAATTTGCCTTCCCCTTCGAGATATGGCTCCCTTGAATGCTCACCCTTTCTGTGAATGCTGCAGGATATGAAAATGTTCATTCCGCATGCCAAAGCTGGTTATCGCCCTCATCAAGCTTTCATCAATTATTTAGGCCTTTCTCATGCGTGCTAGATCAAACATTGCCGCGAGTTTGCAATGATTTCTCGAGACTTCAGAATGAGACTTCAGAACTCAGAAGTGTGTAAAACAGTGAAATAAATGTGATGTTACAGAACGGAACGGAAACATCGAAGTAATAGAAAACTTTCAAAGAGAAAGAGTAGAAAGTCATAAATTACAATCACATGTGAGTTGTCTTCCTCCCACAATGTTATTAAGAGGACATTAAGAAGAGCTGAGCACAAACAAAAAAGAATCAGAGTATCTTGATGTCACAGTCGCCAGTGGTCTTTAAAATTCTCTCGAAGTCTCACGCTTCTTAATACATCTGTCATAGCGTGTCAAGCCTTGTATGACGAGTCGGATCTTTCAGGCGGTAACGTGTACGAATTTCCTGTCATTTCTCCTATCCATCTCTAATCTTGGCTAATGAAATTGTCATCCGACACCAAGTTTGAGGAACGCTTGGGGAAGAGACGGTCTATAATTGCCAGGATAGAGCTGTGGTCCCAAGAGACCTATCTATCAGTAAATCTTGTTATTGTTCAGATGATGAAAATTACATTTAGCTGGATTGTGATTTTCTTCCAATAAAATATTTTTTTGTAAGCAAATATCCCACGTCTCAACAAGGTACCTGTGGTACATAAAAGTTTTGTTTAGATGCATAATTCATGTGGAATCCTAAAATGGTCCTGAATAAAGAGAGACAGTAATGACGTTTTTTTAATTATTTTTTTTAGGCACCATCTCCTCTATGGTTCGTTGGACATAGCCCATGGAGAAATGAATGGCGCTTTTTGGAGGGTTTTTGGATAAACGCCGAAAGTAAGGTCTGTGGTAAACAGGCTTAGGAGATCTTATACATTTTGTTCTATGGGATAATCGTCAACATCACTTACGATGAATTTTGAAGCATTTATGTAATAAAAAAGCACATGAAGTCTTACCTTTATTTAACTAGGCAAGTCAGTTAAGAACAAATTCTTATTTTCAATGACGGCCTATGAACAAGTGGGTTAACTGCCTTATTCAGGGTCAGAACGACAGATTTTTACCTTATCGGCTCTGGGATTCAAGTTTGCAATCTTTCGGTTACTAGTCTAACGCTCTAACCACTAGGCTACCTGCCGCCCCTAACCACTAGGCTACCTACTATCCCACATAATTCATACAGGTCATGTTAACTGACTGATATTATCTCATAAGCCTGTGTTAACCTCAGACCTTATTTTGGGGGTTTATCCCAAAACCCCATTCATTTTCCCCATAGGGATGGCTGAACAAACTACAGGTAACTCATTTCCCGGGTTTTAGGACTTCAAACTGCCGAGCTCTATAGATCTGGAATAAATCAACTCAGTTATACAGCAGAAATATGCCTCTGCTATAGTAGTCATGTGTGTTATTACTAAGAATACTCCCGCCAGGTGATGAGTGGAATTAACTGGTGCTCTATGGTGAACTTGATATCACTGCCACAGTTGTTATTATGTACACAGTGCTTCTTTCTATTCACATTTTCATTCTTTTATTTCACTTAGTCCTGCATGTTGGATCTCAAAGCCTAAGATTTTCACTGTGCCCTGCAATCACACCTGCAACCCTGTACGTTTGATTGTGTGTGAATCTGAATGTCTTGATCCTTTTTGAAAATCATGTGAAAGTTGACTGTTAGAAAAAAAATGAAATGGACGTTGTCAATTCATATGGAACCGTACAATGTTCAACAGAAAACACGGGGATTCTTTTTTGTGATCAGGCTCTCTTAGACTTAACATTACTGGGTCTGTATCATCCCAACGTTAAACAGACACAATGCAGTAGCACAGATAGTTTGCCTCATAGAAAGCCATAAAAATATTTCTGTTTTAGAGGTCAAAAAGGTACGCTAGTCCACTGTAACAATGAACAAACTGTGAGAACTGCTCTTTATTAATATAGTATGGTCTCATTGTAGCCATGTCCTTTTCTGGAACCCCAGAATTGATGTTCCACAGGGAGAATGCTACCACCCCCCTTTCTTGTAGCTGCTTTAGAGGCATTCTGGACTGATTTGGAGGATATCGTAAAACAAATGATACATTTGTACCCCTTTCAACTGGGGCTGTGAGTTGAAGATTTCCTCCTGGAATCATGCAAGAATACCATATATTCCAACTGATTGCTACTCCCTCAACTGGAAGCAGAATACATTACATCATTAAGGTAGAAATAACTTTGCCTTTGTTTCAGCTATTGTGCTGACATCTAACAGCCTGTTTGATGTAACAAAGATGTATGCAAAGAGACAGACATTGCACATGTGTCTCTTGATGCACAGTCGGACTTTAGCAAAGGAAAGAAGGAACATTAAACTTGTTTTGAGAGGAGCTACATTTGTCATGTAGACCACTGTACCGTTGAACATCTCTCAAAGTGTCCTTTGTACTGTATCTATAGATAATATTTTGTAACTGCCGCTACACATCCATCAAAGGTTGCATAAACTATGATGTTTTCTCATAAATATCTACTCATACTAACTTTTGATATATTTCCACTGTGCATATAGACAGGAACATTATTCTATCCTGTTGAGGACATATTTCATAATCCTAATTTCATGAATTCTCCCATTGACAATGACAGTCCTGACATCCATTACAAATGGGACAAACAGAAGTTCATTTGTGATCTCCAGCATATGCTCTGGCTCTGTAAATAGATCAATTAACTATTTGCATTCCTCTTGAAGTGTAAATGGTATCCCGACCTAGATCCTATTGTACTCAGAGAGATTAGCATTATTTGAGCCGTGCCTTTGGATTACACGGTGTGAGAAATGTGCCTTGAAGGTTCAAGGGGCCTGGGGAGCTGCCGCCGCTGCATCTCTGCCATGGTGGTGGCTGGTAATCCCCAGGCCAGAAGCAATAAAACTCTGGTTTCTACTGTACCTGCCAGCTGACCGTCTTAGTATATTTGAAGCATAAATAGCATGAAATTCCCAGGGCCATATCAAAGCCCCAGCCTTGTCATTATGACATCAGAGCCCTCTGAAGTCAACAAGCATGAAGGCGCACTGGAGCTCTGTGTGGGTTCACAGCCTCGAAGGGGATCGCTTATAATTAGGGGGGTAGAGGTGGGGGAGAAGGGGGAGAGAGAAAGGATTATATCTATCACCATACTGACCGACTCCCCTCTAGAAGTCTGCCCACCGTTTCCCTGGCAACATCTCCAACTGTTATGACACTCGACTCGGCAATAAAGATGGCGGCGGTGTTGTCAACGAAGCATGAAAGCGGGTATCAAATATTTTTTGCCCAATGAGGAAAACAAATGAATGCATGAAATGAATACATTTATGAGGATTCTGATGATGCCGTTTACATTTTGCCCACTGCTGTGCATGTCTTTGTGGGTGTCATACTGCTGAATATCGCTAAGCCCTGAAGTTTGGCACTGTGGTGTGATTGAGGATTCACCAGGTGGAGGGGTTGCTACTAACCTGTTGTTGTGGTCTAGACTGTGTGTGAAGTTTAGTCTGAGCACCTTTTTGATGCCAGTCTTTGTATATATATATATATATATATATATATATATACACTTCTCTTGAGTAAACCATCATTTTATAGTTAATCCTGCCTGTTCTAATGCATTTGAGGGTTAAACTCTGTATGGATACCAATGGGCTCTTTTCTACAAAGACAGTTTGGTCCCTTTTTACAAACCAAACCAATCTTGGTAGGTATAGTACATAGACAGAGGCTTGCTTTGAATCACTGGCTCCAGATAGATCAAAACCCAATCAACAATATGCTTGGACGTGTTGACAGAAGCCGGGTCTTCCAGCAAAGCACTCATTTGAGTCAAAACCAATGAGATGGCTCATTTGAAATGCACAAACCCACTATTCTAAGGAATCGGCTGCAGACATATAAATCACTTGGCCAATTATTAACTCTATGGAGCACACTATTCTTTTTAAGAAAACCACGTTTTTCATGGAAACGATTGCAATCATTTAAGATGGAGAAATCAACAGCTTCTTTAATTTAGCTTCAAACAGAATATTTGTTGATTCCCCAGAAGGTTTTCAGGACTTTTCTGTCATGGTTTCACTGTTGTTGTTTATTTGTAAGTACTGAGTAGTGCTGTTCTGCTCAGTACACTGAGTGTTTTTTTTAAATGAATATGATAGGGTGCTTTGTGAGGCTAGCACTTGATATTCTAAATGGTAATTATATTGTAGTAAAATGAATTCAAACAGGTGTGCTATGTGCAAACTAGTTCCGGTAACACTTCCTATGAGATCCATACAACGTTTTATAGCAACCGTTATAATGCCTTATCTTACACTACGAATGTGTTAACACATATAAGCAAGGCTGTTCAAATTGGAATTGAAACTACTGCAGTTTCCATGAACATATGTTGTCAAGAATTTCATGAACTAAAAATTGGTGCAAGGAAATCTGTACAAATAAAATAAACTGTTAGGTTGAGAAGTATGCCGGAACATATGCCGAAGCAATTGATACAAAACACTGGTTTTCATTGGAATGTGTTTCTTGACAAATACAGTCATTTATTAGGGCACAGTATCAAAGCCTAACAAACTGTGTTTCTTCAGTTGGCCAGATTAAATGGATACACATGTTAATAATCCACATTGTTTCCTCGATTGTTTAAAAGGAAATATTGAAACATTTAAAACCAGGATCGAGCCTACAGTGGAATGTGCTTTAATTGCTGCGCTTGGCAGCAGAAACATATGCGTATTTGATCTTACCCAATGTTGGCACCTCTGGAGTGAACACCCCCCCCCCCCCCCATATACATTGTTATTTACTTCCAGGCTACCAAACAATAACTGTTGATGATAACAATAACCAAGCACGCTTTCCCAACAGCGGCATAGAGCCAAATTCCGATCGTTTATGCGGCCTTCATGCAACACGTATCTCACATCAGGAAGCAAAGTGAAATTCGTTATGATGAATGACTAGGTTCATGTGAGGCTGCCGGATGGGAATGGTCGTCCAACACTGGGACGCAAACCCAAATCTCTGTGTAATGGCCCCCACCTGCCTTGTCAGTCACCGGAAGATTCCGCTTTTTAATCGAACAAACAATCATGAATCATTCGATCCCCGACCTGACAAATTGATTTGGATTCGCATCTGACGAGCCACTCTCCTCACAGTCTCTGGCTGATTATACTGGGCCCACGTAGTCTTGAGCAGAAAACTAAGACGCAATAACTCAAGATGCAATATGGTTCCAGATCAAAAGAACCCGTCCACTAATTCAACTAGTGCAACCTTCACTTATAGTTCATCTACTTTTGTTCATATATTTTTGCATCTTTAACTCTGCACAGATGGTAAAGGACCCATTTCACTGTTAAGTCTACACCTGCTTTTTTTACAAAGCATGTGACAAATAACATGTGATTTGATTTGATTAGCCGATTTGGCTCATCTTAGGTCAGCAACCTTTGCTTTGGGTTTGTTTGCTTATATACATGATTCGGGTTCGGAGAGCTGCCTGACTGCTCTTCTAGCACTAGCAGCATAACTACTCCTCAACTGTTACGTGTCCTTCATTTTCAGTCAGCTACAGTTGAAATGCACCCATTGTAGTCAATGAGACTTATTACACTGGCCCCAGCATTACGCAATAAAACAATACAGGCCTACTGTATAACTGTGACTTGCAAGTGCAACACAGCAGTGATGAATGTATAGATTCCAAAATAATCAATAAACTTCAGTTTTATTCAATATTTCAAGCTACCCACACATTTCTACTAAGTTAATTAAGATGCGTCTCTGTTAGGACTTGCTGACTTCTTTCAAATGGTCCAAGACCAATACCGAGTGAAACAAGAGGACGTTGGATGTAAAATAAGCACAAAGCTCATTTGGGAGACATTTCCCTGTCACTAAGATATGGACTCTTTATGAAATTGTGACTGACAAACACAACTCACATTCAGGCTTTTGTGCTCTCCAGACTCCCTGGAGGAAACGTCTTGATGTCCTCTCTGCCTGTCTGAATGATGATATCTAAATCTCAGCACAGCTGCCCTGCCAGAAACAATGAGAGAGTCACAGAGAAGGATCAGGAGTGGTAGAGACAACTCCTGCTACACTTGGGACGTGCACAAGTCTCATTCAGAGACCAGTGTGAGATATAGTTGTAAGCCCCCTGAATTTCTCTCACCCAGAGATTGAGCCCCCCAACTTAAGATGGGACAGCCTAGTATCCACATACCACTGGGTAATGTAGTTTATTGGTTAGGTGGCACTGTTCCAAGCATAACATGTTTCTTTGAGATGGAAAAAAAAGAGGATACTTAAGATCTTGGAAATTGGAGAATGTAGCAAAATCCTCCCAATAATAGAAGTGACTTTATGGATAAGATGACCACAATCATTCTTGTTCCTCAGCGCTCTAAGGCTTCATGCCAGAGTGACTACCGCCCTGTAGCACTCACATCTGTATTCATGAAGTGCTTTGAGAGGCTGGCTATGGCACACATTAACTCCCCCATCCCAGCCACCCTAGATCCACTCCAAATTGCATACCACCCCAACAGATCCATAGACGACGCAATCTCAATTACTCTCTTCACTGACCTCACCCACCTGGATAAGAGGAATACCTATGTGAGAATGCTATTCATTGATTACAGCTCAGCGTTCAACTACATTGTCCCCTCCAAGCTCGTCACCAAGTTTAGGACTCTGGGTCTGAATACCTCCCTCTGCAACTGGATCCTGGACTTCCTGACGGGCCGACCCAAGGTGGTGAGGGTAGGCAACATCACCTCCACCACACTGACTCTTGACACAGGGGCCCCACATGGGTGTGTGCTTAGTCCCCTCCTGTAGTCCATGTTCACCAATGACTGTGGCCACGCACCACTCCAACACCATTATCAAGTTTGCTGACATCACGGCGGTGGTAAGCCTGATCACCGGCAGTGATGAGTCATCCTACAGGGAGGTCAGTGACCTGTCAGTATGCTGCTGGAGCAAGAACCTCTCCCTTAACGTCAACAAGATCGTGGACTACAAGAAAGGATGGTGGGGGGGCGAGCACACCCACATCCATATCGACGAGGTGGCAGTGGAGCAGGTAGACAGCTTTTAAGTTCCTCGGTGTCCAAATCACTAAAGACTTCAAATGGACCAAACACACACACACGCACATTGTCGTGCCTCTTCCCCCTCAGGAGGTTGAAAAAGTTTGGCATGGGTCCTCAAGTCCACAAAAGGTTCTACAACTGTACCATTGAGAGCATATTAACTGGCTGCATCACTGCTTGGTGTGGCAATAGCACCGCCCTCGATCCCATGGAGCTACAGAGGGTTGTGAGGACAGCCCAGTACATCACTGCGGCTGAGCTCCCTGCCATCCAGGACCTCTATATCAGGAGGTGTGAAAAGAAAGCCCGGAAAATCGTCGACCACCACAGACTATTTTCTCTGCTGCCGCACAGCAAAACTACCGCTGCATGAAGTCTGACACCAACAAGCTCCTGAACAACTTCTATCGCCAAGCATTACGACTGATAAATAGTTAACAAAATAGCCACACAGACTATCTGAGCTAACCTTGTATCTTTATTGACCTTTTATTTAAATCTTTGCAGTGTCTCTACTCACACCCACTGGGCCCTACACACTCACACACACTGTCACTCCAACACACACACAAAAACATACTCTATCATCTGCTCACTCACACATAACATGCAGATACACTATTTAATTCCATAAAAAACCTGCTGTTTCCAGCTACAATAGTAATTTACAGCGTTAACAATGTCTACATTGTATTTATGATAAATTTGATGTTATTTCAATGGAACAAAAATGTGCTTTTCTTTGAAAAACAAGGACATTTCTAAGTGGCCCCAAACTTTTGAACGGTAGTGTACATGTATACTGACTCTAGACACCCACACACACACTCAGTTTGTCTTATATCCTGTTGCCTCGTCCACTTACCCCTATACATACGTATCTACCTCCATCACTCCAGTATCACTACACATGTAAATATGTTATTCGAACTGACTTTATAAATATTTCCTGTATATAGTATGCTTACTTACTGACTTTATTGTGTATTTCATCATTCCTACGGTGGAAGTCCTCAGCCACTGAAACATTCTGTTGCTCGCAATACATATATTCATCATGATGAATCGTGATGAATATGGAATTGAAATACATATCGTATCAGCACCAAAGTACCGTGATAATATCGTATCATGAGGTCCCTGGCCATTTCCAGCCCTAATGAAGACATTTTTTTACCTTCTTATTGCACACATTTCTGTAGACACAGTCAGGTCCAAAATTATTGGCACTTGACAAAGATAAGCAGAATAGACTGTAGGCTGTAAAACAAATAATTTAAATACTGAGTTATATTGTATGCTATTAAAATATATATATATATATATATATTTTAAAACTAATACAATTACTCAAAGAAAGATTTTGTTTTAACAAGTAATACATTTTTTACAACAAAATAAATGACACAAAAGAACATATATACCACTTACCACTATTAGTGCAACAATTACGATGTTTAAACCCACTGGAACAGTGATACATTTGCCTGACATTGGACGCAAGTGTATCTTGTTCCCACGCACAGTGAGAAAGATTTCATCTTCTGGTCACCAAGTCTCCAAATCTACAATCAGACACCACCTCCATGACAATAGGCTCTCTGGAAGGATTGCCATAAAAAAAAAAAAAACTTTATTGAGCGCAACCAACAAAACTCCTAGTTTGCTGAACGGCATTGGCACTTGGATTGGAACCAATGTTATTGTCAAATTACACACTCTATGGCATCAAAATAAGGATGCATATGCAGAAAAGAACCTCATTCCTACTGTAAAATATGGTGGTGGATATTCGATGTTATGGGCCGATTTTGCTTCCACTGGTCCTGAGGCCCTTGTCAACAGCATCATGACCTCTACCAAGTACCTGGACATTTCAGGCAAAAACCTGGTTGCCTTTGCCAGGAAGCTGAAATTTGGACGTAAGTGGATCTTCCAGCAAAACCCCCAAGCAACACATCAAAATTGACAAAGAAATGGTTAATTGACCACAGAAAAAACCTTTTGCAATGGATATCTCAGTCACCGGACTTCAACCCCATTAAAAACCTGCGTTTTGAACTGAAGAGAGTGATCCATAACCACAGACCGAAGGATATCAAGGATCTGGAAAGAATCTGTATGGAGAAATAGTACGCTCATCGTGATGGTTAAGTTACATTGCAACTGGAAAACGAGGCCCAGTTCTCTAGGAAGAGAAGCCTGCTTGTTGTAATGTGCGCACGTAAGTATGTCTGTCTGTGCGTGTGCGCACACACAGGCCAGGGTGTCAGGGGGCACAAAGAAAAAACGACAAAGCACTTCCTGTCTGTGGGTTGGAGGCCACTGGTAGTGGGACTGACCGAATGACTGTCCCCCTACAGAGGGTATAAACAACCATTCTGCCTCTCCACACCCACAATAATTAGCCCCCGTGCCGTGTTTGGCACTCGTCAACTCATGAGCTCTTTAACACTGCACTGCAGCATGAAACCATCAACGTGTTAAGGGTCTAACGCTCACAGACACCATTTTGGGGGCTTTGCATAGAACTCAACCATCATAGTGAATTCATCACCTGTTATGGGGATGATGAATGATGATGGAGATGTGATTGATGCATTTCTTCACAAGATGTTAAAAAGGCACAAATAGAGGACATATAGAGTCTGATCCAAAATTAGTTGCACCCTTGATAGACGAGCAAAAAAAGACTACATAAAATAAATTAATACAAATAATACAAGTAATGAGCTTTATTGTACGCTCAAAAAAATCTGAAAATGATATTATTTTAAACTAATAGAATTACTCAGAGAAATAGCTTTTGTTTCACAAAGAGTGTTTCTTGGTAGTCTTAACAAATCTACTTCACACCTCACACACATGGTTATGGGCTTACAAAAAAGAAGACACCAGTACAATGTCAGATATAGAGTTCAAATGTATTCAATTTTGAGCTTTCATTCCAAATACTACACTTTATATACATCACAGAAGACTGAAATATAACAAAACTGTTTGAAATAGAAACACCGGGTTTTCGGCAGGTTTTCCACCCATGAGGCCATTTGACTGCACTACCAAGTAATAAAAAAGTTTCTCAAAAAGATAGGTGTGAAAATGTTTATTAACGGCACTGAGCCTTTTTCAAAAATGTTTTATTAGATTGCAGAAAACATTGGGAGGGATCTTGCAGATGCATCGTTATGTACGAGCCAACTTTTTAAGTGTTTCCCAAACAAGCATGTAGAGAGAACGTTTGCTAAGTGCATCATTAGGACATGTGTCGATAGTAATAGGATCGAAAGAAACTAGCGAAAGGATTAGCTTTCTCCATTCAAATATTGCCTTAGCATTACAATTATTCCACAATACTGGCAACAGATCAGCTCCTAGAGAGATATTACCACCTATGTTTGCAAATATTGAGGCGGCTTATTCTAAATATGCACTAAATCGAGATTTGGCACATCATTGCGCACATGTTGTTACATATAATGAAATATATTGAGGCAAAAATTACAGACTGTAGCCTAAAATAACCAAAATATAATTACATTGAATGAACATAAATATATATATATTTTATTGATAAATATGTAGGCTTATGCAGCCTATAATGTATGTATCTTTTGCAGTCATCTCAGTTTTCATTTGAAGCAGTGTTTCATTCTTCGCTTGTTTAACAATTCCAAAGACATTGACAACTTTGTATTTGTCGTCAACTTCATTCTGAAGTTATTGGCGGTCACAGAGAGCGAGATAAACCTCTGGAATCTGTGTTTAGTGGAGAACGTCTGTGTGTGTGTGTATAAAGTGATGCGGAAGGGCAAAAAAACATCCAACGACGTACTTAACTGTTCTGCTAGTGGTCTGAGGCAGTCGGTAAATAAGGAGTGTTTTCAGGTGCGACTTTTGTAACAATAGTTTTGGGAAATGATGATCTAAACGCTATGAAAGCTTTGGGAAACGAGGCCCTGATGGTTTTAGACAACATTTGAGTCATGCTGAGTATCTGCTATCTTTTCTTGACACCTTATTAGAACAACTGCTATTATTTAGTTAGTATCTGGGGGCAATTGGCCAGAAGCCATTAATTTTACAAAGTCTATGGAAACCTGTCAAAGTCTTTTTACCTCTGAATAAAGTAAACCTGAGCCCATTCCTCTGCTATGCCAGATGGACATAGCAAGCAATATGTATTTTTAATTTGGAATGTGATGATAGCTGTGGCTTCTGTAACATTATGGTGCAGTGGGCTCCCATTCGGTCATCATAATGGCAGTTTCTCTTTGTACTTACTTTATCAGATCTTACATTAGTGTGTTGCTACAATGACTGCCATTGCTCTACAATTCAGTGCACTCGTGCATTTTAGCAACGAAACGTACTGTATTTACACACTGCTGTAGAAGAAATCGTCAGGAGGGATAAATATAATTGACATGCCGTTTTAGACATTTCCCTCTTGGATACGTTTTCCATCACACAACACCCACACGCAAGAAGCTTCTCTGTTCATGCTTTAATAGGAAATTTGAGATACTATTGAATCCAGAGCTTAGACTGTCACATCATATGACGCGCTGCAACTAATGCAACCGACAAATGGGCATATCATAGATCCCAGTTTCATAGCTATCCTCCCATAGAAACAGGTGGCAGCCGTTGAAAGACCAGATGTCCCGCTACAGCCGTGGTAAAATGTGTCTGTCGCAATACAGCAGGGAACAATGCGTGACGAAGACCGAAGGTGGTCCGGCTTGCGTTGAAGCTCCAGGAGGGGCTGGGGGGGGGGCATTGGAAGCTAGGCGAACGAATCACGTCAGTACCCCTTCGAAAACCATTCTATTTCCCACTTTGAGGAAATGGGTACTTTTCAACACGTAGAAGCCATCCCAAACATTCCCGAGGCCCATGCCAGACAATGCTCAAAGTCCAGCGTTTACTTTGTTCAAAATATCAGCTTGTTAATGCCACTGTGTGAAACCTGCTACGACCATTTGCTCTTGCTGTATAAATAGACACAGGCATTACCGGTCCAATGGAAGTAAGGTTATGGCGCGGCGCCAACCTCCGGTAAAGGCTGCACAGTGCCAGGTGGCAGAAGATCAAGCCACAACCAACAAACACTGTTGAGCGAAATTAGCCCTAACACTTTTGCCCCCTGTTAAATATCAGCAGCTTGAGTGTTGCCTTTGTCATGGTGTTGTCTCTGTCCTTACCAACACTAACACGTAATTGGTGCTATTCACCAAAGGGGTGTGTTTAGTTGTGTTTACCATCCACTGACCTCTGACCTTAAATCAAATGAAGCTGGTGCTGGTCGTGACATGTGGATGAAATTGTGTCAGATCTTGCCAGTAATGTTGATAGCAATGTGGACATTATGAGAAGAAAATAAGTGGGTGACCAGCGAAGACAATGCCGAAGTTAAAACTGCAGGTCCGTTGACAATTTCAACGATTGTTTAGGACCATGTAAAAAAGTTCCTCTGATTTTTTTGCTAAGCTCATCGTGAGTACTTATCATTGTTTGAAGTAGATCAAAGGGACATAATAGCTCACACATTGACATGCTTCATGGGAACAAATCACTCTAGATTGACTGGCCACGTCTATTTGTAAAGACAAGTGCGACATACTTGAATTCCTTCAGCTGCACACGTGCTTTACAGACATGTTCTGCTTGTGATGCACCCTGTGCTGATAGCATAGATAGCGTTATATGAACTGTATATCAGAAACCTCAGGAAATCTGCATGCAGTGAAATCTGGTAGAATGAACTCAGCTACACTATGTATACTTGTAAATTACACATATATTAACAAATGCAACGTTGCAGTCACTTAACATGTCTTGACCAAAACCTTGTATGGTAGTGTACACAATGTGAACCAATCTATTATACCATTGGACCAGATTGTACCATTCTACCATTTTGCTTCAATTGTTCTCATGTCTCATGTCTGGCTAACAAAATTGTATCTACTCATTCAAATCTGGTCCAATCTGAGGGCCATCCATAATGAGGGTATTCTCATTATGTAACATTTCTCACTCACTGTGATATACCCCTACTCACCCACAGTGACATAGGATGCTGCATGCCAAATCTATGCAGAGGCGCAATCTGTGATATCGGCCCTAAACCCTGACGTGGCTTGTCAGTCACATGCAGACTTACACGGTATGGAGGAGGGATATCATTCCCAGCTTCTGGATGGATCCTCTTTCCATAGAAGACTGTCACTCGCTCTCTCTATGGACTCCGTGTACTGGCAGGTGCCCAATCAGTCAACGAGGATTTCTCTTACTGTTTGATACCGTGGCAACACTCCTTGGAGACAAACACTCACTCCCACACTCAACCCTAAAAAGACATATAGACCCTAAGCATGTTCATGTTCGTGGCAGAATTGCTAAAGAGGAATTGCTAGATGTAACTTGATCCCTCTTTTGTTGCAGAGAATGTTCCTGCACAGCAGGAAATGCAAACTTGTGGTGTATTTGTTTTTCAAAAAAGGCTTGTGAAGTTTGTCATTTACAATTTAAAATGTAAGACTTGATTTTCCCGAATGAAAAATGTATCAGCCCCTACAAAAAATGTCCATTATAATCCACGTAATAGGCTTTAGAAGGCATGTATATTATCCATAACGTATACGTTCCAATATTCACACTTATATGCAGTTCAGTGCTTAGGATCTTCTATAATGGTAGTGTGGTATAGAATTGCATTCGGATGTGAGAAATAGCGTTAGTGCAGTCCTAATGGTGTTGGCTATAGTGTACTTTATACCCCCCCCAGTACAGTGTAAATAATCTAACATTATATTCTTGGATCTCGGGTTTGTTTGAATAAACTTCAAATTCGGATGTAATTGTGATGAAGGCAGTGATAACACTTCATTGGAATGTTATACCTACATACAGAAGTGTTACACAGGACTTGGAACATGACATTTCATGGCATGGCAATTTATTAAAGCATCACGGGTCCCCCCTATAAATCTGTTTTGAAGCATGGTATTTTTGAATTATGACAGAACACTCCCATATAGTTCTGTGACAGTCATGGAATTTTGGATGACAGTTATTGGCCAGCCAAATGATTGTGGTAAAAAAACAAAAAACATTTGCTGCCATAGAATTTTAATGAATTCATTATATTTCAATGTGTGCTGCTGATGCAAGGCAGGGTTGTTGTCTAGGCAACCGAAGACTTGTTTCCTACAACACCTTTGCTTGTTTCAGCAAAGAGCAACAAGGTTTCATCACGTTGTTGAGAGTCCATGTAACCTCAGATTATGACTTTTTCTACAGGTATGACTGTTGTTTTATTTTCATGACGGTCTTCATCCATACCATTGGTTACATGGTTAATGTGCTAGCCCTACTTCCAACAGTGTTACCAAACTGAGTGACCACTTACTTTGAGAGCAACAGTATATTCGATGGAATCAGAAACTCCCATGTTGTCAGTTCATACAAGACTCATTTCAGTCACCAGGGGTCAGACCTCAGCTTGGTGTCAATCATTGCCAACACAAGGCACTCAACTTCATGATCACTCCCCTACTTGATCCCGGTAGAGCTTGACTAAAGATGTGTAACTTGATTTGTGTCTCTCCGATAGGGGAAGACCTGCAGGGGTAGTGTAATGAAGGACACTTCATTTATAACTGCTTGGTGACAGGAACCTAATCAATCAGAGGTGGCAATTTCCACCCTCCACTGGCCCAAAGAGTAACAAGCCTAAACCAGAAAGCTAACAACTCAACTAGCCCAAAGAGTTACAAGCCTAATACTGAAGGCTAACAACTCCACTAGCCCAAAGAGCAACAAGTCTAAACCAGAAGGCTAACAACTCAACTAGCCCAAATAGTAACAAGCCTAAACCAGAAAGCTAACAACTCAACTAGCCCAAAGAGTAACAAGCCTAATCCTGAAGGCTAACAACTCAACTAGCCCAAACAGTAACAAGCCTAAACCAGAAGGCTAACAACTCAACTAGCCCAAACAGTAACAAGCCTAAACCAGAAGGCTAACAACTCAACTAGCCCAAAGAGTAACAAGCCTAAACCAGAAAGCTAACAACTCAACTAGCCCAAAGAGTAACAAGCCTAATCCAGAAGGCTAACAACTGAACTAGCCCAAATAGTAACAAGCCTAAACCAGAAGGCTAACAACTCAACTAGCCCAAAGAGTAACAAGCCTAATCCTGAAGGCTAACGACTCAACTAGCCCAAATAGTAACAAGCCTAAACCAGAAGGCTAACAACTCAACTAGCCCAAATAGTAACAAGCCTAAACCAGAAAGCTAACAACTCAACTAGCCCAAAGAGTAACAAGCCTAAACCAGAAGGCTAACAACTCAACTAGCCCAAAGAGTAACAAGCCTAAACCAGAAGGCTAACAACTCCACTAGCCCAAAGAGCAACAAGCCTAAACCAGAAGGCTAACAACTCCACTAGCCCAAAGAGCAACAAGCCTAAACCAGAAGGCTAACAACTCAACTAGCCCAAATAGTAACAAGCCTAAACCAGAAAGCTAACAACTCAACTAGCCCAAAGAGTAACAGGCCTAAACCAGAAAGCTAACAACTCAACTAGCCCAAAGAGTAACAAGCCTAATCCTGAAGGCTAACAACTCAACTAGCCCAAATAGTCACAAGCCTAAACCAGAAGGCTACCAACTCAACTAGCCCAAAGAGTAACAAGCCTAAACCAGGAAGCTAACAAATCAACTAGCCCAAAGAGTAACAAGCCTAATCCTGAAGGCTAACAACTCAACTAGTCCAAATAGTAACAAGCCTAAACCAGAAAGCTAACAACTCAACTAGCCCAAAGAGTAACAAGCCTAAACCAGAAGGCTAACAACTCCACTAGCCCAAAGAGCAACAAGCCTAAACCAGAAGGCTAACAACTCCACTAGCCCAAAGAGCAACAAGCCTAAACCAGAAGGCTAACAACTCAACTAGCCCAAATAGTAACAAGCCTAAACCAGAAAGCTAACAACTCAACTAGCCCAAAGAGTATCAAGCCTAATCCTGAAGGCTAACAACTCAACTAGCCCAAATTGTAACAAGCCTAAACCAGAAGGCTAATAACTCAACTAGCTCAAATAGTAACAAGCCTAATCCTGAAGGCTAACAACTCAACTAGCCCAAATAGTAACAAGCTTAAACCAGAAGGCTAACAACTCAACTAGCCCAAAGAGTAACAAGCCTAAACCAGAAAGCTAACAACTCAACTAGCCCAAAGAGTAACAAGCCTAATCCTGAAGGCTAACAACTCAACTAGCCCAAATAGTAACAAGCCTAAACCAGAAAGCTAACAACTCAACTAGCCCAAAGGGTAACAAGCCTAATCCTGAAGGCTAACAATTTACAGCCTTGATCTAGGCCTCCAACCTCATTAAAGGGAAACTGAAGAGAGGGAATTACAAACTAATTGACCACTGTCAAAACATTCCATTATGGTTTTACTAGGTGTGAATGGTGATGAGGTAAAATAAGGCCCCACTCCCATGGGCTTGCTCAGCCCGTACTGCAGTTTCTTCTCTTAGAAGGAGAGAAACATTGCTGTCTCACAATGAAGCACCCAATAATATCACGTCTCTATGCATGCACAACATTCCTTGACAATTACTGTTTTTGTGAATGATGAATGAGGCTAAGAACAACAGAGGTTTCAAGATATGTTGTCTATTCTGCAGCGTGCCACATATGATTGAAAAAATATATATTTTTCAATTAAAAACGTATCCTAGAATTCTGATCCAGCCTAATCATATGTGCTTTTGTAACATAACAAATGGCTCTAGGCAGGATGTTTTGTTTTTAGACGCTTGTTGTTCTATGTTAATGATCGGAAACAACTGTGCACCAGCAAAAATGTTAACTTAAACCTTAAAATCTGAGAGACCATTTGGAGCACAAATTCCATGTTTGGTTACCTATAATAACAAGAACTATTCAATTATTTTATCATTTTAATTTTCTGCAATACATGTTGGGTATATAGCTTTACACAAATATACAATACCATAAATTAAAATACATGAAACAATATATTGGCTAATATCATAATGGGCAATCTGCTGCTGGTTGCTACACACTTGTATGTCGTTTTTCTTTGCTGGTGTCAACCTGTCAGTAAGCAGCCTCACAGATCCGGGCTTCACTGCGTTGGACACCCAACGTAAACAAATCTATGTGCCTGTGAAACAAAATGGTGACATATATCAGAAGAATTTCAAGAGATGCTACGCATTTTTTCGTACCTCAAGGTGTCAACCATAAACAAATGCAATGTCCCCTTCCCACTCATGCCGTCGTTTACAGCTGTTTCTGCCCACTGTAAGTGAGATATACCCATAAGACAGCTAGTGTGCTGTCTTAAGCCCGTGAAAATGTGCTGCAAGGGATACATTCCGAGCCGTCAGAGGAGCTGTCAGTATGAGAGAATACCCTAGTCATTACCACCTTTTAGATCTAGCTTGCATGCAAACTGTGGTGCCCCCCTGGTGAGGAGGAGTTGGACTTTCCCACCGTTAGGAGATCCTGACTTTTATGGCTGGAAGCTACTTCCTTCACTTCCTTGTAGCGTTTTCATTGAAATGATGTGTACTGTGTATATCTGTACTATAGATATAGTGTAGCATTAGTGGTCAAAGATATGTCATATTTAGGCGGACTGGTTTTATTTTTTTATGTCAGATGAGCAGTGGTTTACTGTCGGGGAAACCAAAAATATGTTAAACTGATATTATATGAAGTCTAATAAGAAGCATGAGCTGGCGCACACCCAGAGAAAATTATTTAGTGAAGAGGTGCTGACTACTGGTGAATAAACTGTAAGCTATAAAAACAAAGAGAGTCGCACACCATATATATTACCTCCCAGTCATTTATTGGGTAAAAAAACCACCAACGTTTCGGCATCACTGTGTCTGAAGGAAGGCACAATGATGCTTACGAACAGTGTTTGTATAGCTTACAAATTGTAAGAGGTTGGGCCAGTAACTGAATGGTTGCAGGTTTGAATCCCCTAGCTGGCTAGGTGAAAAATCTGTTGACGTGCCCTTGAGCAAGGCGCTTAACACTAATTGCTCCTGTAAGTCACTCTGGATAAGAGCGCCTGCTGAATGACTAAGATGTCAATGTAATAGTCAATAACATGATCCTAGAGCGATGATTGTTACAAATAAAAATATAGCATGTCATTTGAGATGGACTTGCTTGATACAGTTGTCAGATGTCCTTAAGGGTGTCTAATAAGTGCAGGTTACAAGATGGTTCTGAGAAGTAACAGATAGCAATAGCACACCCCCATACAATAAGGCAACAAGTCTGGAGTGGATTTCACATTCATGCCGGAACATACTCTAAACCTATTTTTACTGTCCTGATCTCAGGCGGCCCTGGACAAGATCCAGAATGGCTACAGTAATATTCTGTGCTAATGCTGCCCATTGCTGTTCCGTCTACTGGGAATAGACAGAGACCGGAGCATAGCACAACCGAAAGGGGAGGGACGACACCGATTTAGAGTTCCCCAAACTTCCCCAATCTGTATTTGCACTATGCACATGGATGCACGAGTAAAGGCAACAGCATGCTTCAGTTCGACTGGTACCTAGCCGAACCCGGCTAGATGAACCGAATGAGCGGCAACAGAACTGTTTGTCCATTTTGAGACGCCATAGCCAGTAAACACTTCCTCAAAATAGTCAGAACTAATCTAAGACATCTCAAGATATCTGTCATTAATTTTGACATTTTTGCCTAAGCGATCTGCGCAATTTTATATCTAACTAAGATGTTTGGTGCAGTAATTTTCAAAGGAAAAATGTGCATCAAAACGAGTCATCTCTCGTTGAATGACAAGACATTATAGAAGAATCCCTACTGTTGACCAATTACTGACTAAGGGGCGTAGACTTCAGAGAAAATGTATGCCTGAACAGCCGAAAAAACCCTCACCAAAGGCCAAAATGTCATTGTAATATGTGCATGAAGTCTACTGAACTGTATCAGCTGGAAAACATGCGTACGCCCTTAGTCCCACACTACCCCATTTTCTTTCCATGGTGTTTTTTTGTTTCCGGGTAGCCCAGGCCATCCCCTTTCAGCAGAGATAGGCATGCCTGCTCCTTCAATAGTCAAACTCCCCCACTCTTTAGTTAGACTGGATACCTGATTAGGAGGGGCGGCCAGCTCAACTCTTGACCGAATCAGAAGGTGGAATCGCCAAGAGGGCATTTCGAATGAAAATGATGAAAAGGCGACGTTTCGACGTGTCTCCAAAAGTATCCAGTGGATTTATGGCTGGGTCCTGGGTCCTCTATTTTCTCTTCTCCCATGGAGATAAAGGCGTTTTTCTGAAAAGCTGCAGGGGCTTGGGGGTAGTTAAAGGGCACACTCAGCTGCTAGATTAACTCATCAACACCGCATTGCCGGATGTCAACAGAAATGTTTCACACAGAAGACCGACAAGGAATGAATACCATTTGGAGGTCACAAGTGGCAGCCCCCTCAGTCCTTCAGTCATTTTAAATGTTAGTGTCTGTCTTTCAAGAGCAAGGATGTAACCTCTAAACATTTGAGAAGAAAATAGATCTGTGTTGGATGCTACTTACCTCATGTCTCTTTTTCAACTGCTCATTGCGGTGTGGTGTTATGCATTTAATAGATAGAGTACTGTTTGAATAATTATCCTCCAGAAAAGTTCAAATGCTGTATCTATTTGAAAAGAACTGGAGATGTACAGTTGAAGTAGGAAGTTTACATACACTTAGGTTGGAGTCATTCAAATTTGTTTTACAACCACTCCACAAATGTATTGTTAACAAACTATAGTTTTGGCAAGTCTACTTTATGCATGACACAAGTAATTTTTCCAGCAATTGTTTAGAAACAGATTATTTCACTAGTAACTCCCTGTATCACAATTCCAGTGGGTCAGAAGATTACATACACTACGGTGACAGTATCTTTAAACAGCGCAGCCGTCATACCGCTCAGGAAGGAGACGCGTTCTGTCTCCTAGAGATGAATGTACTTTGGTGGTGCAAAAAGTGCAAATCAATCCCAGAATAGCAGAAAAGGACCTTGTGAAGATGCTGGAGGAAACAGGTACAAAAGTATCTATATCCACAGTAAAACGAGTCCTATATCGACATAACCTGAAAGGCCGCTCAGCAAGGAAGAAGCCACTGCGCCAAAACCACCATAAAAAAGCAAGACGGTTTGCAACTGTACACGGGGACAAAGATCATACTTTTTGGAGAAATGTCCTCTGGTCTGATGAAACAAAAATAGAACTGTTTGGCCATAATGACCATCGTTATGTTTGGAGGAAAAAGAAGGAGGCTTGCAAGCCGAAGGACACCATCCCAACCGTGAATCACAGGGGTGGCAGCATCATGTTGTGGGGGTGCTTTGCTGCAGGAGGGACTAGTGCACTTCACAAAATAGTTTGCATCACGACGTAGGAAAATTATGTGGACATTTTGAAGCAACATCTCAAGACATCAGTCAGGAAGTTAAAGCTTGGTTACAAGTGGGTCTTCCAAATGGACAATGACCACAAGCATTTCTTCCAAAGTTGTGGTAAAATGGCTTAAGGACAACAAAGTTAAGGTATTGGAGTGGCCATCACAAAACCCTGACCTCAATCCTATAGAACATTTGTGGACAGAACTGAAAAAGCGTGTGCGAGCAAGGAGCCTACAAACCTGACTCATTTACACCAGCTCTGTCTGGAGGAATGGGCCAAAATTGACCTAACTTATTGTGAGAAGCTTGTGGAAGGCTACCCAAAACTTTGACCCAAGTTAAAAATTTTAAAGGCAGTGCTACCAAATACTAATTGAGTGTATGCAAACTTCTGACCCACTGGGAATGTGATGAAAGAAATAAAAGCTGAAATGTATCATTCTCATTCTCTGATACTAACTGACCTAAAACAGGGTATATTTACTAGGATTAAATGTCAGGAATTGTGAACAACTGAGTTTAAATGTATTTGGCTAAGGTGTATGTAAACTTCCGACTTCAACTGTATGAGTAAATGTAAGTAGTTGAAAAAATATTTCTTTGGCTTTTCAAAAAGCCAATCGGTGCAATTTTACAATCTCCACTTGACAGCATGGTTTCGAGAAGCAAATGAACAAATTCAAAGAAAAAACTAACTGTACCAGTCAAAAGTTTGGACACACCTACTCATTCGCTTTTTCTTTCTTTTTACTATTTTTGACATTGTAGAACAATAGTAAAGACATCAAAACTATGAAATAACACAAGGAATCATGTAACCCCCAAAAAATGTAACAAATCAAAATATATTTTATATTTGAGATTCTTCAAAGTAGCCTTGATGACAGCTTTGAACACTATTGGCATTATATCATCCAGCTTCACCTGGAAAGCTTTTCCAACGGTCTTGAAGGAGTTCCCACATATGCTGAGGACTTGTTGGCTGCTTTTCCTTATCTCTGCGGTCCAACTCATCCCAAACCATCTCAATTGGGTTGAGGTCAGGTGATTGTGGAGGCCAGGTCATCTGATGCAGCACTCAATCACTCTCCTTCTTGGTAAAATAACCCTTACACAGCCTGGAGGTGTATTGGATCATTGTCCTGTTGAAAAACAAATTATTCTCCAACTGAGCGCAAACCAGATGGGATAGCCATGTTGGTTAACTGTGCCTTGAATTCGAAATAAGTCACAGACAGTGTCACAAGCAAAGCATCCCCACATCATCTCACCTCCTCCTCCATGCTTCACGGTGGGAACCACACATGCAGAGATCATCCGTTCACCTACTCTCACAAAGACATTGCAGTTGGAACCAAAAATCTCAAATTTGGACTCATCAGACCAAACGACAGATTTCCACTGGTCTAATGCCCATTGTCCGTGTTTCTTGGCCCAAGCAAGTATCTTCTTCATATTGGTGTCCTTTAGTAGTGGTTTCTTTGGCCTGATTCACACAGTCTCCCCTGAACAGTTGATGTTGAGATATGTCTGTTACTTGAGCTCTGTGACGCATTTATTTTGGCTGCAATTTCTGAAGCTGGTAACTCTAATGAACGTATCCTCTGCGACAGAGGTAACTGTGGGTCTTCCTTTCCTGTGGAGGTCCTCATGAGAGCTAGTTTCATCATAGCACTTGATGGTTTTTGCGACTGCACTTGAAGAAACGTTCAAAGTTCTTGAAATGTTCCACATTGACTGGCCTTCATGTCTTAAAGAAGTGACTGTCATTTCTCTTTGCTTATTTGAGCTGTTCTTGTCATAATATGGACTTTTACCAACTAGGCAAGTCAGTTAAGAACAATTCTTATTTACAATGACGGCCTACCAGGGAACAGGGGGTGAACTGCCTTGTTCAGGGGCAGAATGACAGACCTTTACCTTGTCAGCTGAGGGATTCAATCGAGCAACCTTTCGGTTACTGGCCCAACGCTCTAACCACTAGGCTACCTGCCACCCCAAAATGACAGCTTCATGACTACCTCATGATGCTGTTTGAGAGAATGCCAAGGATGTGCAAAGCTGTCTGTCATCAAGGCAAAGGATGTCTTCTTCGAAGAATCTCAAATATAAAAAATATTTTTATTTGTTTGACACTTTTTTGGTTACTACATGATTCCATATGTGTTATTTCATAGTGTTGATGTATTCACTATTGTTCTACAATCTAGAAAATTGACTGGTACTGTAACTATTTGACATTGGCCTTTAAGACAATCAGAGCAGGATAATGGTTTTCCAAATTGTTGACTCAACATTTTCCACTTTACTGCTTTTATCTTGTAGTTTTAGCTGTCCGTCTGCGCTTTAGTTTGAGACTGGATACTCACACACTCACACCCTACTCAAGTACCATGGATTGTGAGGCCTACGCATTTGGCTGGCAGTAAAGCTTTGATAGCAGCTAAGCGAAAGTCAATGTTTTCCCTCTAAAGCTTCATTATGAAGGGTAGCATGGCTTTCATGTTGCCCATGTTTGCTTTAGATTTGTGGAAGATAAAGTATGTGGCTCACTAAGCTGCAACACCATGTGTGCGGCCCTCCTAAATACATTAGCGAGCCCACAAATCTATCAGTGGGATAGTGCCATTGAAATCGCATTTGTCACTCAGATATCTCCCTTGAGGAGCTATCATTCTCATCTCACCACCCTACGGAGCAATGCTACTCAGAGATTCAGTCATGATTGCGTAGTGGACACACTGGTTAATCGGAAAACCCTTTTTCAACCCACAAGTCAAGCAGATGGAATCAGGTCCCAAACACTTGCCTGGGCATTTCTACCATTCCTGTCCTCTAATGAGGATCGTGCAACTGGTCCTGACGGTGTTCTTAGTGTTAGTTTCCTGGGCCTTTTGGTGGTGGGGCATTGGGGGTTAAGGAGCGAATGGCAACGTTGGCCCCGTCAGCCCCCTAGCTCTATGGGTCCCAGAGGCTGGCGCCAAGCAAGCCCCGAGCAGCCGGGGTAAAAAATAGACCGCTGCAGTTGTTGCACAGGCAAGAGTGACAGGAAGAGCATGTCACACTGGGGGATCGGGTTGCAGCGGCTGTCATCAGAGAGCGGTCATTACTTCTAGGCTAATTATCTCAGGCTGCGTGTAAACAAACAACCTGCCAAAGTGAGGACCACATTGTGTTCACAGATCCGGGCCTCGTTTTTGCCCCCTTCAGACCGTAGCATTAATTTGGGGACCTTGAGAAATTGCAAGGTTTACAAAGTTTCTCAGCTGCAGAGGGAAGCAGCTACTGTAATTGAGACGTGATTAGTGCCTGATAATAATAATTGCAATGATGTCTTTCAATCATTTTAGGTATGGGTTAAGATGCAACTAACACAGTTCATCAAACATCTACACATTTTAAAAACTAAGTATTGAAATTCATTCACATTATTAATCTCTAGTATATATGTCAATGTCATCTAGAGGTGACATTATATAAATTAAAGTACACACATACCGTAAATTAAGTACATGACAGGACTACATTACAACTACATTGCATTTTTACATTTGTTGGTCAGGGGAAAAGTCTGATCTGCATATAAGTACATATTTAATTAATTATGACTTATCAAAGGCAATTTGAGATCAGGGGCAACTGGACAAGAGAAGAACATATCAAACAAATTGCTATTCATTTTCAGACTTTGTTCCCTGCCATGCATCATGATTTAATTTCAGCAAATGCCGAAGGGGGGAGTCCATAAAGAATCTGCCATGCACGGTCTCACTGAAAACCATACCCCCCCCCCCCCCCCCTCATCCCCAAACCCTCGCTCGCATTCCCTAGCCTTCATGGCACGTTTACTTTTTCGGCTCCTCTTCCTATCACACACTTGCCATACCATACCTGTGTACCACGACCGCAGCCACAAACCACTGTGCGTGACAGTGGTAAAGTTGTCTTCGTCTCCTCAGAGTTGAATTGTGTCTTACTGTAAGAGCTGGTTTCCATGTGTCACTGTGGTGCTGACGTACAGTAGGTTGTCACTTTGGCACAGGTCTAAGGTGTTATTGAATGAAGCAAGGCGTAATAGAGATGCAGAGCGACAGTAACCTTTGCATGGCTAGTGTCAATTATAACCGTCCGGGGTAGATGGGCTGTCAGCTCTAACTGTACATTATTAATTACCTTGTTGCTCAGCTCACTCCTTGTATTTGTAGCTGTTTAGAATGACCAAAGTCTTCGTGCTGAAATATTTATGTATGCCTCGCAAACCAAATTACTTCATCCCCGGGACATAGCTAAAGAGCTCATTTGCAGGCCGGGCCTCGTCGCAAGGGCACGAGTGAAAGCCAAACTTACGGAAGTACACTGTCAAGCAGGTGACTGACATTTCTAATGGAATACGAGTGCACTGCTGAATACAGATTTAGCCCTACCATTAGCCCTGGCACTTTGATGATGGCCAGAAACATGATAGGTCATTCATTTTTGAGAACAAGTGTGCTCATCCCGACCAATCCCTATTTAGGGTTGGCGTGATCCCCCATTAGCTAATTGAGCTAGCTGTGGTGTTTTGGTTTGGTACTCGAGAAGTGACAGAGATCAGAGTGTGTTTATCTAGTGTTATGTGGGAGTGAGAGGCTTAGTTTATGATATAATTATACCTTGCAGGACAGTGACCCCGGCCAACCTTGTTTGTACCGCAAAGTGGTCTGGCTGGGGTCTTGCTGCAACCAAACAAACTTTGCCATTTCATCCAGCTTTTCTTAATGCTGCTTTTATCTCCCCTGACCTTTTTCTAACACAATCAATTGGAATATAAAATCTATGTGCACCAAGAATAGGGAATGAGTATTTTCCTAAACGCAGAGAGATGTTCAATTAAAATGCCAGGCTTTTGCCAGATGTCAGTGGTGTTCTGAGAACATTGAATATCGCTGAGTGTCTTGTGGTTGCAATCAAGCACAGAGATAGACTTTCTGCAATTTGGCCCGATCATAGACAAAGTCAAGGGAGACAGGATGCCTCTATTAGGTTACACAGACGATTATCAAGAATATTATTATGTGACGGATGAAATGTTGACTTTGCATGGTGCGACGGTTTATGAAAGTTTAGAAAGAATCATAAAGTAATACATTTTTTTGTATTATTTAACTCATACCTTACATACCTTCTACATTAAGGCAAAC
The DNA here is from genome assembly GCF_034236695.1 of Oncorhynchus nerka. Taxonomy (NCBI): domain Eukaryota; kingdom Metazoa; phylum Chordata; class Actinopteri; order Salmoniformes; family Salmonidae; genus Oncorhynchus; species Oncorhynchus nerka. The sequence goes on along the minus strand of NC_088400.1, from coordinate 42,061,863 downwards.
AGTGATTTTCCACCACTATCCTGGTTTTATACTGTATCTGCAGTGCCACAGTTTTTTAAGTTTTTGTTTATTCAAATATTGTTTTATTAATTAAAGTCATTGTAGCCAAACACATGCTAATTCATATAATTGTCCATAAACGTACATAAATATTATATTGCTATAATTAAACTGTACGTGTCTATGTCACTGCTATGTAAATAACTAGGTATTATGTGAAACTTATTGTAAAGTTAACCAAATATTAATAGTTTGCAAAATTCAGTAGTCAACGGTTGCCTATGCACTATTAAAAAAGACAGCTGAAAAATAATTCCACAGTAACAAACTACGTGGAAAAAACGTTATAAAGCATGAAAAAACATCTCGCCAGAAATGTAACAGTATGTAGAAAAACTTCATTTGCTGTGTGTCTGAACAGCGATTTAATAGACACTATCCACTTTCACAGAAGAGCCCCTCTGCCCTCTCTGAAGACATTTGCGACTGGTGTCAAGGCCCAATGAATCATTCAGTATCAAAGAGGCCATGTAACGGTTTCTACATTTCAACATATGTGGAATCAGAACGTGTCTGTCATCAATGTGCACCACTCTCAGGGATAACATTTTTAGAACTCTTTCCCACTGTAATGTGGAACATATGTGCCATTGATTTGGGGGAGGCTTTACCTGATGCCCCGGGATACCCACAAACGAGGGGAGGCAGACATTGTCATACGCCTTAATAGTGAAGGATTATCCCTGTAAACTAAAGTCAACAATGGGCCTAACTATATCATGCAATGGTAAAAAAAATAAAGCACTGCAAGTCACCAGTCAGGAATCCTGCAAACAGTGAAGGGATAGGAGGATTGGGAATTGCAGACATACCAACAAGTAGGATCTATTTAGTGATACAGTAATTACTTATGAATTACCTGTAATTAGGGGTGCTGGTAATAGGTGCTGGTTGTTTATTCAGGGTTTATTATTTGGCTTCCACATCAGTCTCATAATATTTTTCAGCTGAATTTGACAAATGAGTGTTAAATCAGTCATTTGAGTTTGTTCACAAATGTAATCCATTTAAATACCTCAACCTGTAAATATATGAAAGATAAACATTGAAACAGTTGTAAGTACTATGTAACAATGTGTTCCAAATTGTTATTACCTGCAAATACTAGATTGAATTACTACTATATGAAGGCATAGGGACTTACTGTAAAGTGTAAAAAACACTTACTGTAAAAAATTCCTCCTCTAACATGATTGCTCCTCTTGTCACATTTTAAAGGTACAGTGTCTTTATTTTACTAACTCAAGTAGGTTGCCTTATTCACCACTAACATTCTTAACATCACTGTCGCTTTAAACGATGTTGGACTCAAAACCAGTCGAGATTTGGATCATTTGTATCCAACGAGACAAACTTTTAACCATGTCCGCCAGTGCCAAGAGGAGCCTATCCATCTTGGCGTTTGAAATGGCCCTCCCTGTCGTCTGCGGTTTTAAGTTCCCAAAGCCACTGATCCTGGTTCTGGCCTGCCTATATATCTCTCGTTGAAAGCAAACGGTTTGAGCCTCCTGCTGCTTTGTATTTAAGGCTGGCCCTACATCTAGGTTTAAAACCTGCTTCTTAAATGACCATCATAACTTTCCAAGTCCATTGTAGCCAGTCGGGGGGGCATCTCCATTTGTTTTGCCTAAGGTCTTGCGTCCTCTAAGTGTAAATCAAACGATAAATACTATCAACGCATTTGTTCCTCGTTATCCTCCCCTCTTAGTTTCTAAATTCAGAATAGTTTCCATGCCGTTCAAAGCAAAATTCCGGGCCGGTTCTAAATATAAACTGCGGAGGACCAACGGTACAGTGATACCCATATTTCATGGTCAAAGTCGCTGACGCATAGGGGGACTTTTTTATGAAGCTACCCCGTAGTCTTCACGAATTTGAACAATGTCCATTTGTCATTGCTGATTACTATTTTGCTTCTAAAGTACAGTGCAATATCATCGGTGACCAAGGTCAGAAATGATAAACATATAATTGTTGTTCATGCTGTAACTTGCACTACTTTATGCTATTGTCATGACATATCTTGTTTGCAGTTGTACGAGAGGAAGAAAGAGTGTAATGCTGGTGAATTATTTTCAGAGAAGTGAAATAAAGAATATTCCAGTGTGAGGGCCAAATGGCTACTAACTGACCCTGGCAGAATAAATAAACTGCCATGTTTGGCCTTGCAGTGCTGTGAGTGATACTCTGATGGCAGCCAATACCTGCTGGGACAGAGAGGCCGTCCCTGTCATTAGCAAATACACGCCACATACTCCAACCACAAGGGCTAGTTACAAAGCTCAGCTATTCTAGGAACCTTAGTCTCCATAGCCTCAAACGAAAGCTGTTTTAACATTCCTGGCTTAGAATATTGTGTTCCAACTAGGAATGCATTATGAGGTAATGCAACTGCTTGTGGGTGCCAAAGAGCTCGATGTCTTATTGGCTGATGATGTCTATGACTCAATTACAAATTGAAAATCACAGATCGAAAACTACACACTACTAATTATTGCTGGGAATTGGCCAGAGACCCCACAATACGATACTATCGCGATACTTTGGTGCCAATGCGATATGTATAGCGATTCACACGATTCTCATGATTCTATATGTATCGCAATTCGATACTGTGATTTTTTGCTCTTCAATGTTTCAAACATATTACTCACCATATGTCTGCTGCCACGAGACAAGAGAAAGCTATGAGAAAAGACGATTTGATCAGTCATGGAAATGGAAGTGTTGAAAACAAATTGGCTCCCTATTTAAAAATAAGATTGACAACAAGCTATGAGGCAAAAATAATAATGTGATATTGTCAAAACGATACGATATACCGTCAAAAATAATATCCCGATATGTGTCTGTATAGATTATTTTCCCCCGTCAATACTACTAATCAGTTATTCATATTTCTATTAATAAATTAATTAATATAGTCATATCCGAACAACATCATGTATGGTTTTTCACTTTAGATAGCACTTTTTTTGAATATTTTCTCTCCTAAAGTATGTTTACTTCAATTGTTCTCACTCTAACATTCCTTATACAACGGGTGGGTCTAATCCTGAATGCTGATGGTTGTTCGGCTACATTAAAATGCCTATTTACTCGGTTCCATCTGACTGCGCAATCCAGCCTCATCAGCCCAGCCAGGAAATGTATAACCTTGATCTCCACTATAAAAATCGAATCAAATCAAATCAAATTGATTTATATACCCCTTCGTACATCAGCTGATATCTCAAAGTGCTGTACAGAAACCCAGCCTAAAACCCCAAACAGCAAGCAATGCAGGTGTAGAAGCACGGTGGCTAGGAAAAACTCCCTAGAAAGGCCAAAACCTAAGAAGAAACCTAGAGAGGAACCAGGCTATGTGGGGTGGCCAGTCCTCTTCTGGCTGTGCCGGGTGGAGATTATAACAGAACATGGCCAAGATGTTCAAATGTTCATAAATGACCAGCATGGTCCAATAATAATAAGGCAAAACAGTTGAAACTGGAGCAGCAGCACGGCCAGGTGGACTGGGGACAGCAAGAAGTCATCATGTCTGGTAGTCCTGAGGCATGGTCCTAGGGCTCAGGTCCTCCAAGAGAGAGAAAGAAAGAGAGAAAGAGAGAATTAGAGAGAGCACACTTAAATTCACACAGGACACCGAATAGGACAGGAGAAGTACTCCAGATATAACAAACTGACCCTAGCCCCCCGACACATAAACTACTGCAGCATAAATACTGGAGGCTGAGACAGGAGGGGTCAGGAGACACTGTGGCCCCATCCGAGGACACCCCCGGACAGGGCCAAACAGGAAGGATATAACCCCACCCACTTTGCCAAAGCACAGCCCCCACACCACTAGAGGGATATCTTCAACCACCAACTTACCATCCTGAGACAAGGCTGAGTATAGCCCACAAAGATCTCCACGGCACAACCCAAATGTCGTTTTCAACAGTGGAGATTTGTATAAACTTTGCTGTCTGTCTCTCCGACATTTGCAACATTGTTTCAATATTCAAATTCGATCTCCAGCTTTCGCAAAGTCATGAACATGACGGGAGTCGGGACGAGACGGACAGACAGACAGCGTTTGTCAGACAGTCAAAATCATGAATCAGCTAGCATAATTTTTATGGATATATACAAAGAAATGTCAATTGAAAAAAGGTCAAACGAAGTGCAGCTAGTTTGCAGTCTTTCCAGCTTTAGTTTGAAGTGACTGTGTTAGCTGTGTTGTTGGCTTGCTCCTCTGAACAACAATGTCCTGACGAGTGAGCATATTTTCTAAGCCAAGCGAAATCACACCCCATTAGCTCATTGTTATGGCTGTATCTAAATAATGTCCCTAGAAAACAGTTTAAACATATGCAAATGCAGCTAATTTGCTGTTATTCTGGATGCACTTTTTGACGTAACCGTAAGTTAGCCTTAGTTGGCTAGCTAGCAAGCAAGGGATAAGAACGTTGCCAGACAGTATGGCATTGAAACATTTTGAACGACTGGGTCGCGTCCATAGATATAGAACAAAAAGACTGAACGACTGGGTTGCGTCTCTGGCAACCGAACCGATAGAACGAACGACCAGCCGGCTTGGGTAACAACCCTAGATTTGTGTCGGGACAATATCTTGTGAAAGGATGAAATAGTATGAATAAATTCATCAAAATAACGTTTGAAATGAAAATATGTCAATCATTATTTGAATATGTTGGTAACCTGTTGTATAAAAGTGACAATGCCCTCAAAGCCGGTGTTTGGAGGATATATTGGCACGGTTTGCCGGTTTGCACGGTTTGCCGTCTGTCAACGCCCTCGTTGATTATCCCTTACATATTGTGTGGACTAAATAAATTGTCCCAAATGTTATGTAGGCCTATTTAAACCTTTTCTTTCTACCAATATATTTTGTACATTATATTAAGCCAGAGCACCTATAAATTGACTTATTAGACAAACAATAAACAAACAAATCAACCTGAAATAATAAACACATATCTCAATGTTTTAGCGATATATCCTTTTGTGGGACGCTGGCAAACAGTCAGCCATCAACGGTCTGATATCTGGAAGTGGAAAAAGGTATTTCGAAACTATCTACAGTATTCCATCCTACAGCTGCCGCCCGCGCTGGCTAAAATTACCTTGATGCAGCGTTTCGAAAGACCAGATTGGATTTTGCTTCGCTGTAATTGTCTGCCATATTTTTCCACAAATGTGTGCGAAAGGTTATTCACAATTGATTTCCCTGGTCTTTCTAGTCGATTATCTTATTAGGAGCAGCTAGCGTCACGTGTAGGAAGGAGTTTGTTGTTAGCATGCTTACGAGTAGTTCTTCGAGGTTGGCCTCCAAGACGTATTGAATTCACACATGGACATGAGTATTGGACTTCTCATGGCTTATAGCCAAGTGTTACAGTTTGTATTTCCCAGTTTGTACCTGAATAGATCAGTTTAAAGGGCTAGTGTGGAGGGTAGAGTGAACTCTACTCTAAAGGGGAGAGCTACAGGTTCTTAATGCTTTAACGAGTCAAAGAAAACTTGACATTGAGCCATGGAGTATGATGCAATGACATTCAACAGAGTGTTTTGTGTCTAATTTGTGTCAAAGAAAATACCAACACTTTCAGGGGTCCAACGTTATACCAAGCGTCCATATACCCATGCATTTGCATGTACAGTACAGTATAATTACAGTGTATTGTTACATATTGATATCTGCAACTGTTATAGCTGTATATAATTGACCATTTCAAGATAACTGAGTGATCCAAAACAATACAGTAAATCTTCAGGCAAGAAGCAATTTGTGAAGTATCCTGCATTTTTGTAATTATTTGACAATTACATTGTGCCATATAGATTCAAATTTAAAATGATCTGGATATAATAAGATATTACAAATGGTCTAGTATGAAAACATGTCTTGGTTTGCAGTTTGTTGTAAGGCACATACTGTACATTAGACAGTATGAGACACCTGAAACCCCACCTCTTTCAGGAATACCTAGGATAGGATAAAGTAATCCTTCTCACCCCCCCCCCTTAAAAGATTTAGATGCACTATTGTAAAGTGGCTGTTCCACTGGATGTCTTAAGGTGAACGCACCAATTTGTAAGTCGCTCTGGATAAGAGCGTCTGCTAAATGACATAAATGTAAATGTAAATGATTAGCCATATAAACATCAATGGAACTAGGCCTCTGATTGTGTGTTGTGACATGGCAATCTTATAGTCAAATTTTTTTACAACCGTGCTATACTATAGTTGTGAGAATGGAACAGATTTACTAAAGTGACATAGTTGTTGGTCTATATATTTTCTGCCGTAAAGTATCCAGCCTGTGACTCAGTGGCATGGCGCGAATTCCAGAGGTTAATGTAAATGATAAGGAATCTGCAACTCTCCAGATTTTAAAATCCAAGGGATTAAAGGTTCAAGTTCCAGCTGACACTCAAAAGGATTACTCACTGTCCAGCCCTAAGTGGTATTGCATTTCCCCAGTATTTTCATCTTGAAAGGAACCCTCAGTTCAGACACTGAGCTAGTGGCCAGCCGATGTCCGGGATCCCCACGGTTGTTGATTTTATGATGGTTGTTAATATGAAGTCTCAATGTTAATACAGGGTGTTTTGTATAACACCAGAATCTCACCAGCTTAATATATAACTATACAACTTCTTTCTCTGCTAAAGTGAGCCATCATTTTTGGGAAGCAGCTCAAATGCTAACAATGCATCTAAAGTTTGGAACAATGAACTTAAGGCTATGGGAACTAAGGCCTTGCTTTTTTAAAACTGGCACATGGCCACACAATGAGCATGCTCTTCTGAACGACTTTAAAAATGCCCCTCAGAAATACTCCTTTGGGTGGCACTTTTGTCCTGCTCGCCTTTGAGGACTCTTACGTGTTAATGTGTTAAGTGTTAAGTGTTAAAACAAACTGAAAGATGTCTTGAAACAATATAAACAAAAAAAATCTCTCCTGTTATCTGGATCCATGCCAAGCGGATGACCTCCACCTCAGTCAAGGTTACTTTCCATGTCATGACAGGGGTCGTTCATTGATTGCTGTCCTGCCTCACAGGCCATCCCCTTCATCCCCTTTTGTGCCATGTCTCCATTAACAAAGTTAACCCGGTTATACTCTGACCTCGTCCCACTCCCGCTGACCTGGGGAGACAGCCATGCTTACCTGTGCAAAAAGTGCCACGATAGGTCATCATTATCAAATTAATCACACCCGTCGAATGGAGTGCTCAGATTCTGCTTTACTTCAGACACAGGCACAAGTACGCGCGCACACACACACTGTATGAGCCTGCACTAACAGAAAAAAACATAGTGCTTCGACTTCCCCAGATAGAAAAGCTGAACGCCACCGTTAATATCACAATAACATTAACTCAATAAGAATTTGCTCAAACATGAAATATAGCTACAGTATGCTCCCACAAAAGCAGAGTCAAAAGAACTTACATTTACCTGAATTACAGTCGTCTTTGCTTAGGAAAGATATTCATCAGTGTACAGCGCCTTCAGAAAATATTCACACGCCTTGACTTTTTCCGTATTTTGTTGTGTTACAAAGTGGGATTGAATTTGATTGAATTGTCTTTTTTTTGGTCAACGATTTATACAAAATACTCTGTAATGTCAAAGTGGAAGAACAATTATAACATTTGTAAAACATTCATGAAAAATAAAACACAGATATATCTTGATTAGATAGTTATTCAATCTCCTGAGTCAATACTTGTTAGAATCAACTTTGGCAGCGATTACAGCTGTGAGTCTTTCTGGGTAAGTCTCTAAGAGCTTTCCACACCTGGACTGTGAAATATTTGCCCATTAATCTTTTCAAAATTCTTTAAGCTCTGTAAAATTGGTTGTTGATCATTGCTAGACAACCAATTTCAGGTCTTGCCATAGATTTACAAACAGATTTAAGTCGAAACTGCAACTCCAGTGTAGATTTGTCCTGTTGTCCTGCTGAAAGGTGAATTAATCTCCCAGTGTCTGGTGGAAAGCAGACTGAACTCGATTTTCCAATCGAAGTATGCCTGTGCTTAGCTCCATTCCATTTATTTTTTATCCTGAAAAACTCCCCCGACCTTAATGATTACAAGCACACCATTGGCTGGCCCTCACTAATAATATTCGTCGCCAAACCCACTGGCTCAAGGTCATCTATAAGTCTATGCTAGGTAAAGCCCCGCCTTATCTCAGCTCACTGGCCACGATAGCAACACACACCCGTAGCACGCGCTCCAACAGGTTTATTTCACTGGTCACCCCCAAAGCCAACACTTCCTTTGGCCGCCTTTCCTTCCAGTTCTCTGCTGCTAATGACTGGAACGAATTGCAAAAATTACTGAAGCTGGAATTTTATATCTCCCTCTCTAACTTTAAGCATCAGCTGTCAGAGCAGCTTAGCGATCACTGTACCTGCACACAGCCAATCTGTAAATAGCATACCCAACTACCTCATCCCCATATTGTTACTTATCCTCTTTCTCTTTTTCACTCCAGTATCTCTACTTGAACATCATCATCTATCACTCCAGTGTTAGTGCTAAATTGTAATTATTTTGCCTCCATGGCCTATTTATTGCCTTACTTCCCTACTCTTCTACATTTGCACACACTGTACATAGATTTTTCTATTGTGTTATTGACTGTACGTTTATTTATGTGTAACTCTGAGTTGTTGTTTTTGTTGCACTGCTTTGCTTTATCTTAGCCAGGTTGCAGTTGTAAATGAGAACTTCTCAACTGGCCTACCTGGTGAAATAAAAATAAAATAAAAAACATAGCTTGTCACAGACGTCATTATGAGGAGATACATAAAGATACAAAAAAACCTAGACAATACAAAAACTACACAAACCACCCTTGTCATACCCTGACATAACCAAATAATAAAGAAAACAAAGATAACTAAGGTCAGGGCGTGACAATGCAGCCACCCCTATACTTGAAAATATGGAGAGTGGTACTCATTAATGTGTTGTATTAGATTTGCCCCAAACATTACACTTTGTATTCAGGACAAAACGTTAATTGCTTTGCCACATTTTTTGCAGTATTACTTTTTGCAAACAGGGCGCATGTTTTGGAATATTTTTATTCTGTACAGGCTTCCTTATTTTTTCTCTGTCAGTTAGGTTAGTACTGTGGAGTAACTACAATGTTGTTGATCCATCCTCAGTTTTCTTCTATCACAAACATTCACATCTGTAACAGTTTTAAAGTCACCATTGGCCTCGTGGTGAAATACCTGAGCGGTTTCCTTCTTCTCCGGCAACTGAGTTAGGAAGGATGTATCTTTGTAGTAACTGGGTCAATTGATACACCATCCAAAGTGTAATAAAAAACTTTACAACCATGGTGTTCTTTGTCACTGAAGCTTATATATCTAATAACCTGACAATGATCCACATCAAGTGGGTAGTCAAATAATGTAAGTATGTTATGCAGCAAAACACAACTATCCTTTTTTTAGGATGCAAACCTGTAATATGAACTGTTGATCCGTCCCGTTCTGATCTAATGAGATGAATGTAGGATTTTCTACGGCCTAAAATCAAGGCCATTCCCAGTCATGAACGACCAGGCTAGGACCCTCTTGGTTCTCATTGGCTAAGACTGAACTCAAGTTAGGGGTTATATGTCAGACTCTCCAATAACACTTTGCCCATGGTATACCCCAGAGGTTGTAAATAAACCCCTTTTAAAGGTGACATAACTTGTATCATTATTATCGGGCTGTGTAACTCATAGCCGAATGATTCAGACTGAGCATGTTTCCCCATTTATTTTGAGAGAGAAATTTCTGTTTTATAACAGGTATTTACAGTAGTGTGTTGATTCATTATTGCTTTCTTTAGTGGAAATACAGAGTATGTATAAAAGTGCCAAATACACCAAAAACTAAATAAAGCAGATTTAGTCTACTTAACCATGTTAATCATTAGTGAAACATGCAAACTACAAACATTTAACCAGTTAAAGATAATGAATACATGACAACTATATACAAATAATTCATACAAAAGCCAAGAGTTGGCTATAAATGAGTACAAACAAAGTGAGTGTTTGTGTGCACGTGTGTGTATTATGGTGTGTATTATAATTTCCCATAATAAAAATGTATCCCCATTCCCAAATTAAATACCTTCATTAATACCCCCAAAATATATCATAATATCTGTCTTTTTTTCTCCAATCTGGCAATCCCTCGTAAAATTCGACATACCCTTGTATAAAATGCATTATGAAAGAAATGGTGTAATGTAGGCTCCACAAAATATGAAATGAACAAAATCATGTAGGCCTACTGTTGCCTAAATGAAAAAAGGGCTTTTCTAACTACAAGTGCACCAGTATCCCAAAGTATTATGTGAAAACAAGCATAGAACGCAGTATTGGCATTAATAAATAAAATAAAACAATGTAAGGCTAATATTATATTGTAATTATTTTGGTAACAACCTGGTTGAATAGTAATATTGGGTTGTTAACACTTTTTTAAATATATATAAATAAATGTGGGACACAAAACAAAGGAATTGTAGAACACCATTGCCCATCATACATTGCTCTAATAACTTTCAAAAGATTGTTCCAAAGTTCACCTCCAAAACATGTATTTTCCTATGAATGAAGTCGCACAAAAAATGTGTTTACATTTACATTTACATTTAAGTCATTTAGCAGACGCTCTTATCCAGAGCGACTTACAAATTGGTGCGTTCACCTTAAGACATCCAGTGGAACAGCCACTTTACAATAGTGCATCTAAATCTTTTAAGGGGGGGGGGGGGTGAGAAGGATTACTTTATCCTATCCTAGGTATTCCTGAAAGAGGTGGGGTTTCAGGTTTATTTTCCAGCAAATTAAGTCACACATTTTTTGTGTGTCTTTTCACACCAAATTAACCACACAAAAATGCAGAAAACGCACAGAATCTGCGGAAATACTTTTTGTACATATTTTCACAAATTGAGTGTGAGATTGTGTTGTTTGATTTAATATAATGCAATAAAATGACATCATTGACAACACATTTTTCATGCGTTTATTATATTTGCTGTACTGTACATTGAATTGGGTGGATGACTTACAAAACAGGTACTTGGAATAAAACATGCCTTGAAATACAAATGTATATTATTAAGTGACATAAATTATGTAGCATTAGGATTATTAGCATTAGCATGACTAGAATATGTATTTCCGGTATATCATTATTATTAATATTATTCTTTTTTGCATTAATAATATTATTAATAATATAAAGATCATTAATATGCATTTTGTGTACATGACCTCATTTATCTGAAGTAAATATAGCTGGAACACTGCCATATCTTGAACACCACCCTACCCCTCTGTTGATGGAGAGGATTGGAGTAACAAGAGAAAAGGACAAACAGACTGTGGTCTCAACAGCATAAAATTGCCAGATTGATTAACTTGTCTGTCAGCTTGAGCTAGATGACAATAAACTCCATACCTCAGGGAACTTATTGAGAGATGACATGTCAAAGACACAAGGGAGAAGACACACACACACACACACACACACAATAAAAAACCCGTCAAAGTGAGCTGTCGTGGTGAAGGGTGAACAACACTCCCACTGTATTCCCCATGGATCTATACTAGAGTCTGGTATTGGTGCTCGGCTTCATTTAAACGATTCTCTCCGTAATTGAAAAGGAAACTCCAGGGCGCGTTTGGCCAGTTAATCCATTTAAGATCATTATGTGCATTGTCAATTGGCTTGACTCAGCTGCAGCGGCAGGAAACAATGGAGGGGTCTCAAGAGCGTGTAGATCCAAATCCCTTCCGGGTCAGAGGTTAATGAATGATTATTTCTCACACTGTGGGATACCAGTCCAAAGGCCATGATCCTAATCCCTAGGGTCCCCATAGCACAGACAATGTAATAGGTACATATCACAGACCACACAGCCATTAATGATGATCTACAATGATATGAGGACATTTAATGACGTATGGTTTTCACCTCCACCCCAATATCTTACTTAGAAAATATTTAAAATGAAGCATACATTTCAGTACTGAATGAAAGAACAAACTTCGTCGGATAGGTTTCACCTTTTTCAGCATCAGTTACAAATAGTACAGGATTTCCATCCAACTCACTTTTCATTCGGAGATCTCTTAGATTCCCAAACTGGCTGCTTGATCACACTTTATGGTCCTGTCACTTTCACCACTGTGTAGGGTGTTTTAAATAAGGTAACTTGGCACAGGAGTATATGAGGACACAGAGGTGGATTATCACAGGAAGGGGCCACAGTCTCAGATTCGGGCAAGTCTCAGAGCTGGGGAGGAGGGGGTAGCTCTGTACTACAGTGCAGCTCCCTGTATGTGCCACTGGGGGCCTGCTATTAAAACGGAGTCAAGTGTGATTCATGTCGAGGATATGCTTGTGGCTCACCCAGCCCCCACAACTGACAGACAGACACACAGAAAGACAGAGAGAGAGAGAGAGAGAGCGAGACACACACACACTTGTGTATATGTACACACATAAATACACTGTAGAAACCATGCACTTATCCATATTTACTTGTAATGGGTTTCAGGTTAGACCATCATTCTTTTGAGCAATGGTTTTTATCACTTTAACTAACTGTCAAATACTGTACACTGTGCACACTAAATTCTGTAGGAGATGTAATGGTGCTGTATATCACAGTAGTATGAGTGTACAGCTTGAAGGTGTGAAGTGTATCAGAGAAAGGAGAAATAAGGAAGTGTGTTAATAAATCAGCAACTGAAATAGCACAGCACCCATTCCTTATGTTTTCACACTGAAATGAATAATGGCTTCCCATGTTACATTGTGCCATTTTTACTCGTGACGTTAGACCTGCAGCGACAGAAAATTACGTGACAGAAGAGAAATTGGCCTCGGGCGATTGATTTTCAATGCTTCTGTTTGAAGTCGGAGGGCCTTCCTGTTCTGTATGAGCCATTTGTTTATGTCCTCCTGGTCTCTAAATCACTTATCGCATCAAAGAGCACCATTCTGTCCCATACAACAATGGGGGTCATGCCAGCATGAAAACATGACAAGGATACAGACAAAGAAAATGCTTTCCTCTCTTGAGGTGATGACAATTGGTGTACCCAGATTTATGTCATTTTAACATCACAGAGGGGGGAAAAAGTCAGAGTATTCGGGAGTAATTCAATGCCATTAGCTCTCACTATTTCAATATTGCTTAATAATTGTATTTGTTTTGGAAAGTAGTACAGTATGTAGGAAATGGTTAGCTCAAATCGACATCTACTGTATGCTCTGAGCTACTTTACTGGTGTGCATGGTTGGGTGGGTTACTTTCTCAGTGTAATCCATTACAGTTACCTGTCCAAAATTGAAATTAGTAACATAACTTTAGAATAACCCAAACTCAGTAACGTAATCTGATTACATTCCGTTACTTTTAGATTACTTTCCCCTTAACAGGCATTGGAAGAAGACAAAAATGTGTGTTTCCAATTGAATGATAGATCAATGTTAACGTTTACATAGCTGGCCATATATGGATGTTAATTTTTACTTTAAGGGTTGGTTATGTAGGTTTATTCTAACCCATCACTTTCTACCAGATATAATAATACGATTCAATTATATCTTTACATTAAAAACCAAAGTGTATCACAATTCCAGTCATTCCAATATATGTTAAACCCCTTGATCTTCAAGAATAGGACTTGGAAATATGGAAGTATAGATTAGCCATATTATTTTATCTGAACATGACCCCAAAACTAAGGACTTATTAGCCAGCGCTACTCTGTTGTTTATGATTTTGTTGTCATGGAGGACTGGTTGGGCTCATTGATTCGAGTCGAAAAATAAATGCTGCGCAAATGGAATGGCATGCTTTTAGCACTACTAAAAAGAGCTATTTACATGTGAAAAATGAATGCCATATGCTGCATTTGCAATAGGCCTATTGTCTACCTTTTTGTTGGTGACACTTTGACATCTTGATAATATGAATATGTTTCAGGGCAAATCCACCGATGTGCCCCGCCTCTGTTTTGGTAAAAAGCTGAGGGATGGGCCTGGAGAAGTGTAACCACTCTCAGATTAATAGACAGAGCTATGGATGCAAGGACTGACCATCAGTGATATCAACAGTATTGTTTTAACCATGTTATGAGGCAATACAGTGTTTGTTTACTGGTGTAACTCGGGCAGTTGTTGTTGCCATCCTGTACCTGTCTCGCAAGTGTGATGTTCAGATGTACCGATCCTGTGCAGGTGTTGTTGCACGTGGTCTGCCACTCTGAGGCATACATACATACATACATACATATATTTTTTCTTTTCTTTTTTAAGTCCAAAAATGTATGTAGGAACTACAGATTAAGTCAATCAATCGTGGCTATCCACTGGTTCTAAAACAATAATTGATAGGCAGCTTAAACTTCTTGAATTCAGCCATTATTGGGTTCAAATACACATTTAGATTTGTGAACAGCCATCCACAACAACCACAATCCGTAAGGCGAATAGCTAAATGACAGAGCAGCAGTGTGATTCACATCAATTCGCTATGTAGATATCAATAATAAGTGATATCCGTATCGCCATAGACTACACCACTGCTGTCATCCTTACCTCCAAGCATTTATTCAAATTGGATAATCTTTCAATGCCGACAGCAGTCGTACCATTGGAAGACATAACTTGGACTGTAGCCTACAAAAGCCTATTCCTGCTCTTTTCCCGCGATCGATGTAAACTTGCACCTTTTTTCAATGCTGATTTGAATTTCACTGAGAAAACAGAGAAGGGTCAAATGTTTTTTTCCCCACAAACATCCTTTCTGAATTTAAAAGTAATCCTTGAAGTAATCATCAAGTTTTTCAAAAGTATCTGTAATCTTATTACAATATTTTTGGTGGTAAGGTAACAGATTACAGTTACCGTTTTTTTGTAATCCTTTACATCCCGTTACTCCCTAACCCTGCTGGTGTGCTACAGAAAATCTTCAGAGCTCCAACTAGTTCTGTCTTCCACTCAGTTTGGTGACGAAAAGTGATGGATGAGAGGAGAGAGAGCAGTGACTTGATCCATTTAAAGAAGGTGAGGGGGGGGGGGGGGCTGTGCCATCTGAAGCACTTTGTAGAGAGTGACCGAGTGTGGACTTGGTTTCACAACTCCTCAGAAAAAAAGGCATGTTTTTTTAGTCAGGTAGCCTCCGCACAAAATGTCTATGCAAACAACTCATAACCCCAATCAATGCACCAGTCTCTCTTTGAAGCATTTTGACAAACTGACCAACTAGGTATTTGGCACAGTGTTTCGCTTTGGCAGCAGCCTTCATTTTAGATATATCACAAGGACAACCTGTAGTACCGTTACTTCTAACACTGCCTCTACACTGGGTTTATCCATTACCTTTGGTCCAATTTGTCTGTAGAGATTCTACAAAAAACAGCCCAGCAGTGGAACGTTCCCAGGAATACACTCGATTTTCCATATGTTTCGGGGGAGACAAAGTGACAGGCTAAACAGTTGCACAAGCTATACACAGCCATTGCTGAATCACAGAGGACAAGGCCAGAGTAATTCTGCCCTTCTCAGCTATCAACACATCGTAGGAAGCCAACGCATGGCTGACGTCAGGGGGGGATGCTCTCCACTCCCCCGTAAATATACTTTGTCACAACCACAACGTCCCTTGAGCCTGGTAGGCCTAAATGTAAGGGAACAGGAAACTCGCTAGGTAGACTAACGCCCTACTACTCCTACTCTAAAAGACCTGAAAGAGATTGTGTGGGTGAGACCCAAGGCCAACAATGTGCCTACATTCCCATTCCCATACCCACATCCTGTCTGGAAATGGCACCATCCCAAATCTCTTCCTTTTTTTCTGCTAAAGGGCTACATTTTGGGGGCAGAAAAGGGTCCATTATATGAGGGCCGACAAACAATAGTGGACACAAAGTTCGTGCGAGCCTGTGTGAACTGTTAGGAGTTTATGGCTTCAAACCTCTATGACTGGTCCCCATAGACCTCTGCTAAATGACTAGTAGCTTTTATTTTTGCTTTGTTCCGGAATAGATAGCCCAGATATACTCCAGAAGGAGTTAAACAAATATTAAAGAAAAAAGCTGTTAGGATTACACCCTGTTGTGAATATGTTATGCACCCCCATAGACTTGCTCATTTGCTAACCACACCTTGCTCTTGTTGGTGATCAAATTGAAAATGAAGACATTTCAAACATCCTAGTATACGATGACTTAATTGCATGAGGAATAACTCCCTCCATATTAATAGCAATATTCACACAGTTATGGCACACGCATTAATTTACCGCGATGACATTAGTCTGATTGCCTGCATTTCAAGCAAATGTGCTGGGGCAGCAGACCAGAGCGGACCCCCTCCCTCTGGCGCCTAATGGAAAAGGCATAAGCAGGCGTTGAGAAGGTCAGGTGCCGGGCTGACAGTAAACCTGCATGTCTCTCCCTCTCCCCTGACAGCTTTTGATGCGTCAGGGGTCATCGGCTCCATCGTGAAGGTGCAAGGAGGGGGCAGCTAGAACGGGATGGGCCTATTTGGCTCTTTCTGGCTGGCAACAGCACGTCTCTTTCTGCTGGAGGCTACTCCCCTCCCTCCCTCCTTCTCCTCCTGCACCCTCGCCACCCTGCCATCCTTGTCACATCTAGTGTGGCGGCCGTCACCTTGCTTTCCGCCACGTCCCAAGGCTCCCGCCAGGTGTTCTGGCTCCCCCATAATGAAACATAAAGGGCAGTGGGACGAGGCGCGAGGAGCCAAATTGAATCGGGCCTCTCCTTTTGTGCTGCATTAAGAACTCAATTAAACGCCAGGCAGCATCTGCTGCTGCACTGGCAGACAGTCAGGCACACCTCACTCACTTACTCGCTCCTCTGTGCGAGAGTGTGTGCGAGCTCGCACAATGGATAAGGTGTAATCTTTGACAGTATAATCAGTCCTAACATTCTTCAAGGTGACAACTGTCCTTTGGTTTACTCTCCTTCGGTTTTGGGGGATAAAAGGGTGCATAATCCTGTAGATGGGATGGAGTTTAGCAGTGCTGCACATTGTCTTTCTCAGACAGCCATTGTTTGTATTGATAAGTAAGACTTTCTGAGAGGAGTATAGGACTATGGGTAGCACGGACATATGGGGTGGGGGGTGGGGGGGTGAGACGGAGAGAGCGAGAGCGAGAGTGAGAGAGGACTGTTCATCCCAGACTGGGACTTCATCCATCATTGGAATCAGTGTGTGCTGTAATTACTGTGTCAAATAGATGGGACGATGCCTTTGAGGAAAGTGTGTGTATGCGCACGCGTGTGAGTGGGGGAGGGGGGGGGGGTGTCCTGTGGACACCTTATCTTCATAATCATCTCCACTTCCAGGTCGCTCCTACCTCCACTGTCATCTGTCATACATAGCTGTGCTGTCAACTGGTGCTGTCATGCATTGCCAAAATCAGGGTATCAGGAGAGAAGAAGTCTTAACTCTTTCAATGGCACAGCCCTTTGAGGAGACAGGATCCAACCATTCTACGGTCATAATGTAAGAATGCAGCAATTCATAGAATGATGGAAGAAATGCTAACAAACTTATCAGGCTAGCTCAGATTGACCGTAGTTTCCTAATACCAATGATTATTTTTTATAGAGCCCGGAAGAGTGCTACTGTACAGTGCCTTGCAAAAGTATTCATCCCCCTTGGCGTAAATTACAACCTGTAATTTGAATGGATTTCTATTTGGATTTCATGGAATGGACATACACAAAATAGTCAAAATTGGAGAAATGAAATGAAAAAAACAACTTCTTTCAATAAATTTTAAATAAATTTTAAAAAACGGAAAAGTGGTGCGTGTGTATGTATTCACCCCCTTCGCTATGAAGCCCCTAAATAAGATCTGGTGCAACCAATTACCTTCAGAATTCACATAATTAGTTCAATCAAGTCCACCTGTGTGCCATCTAAGTGTCAGATGATCTGTCACATAATCTCAGTATATATACACCTGTTCTGAAAGGCCCCAGAGTCTGCAACACCACTAAGCAAGGGGCACCACCAAGCAAGCGGCACCATGAAGACCAAGGAGCTCTCCAAACAGGTCAGGGACAAAGTTGTGGAGAAGTACAGATCGGGGTTGGGTTATAAAAAATCCCCCGGAGCACCATTAAATCCATTGTAAAAAAATTGAAAGAATATGGCACCACAACAAACGTGACAAGTGAGGGCCGCCCACCAAAACTCACGGACCAGGCAAGGAGGGAATTGATCAGAGAGGCAACAAAGAGACCAAAGATAACCCTGAAGGAGCTGCAAAATCCACAGTGGAGATTGGAGTACCTGTCCATAGGACCACTTTAAGTCGTACAGTCCACAGTGCTGTGCTTTACAGAAGAGTGGCCAGAAAAAAAGCCATTGCTTAAAGAAAAAAGTAAGCAAACACTTTTGGTGTTTGCCAAAAGGCATGGGAGAGACTCCCCAAACATACGGATGAAGGTACTCTGGTCAAATGAGACTAAAACTGTTTCAGTCTTCCAGAGATTTGAGACTGGGACGGAGGTTCATCTTCCAGCAGGACAATGGCCCTAAGCATACTGCTAAAGCAACACTTGAGTGGTTTAAAGGGAAACATTTAAATGTCTTGGAATGGCCTAGTCAAAGCCCAGACCTCAATCCAATTGAGAATCTGTGGTATGACTTAAAGATTGCTGTACTCCAGTGGAACCCATCCAACTTGAAGGAGCTGGAGCAGTTTTGCCTTGAAGAATGGGCAAATATCCCAGTGGCTAGATGTGCCAAGCTTATAGAGACATACCCCAAGAGACTTGCAGCTGTAATTGCTGCAGAAGGTGGCTCTACAAACTATTGACTTTGGGAGTTAAATAGTTACGCACGCTCAAGTTTTCAGTTTTTTTGTCTTATTTCTTGCTTGTTTCATAATAAAAAATATTTTGCATCATCAAAGTCGAAGGCATATTGTGTAAATCAAATGATACAATCCCCCCCAAAAAATATTTTTTAATTACAGGTTGTAAGGTAACAAAATAGGAAAAATGCCATGGGGGGTGAATACTTTCGCAAGCCACTGTATGTCAACTTGATAAGGCACAGGTCAATCCCCTTATATGACATGAAAGTGAAGCCATTTCCTCAGTCAGTCATACAAACAAAAAAGCTCCAATTAAATTGTACTTAATTCAGAGATTAGCTGCTTGCTGGTCATACAAGAACTCTGACCAGATAATGGCAGCTGCTCCATATTCAAAACATGCATGTGGGGAGGTAGGGCTAATTCTCCAGAGCTCCGGCCCTGTCCTCTCGCTTGAGAAGTTATCTGAAAAATGAGGAGCGTGTCCTGCAGCCATATGGCTCTCCTGGAGCAGTGTCGAGGAGAGAAGAGGAGCACGTAAAGACGTGGAAATAGCGTTAGCTCCTTGACTGCCCGACGGTGGCATTCAAAGCACTGGCAAAAAAAACCTGGGCTGGTCACCTCAGTATTGTGACAGGTCACGATGGGGTAACAATTTGATCTGTTGGCGAGCAGGGGTTTCCAGTGCTTGAAATCAGAAAAACATTGGTTGTTAACACAGTATACAATAAAATTATAACACATTACAGCACTTTAAAACGCATTAGTATATACATTTACAAACGTATTTACAAATAACTATGTTATAGCAGGTTTGGTACATCTGAAGTGATACCCTCTGAGATGCAACCCACTTCTGTGGTTTCAGCACAGCTTTCCCCTTTAATTTGAATGGCAACACGGCTACTCTCATGGGCTATTAGAGAAATGTAACATTTGGTGCCATATGCTTGCAGGTTGTTTGGGAATAGCGATCATCCGGCCTTATCGTGGCTCATTGTAACTTACATTTTGCCAGTTAATTACCATTGTGACATCGATATTAGGGGAGCAAACTGCAGATGCCAGGATCATGGCAAGTTGAGAAATGGTCCTTGGAGAGAAAACAATAGCATTGAACTGGGAACATCATTAAACAGTAGAACCTGGATATCTCCGGTAAACAGGGATGGTTGCTTTTTGTAAATATGAACATTCCACATTTCATCTGTAGTAGTAACAAAGTCAAACCATTTCTTGAGCATTGCTGTTCTGCATACTGATACTGCTTCTACACCTGCATTGCTTGCTGTTTGGGGTTTTAGGCTGGGTTTCTGTACAGCACTTTGTGATATCAGCTGATGTACAAAGGGCTATATAAATACATTTGATTTGATTTGATAATGTTGTGCTTTCTCATAATGCAAAGGAAATGAGGACATACATGATTAACTTGATGACAGTGCTGCAGCCAATATCAAATAATAAGTGGATAAAACTATCACACTTGCAGGGCCATTTTGAACCCATGGACATGTGGTC
This sequence comes from Oncorhynchus nerka, assembly GCF_034236695.1. Lineage (NCBI taxonomy): Eukaryota > Metazoa > Chordata > Actinopteri > Salmoniformes > Salmonidae > Oncorhynchus > Oncorhynchus nerka. The sequence goes on along the minus strand of NC_088400.1, from coordinate 42,041,367 downwards.
ATTTTGAACAAATAGACATTTGGTCAAAGCAGGTGACCTGAGGAGAGAGCGTCCGAGAGCGTCCGTGTGTGTGTGTGTGTGTGTGTGTGTGTGTTGTGTGTTGTGTGTTGTGTATTGTGTATTTGCTGCCACAAAACAAAGTGAGCCCTGGTCCAGAAAGCCTTGGGGCTATTTATAGGAGGAAGCAGGCTGACTGGCAGACTTCTCTTAATCAGCATGCTACAAGAGGTAATTTAAAGACGCTTTGCCGCTGACAAGAATTAAATTGTGTTTTGATTTTCTCATTAGCCTAATCTCAAGTGGGCCTCGTTATTGTGTAATTTTCCCGCGTTGACACGACATCTCGTTTTGGGAGCTGACAGCCGTATGCCACCGTTTTGGGGACAGGAGAGGGGGTGGGGGGGGTGACGGCTCCCTCCGAGGTGCTGGTTGGCTGTTCTCTTCATCCCCCCGTCGGCTGATGCGAGGACGGTCGACACAAGATGACTCCGGGGGGTTTTGTGGAAGAGGGCTGGAGGGGGTAGGGGCTGGTTGGGTTTGCAAATACTGTGCAAATGAATATTTCAATGTCACTGTTGTCGGAGGGTTCATTTTAGCAGCCAAGATAATTCACTCCTCAGGGTGTGTGTTAGGCTCTTTCTCTCCGTGGAGGGCTCTGTTGCAGCACAGGTAAAGTAGCATACTCTCCCCTGGTCCCAGGATGTTAAGGGAGTGAATCAGGAAAGCATTTTTTTCCTTTTGTTTGAACAGAAGTGGCTTTGCTGCGGAGTATATGCATGATTCAACAGAAGTGGGGCAAATTGCAGTCCCACCACTAAAAAAACGAATTATCAAAACAGTTATGTCTCCAAACTTAGGACATTTATTTACATCATGAATCAAATCAAATTGTATTGATACACTATATATACAAAATTATGTGGACACCCCATCAAATTAGTGGATTTGGCTATTTCAGCCACACCCGTTGCGACAGATGTATAACATGGAGCACAAAGCCATGCAATTTCCAAAGGAAAACATTGGCAGTAGAATGGCCTTTCTGAAGAGCTAATTGACTTTCAACGTGGCATTGCCATGGGATGCCACCTTTCCAACAACTTTGTTCGTTAGATTTCTACCCGGCTAGAGCTGCCCCGGTCAACTATAAGTGCTGTTGCGGCTGAGCAGCTGCACACAAGGCTAAGATCAACATGCGCACTGCCAAGAGTCGGCTGGAGAGGTGTAAAGCTCGCTGCCATTGGACTCTGGAAGAGTGGAAACACGTTCTCTGGAGTGATGAATCACGCTTCACCATCTGGAAGTCTGAATCTGGGTTTGGTGGATGCCAGGAGAACGCTACCTGCTCCAACGCATAGTGGCAACTGTAAAGTTTGGTGGAGGAGAAATAATAATCTGGGGCCTTTTTTCATGGTTCGGGCCCCTCAGTTCCAGTGAAGGGATATCTTAACTCACAGCATACAATGACATTCTAGACGATTCTGTACTTCCAACCTTGTGGCAACAGTTCTGGAAAGGCCCTTTCCTGTTTCAGCATGACAATGCCCCCATGCACAAAGCTAGGCCCATACAGAAATGGTTTGTCAAGTTCGGTGTGGATGAACTTGACTGGCCTGCGCAAAGTCTTGACCTAGTCCCCATCAAACACCTTTGGGATGAATTGGAACGGCAACTGCGAGCCAGACCTAATCGCTCAACATCAGTGCCCGACCTCACAAATGCTCTTTGGGCTGAATGGAAGCAGGTCCCTGCAGCAATGTTCCAAAATCTAGTGGAAAGCCTTCCCAGAAGAGTGGAGGCTGTTATAGCAGCAAAGGGGGGACCAACTCCACATGAATATCCATAATTTTGGAATGAGACATTTGACGAGGAGGTGTATACTTTTGGTCATGTAGTGTATGTTCTAATTCAATCCAAGGCAATAACAAACTAAATGTTAAATTAATATAGTACAAAGTCATTGTTCATACACCTATTTCTATTGAGAGGTGGCTTTATTTTAAAATAAAGCAATTCATATTTGTTGAACTTTTTTAACACTATTATTTCAATAGAACATTGAGTTGTTCTATTATTACATTGAAAGATACTGATCTAATTAGAAAACGTGATCAGTATGCTATCGCACCCTTTGAGATCACTACCAAAACACACACATTAAAAGACTGTAGAAGGAATGTGCCTTAAGCCACACCCCTACAAATATCATCAGGTGATGGGATTGCACTCCTCTCCAGCCTGGCCACATGGTGAGTAGTGTGTCTGCAAACATTTTGGAGAAAATGAGTTAGCAAGTTGGTAAATCGTCATGTATTTTTAGGAAGTGCCACTACCGAGTATCTAGTATATCAATAAATATGTATGATTTTGTGACTAAAATATATGTTTACTGGTATGTGCATTTGTCCAAATGAAAGATAGCCAGCCATATGTTAGCTGTGGGGATTGTATAAAGTCTGAAATAAGTAAAAACAAATCCACACCGATACGGTCACAACTAAAACAATTGAAACCATAGAGATACAGTGGGGTCTGAAATGATTGACACCCTTGGTAAAGATAAGTAAAAATGACTATATAAAATACATAATTCAAATAATGAGCTATGGAAGAAGACAAGTTTGTGTCATCAATGACGTGAGGCCCACTGTTTAGCTTAGCAAAGACAACAAAGGGCAATGAAATCTTTAGAACGTTGGAAAACCCATTCACTTACATGTGATTTGCTTGAAATTGGCACTGTAACGAGTGCGCTGAGAGTCGGGAAGCAAGTACAGGGAGTGAATGTTTTAATAAATAAACAGAACAATAAACACGAAACACAAACAACGCACCGACATGAAACAGAGTCAATAACACCTGAGGAAAGAACCAAGGGGAGTGACAGATGTAGGGAAGATAATCAAGGAGGTGATGGACTCCAGGTGAGTGTCATGAGGCGCTGGTGCGCTTGACGATGGTGACAGGTGTGTCGGTAATCAGCAGCCTGATGACCTAGAGGCAGGAGAGGGAGTATACAAGACAGACATGCTATATTTGTAGGTTGAAATCGTATTTGTCTTATCTGGCTGTATAATATATCCTTTACTAGAGCACTACTAATATCAAACTTCAACTTGAAGAATGTCTGTTCTGTACTAGAAATATTTAGCTAGCTACTGTAGCTCCCCATTGCGATCTGGTTGGATGGGCAGGTTGGAACTGCAAAGATAGCTAGCTAGCATTGCAGACCAACAAACAAGGAAAACAGTATTATGCAGGCTACATTAAGCAAGCTTGCAACCTTAGCTATGGGTTATGAAACTAATGCCTAATTGGAAAAGAGTTAGCTAGCTTGCTGTCTTCTGCTTGCTAGAAAGGTGACACGTTCAAAATGCTTAACAACTAGCTAGCTCAGCCGCTTCGTGCCTTTTTTTGTGACTTTTTACAGTGCACGGAACACCTGCATTGGCATGCAGTTGTTCTAGCCTGTATTGAATTGTCATTTGTGCACCTTAAGTGATAACACTGACTTATTATTCGGAATTCCACTTGATTGCTTGCACATGAAAAGTCAGGCATAAACTTGGTTATAGACAGAATACATGATTATATGAAAATATTATATTTTAAGCCATTTAACGCAGCACAAAATAAATGCATTTCATTGAGAGATTCCCTATTCTTTACCCTTTGTGGGCGAGACCGAAGCTGTGGCCAGGGATGCTGCCAATGACTGGAACGAACTTCAAAAATCACTGAAGCTTGTCTTATATCTCCCTCACTAGCTTTAAGCACCAGCTGTCAGAGCAGCTCACAGATCACTGCACCTGTATATAGCCCATCTGTAAATAACCCATCCAACTACCTCATCCCCATACTGTTATTTATTTTATTTATTTTGCTCCTTTGCACCCCAGTATCTCTACTTGCACACTCATCTTCTGCACATCTATCACTCCAGTGTTTAATTGCTATATTGTAATTATTTCGCCACTATGGCCTATTTATTGCCTTACCTCTCTTATCCTACCTCATTTGCACACACTGTATATAGACTTTTTCTATTGTATTATTGACTGTATGTTTGTTTATTCCATGTGTAACTCTGTGTTGTTGTTTGTGTAGCACTGATTTGCTTTATCTTCGCCAGGTCACATTTATAAATGAGAACTTGTTCTCAACTAGTCTACCTGGTTAAATAAAGGTGAAATAAAATATTAAATTAAAAAATGCAAGGCCCGATCACGTTCCTCCATATTGTAAGCTCCAAAAATATGGAAATGATATTATTTTACACTAATACAATTGCTCAGAGAAACAGATTTTGTTCAACGGTCCAATGCAGCTGTTTTCATTTCAATATCAAATCATTTCTGGGTAACAATGAAGTACCTTACTGTGGTTGTTTTCAATTAAAATGGTAAAAAATAAGCAAAAATTGCTTCTTAGCTAAGAGCAATTTCTCAAGCAAGAATTTTGCTATGACTGTCTGGGAGTGGTTTGAGTGGGAGGGGAAGACTGAAGACTAGATGTTATTGGCAGAGAGGTTTGGAACACTCTTTCTCGTTGGTCTATTAGCTCTTTTGATGTCACCTGCCAGTCCAAAACTCCATACCACCAAAACAGACTGGAATTTCAGGTGGTCTTTTCAAACAGTTCTTACACTAAAATGGCATTATCATTATTGTCACAATTTAACAGTACTATTCCAACCTCATAGTGTGGAAATATACACTATATACAACACATGAAAATCACATTTTGACTGCACTGGGCTTTTTATTTTATTTTATTTATTATTATTTAACCTTTATTTAACTAGGCAAGTCAGTGAAGAACAAATTCTTATTTACAATGATGGTCTACCAAAAGGCAAAAGGCCTCCTGCGGGGACGGGGGCTGGCATTAAAAATAAATAAATAGAAACTAAATATAGGACAAAACAACACTACATAAAGAGAGACCTAAGACAAAAACATAGCAGCAACACATGACAACACAACATGGTAGCAGCACAAATCATGGTACAAACATTATTGGGCACAGACAACATCACAAAGGGCAGGAAGATATAGACAACAATACATCAATCATCAAAAAGCAGCTACAACTGTCAGTAAGAGTGTCCATGATTGAGTCTTTGAATGAAGAGATTGAGATAAAACTGTCCAGTTTGAGTGTTTGTTGCACCTTGTTCCAGTCGCTGGCTGCAGTGAACTGAAAAGAGGAGCGACCAGGGATGTGTGTGCTTTTGGGACCTTTAACAAAACGTGATTGGCAGAACGGGTGTTGTACATGGAGGATGAGGGCTGCAGTAGATATCTCAGATAAGGGGGAGTGAGGCCTAAGAGGGTTTTATAAATAAGCATCAACATTGGTGGAAGATCTGATGGCCGAATGGTATAGAACGTCTAGCCGCTCGAGATCACCCTTACCTGTCGATCTATAAATTATGTCTACGTAATCTAGCATGGGTAGGATGGTCATCTGAATCAGGGTTAGTTTGGCAGCTGGGGTGAAAGAGGAGCGATTACGATACGAAACCAAGTCTAGATTTAACTTTAGCCTGCAGCTTTGATATGTGCTGAGAGAAGGACAGTGTACCATCTTGCCATACTCCCAAGTACTTGTATGAGGTGACTACCTCAAGCTCTAAACTGTCAGAGGTAATACTCACATATGTGGGGAGAGGGGCATTCTTCTTATGACCTTTGTTTTGGAGGTGTTCATAGCAAGGTTAAGGGTAGAAAAAGCTTGTTGGATACTAAGAAAGCTTTGTTGTAGAGCATTTAACACAAAATTCGGGGAGGGGCCAGCTGAGTATAAGACTGTATCATCTGCATATAAATGGATGAGAGAGCTTCCTACTGCCTGAGCTATGTAGTTGATGTAAATTGAGAAGAGTGTGGGGCCTACGATCGATCCTTGGGGTACTCCCTTGGTGACAGGCAGTGGCTGAGACAGCAGATTTTCTGACTTTATACACTGCAGTCTTTGAGAGATGTAGTTAGCATACCAGGCCAAAGACCCCTCAGAGACACCAATACTCCTTAGCCAGCCCACAAGAATGGAATGGTCAATAGAAATAGCAGCACAACATTGCTTAGAATCAAGGGCAATGGTGACATCATTGAGGACCTTTAAGGTTGCAGTGACACATCCATAACCTGAGCAGAAACCAGATTGCATACCAGAGAGAATACTATAGACATCAAGAAAGCCAGTCAGTTGATTACTGACAAGTTTTTCCAACACCTTTGATAAACAGGGTAAAATAGAAATGGGCCTACAACAGTTAGGATCGGCTTAATCTCTCCCTTTAAATAAAGGACGAGCCGTGGCTGCCTTCCAAGCAATGGGAACTTCCCCAGAAAGGAGAGACATGTTAAAAAGGTTGGAGATAGGCTTGGTGATGATAGGGGCAGCAACCTTACAGAAGAAAGGGTCTAAACCATCTGACTCAGAGGGTTTTTTGGGGTCAGACTCAGTGACTGCCTGTAGGGAGAAACTTTGTAGCGGGGCAGGGGAAAAAGAGGGAGAAGCATCAGGGATAGTCGCATTAGAAGGGGTGGGAGATAAGGAAATGTTGGACGGGCAAGGAGGCATGGCTGAGTCAAATAGGAATCCTGACTTAATGAAGTGGTGATTAAAGAGCTCAGCCTTGTGCTTCTTGTCAGTAACAACCACATCATCAACATTAAGGAACATGGGCAGTTGTGAGGAGGGTTTATTCTCCAGGTCTTTAACCATTTACCATAACTTCATGGGGTTAGACCCACAGAGAGAGATCTGCTCCTTAAAGTAACTAACATTGGCCTTCCGGATAGCCTAAGTGCACTTATTTCTCATTTGCCTGAACGAGAGCCAGTCAGCCTGAGTATGCGTGTGCCAAGCCTTTCGCCAAATGCAATTCTTGAGGTGGAGTAACTCTGCAAGATCACGGTCAAACCAGGGGCTGAACCTGTTTTTATTATCATTTTCTTTATGGGGGCGTGTTTGTTAACAATACAACTGAAAATATAAAACAAATAAGGTCCAAGCGTCTTCGACAGAGGGGACCAAGTTGATTCTATACCATTTTACAGAGGCCAGTTCATGAAGGAAGGCTTGCTTGCTCAATAAAGTTTTTTAGCAAGCATCTATGATCAATCAGGACAGGTCGTTTCACTGAGCAGCCATAACGAACATAGGCTGTAAAACAGTGATCACTAAGGTCATTACAGATAACACCAGACTGATACCTATTAGGATTATTTGTGAGGATAACATCGAGGAGAGGAGCCTTTTCTAGGTGTTTGGAGTCATACCTTATGGGATTGAAAGAGGTAGGGGTCAAAATTATTGCCACCCCTGTTTTCAATACCTTTCAATACCTCACCTTGCGAGGATAACGGCACTGATCCTTCTTCTAGCATGTTTTATAAATCGGAGGACACATTGGGAGAACATTCCTCCATACAGATTCCTTCCAGATCCTTGATATGCTTTGTCTGCGCTTATGGGCTGTCCTCTTCAATTCAAACCACATGTTTTAAATGGGTTTTAGGCCCGGAGACTGAGGTGGAAATGGCAAAATGTTGATTTTGTGGCCAGTTAAGAATTTATTTGTGGATTATGATGTGTGCTAGGGGTTATTTTCTTGCTGGAAGATACACTTGCAGCAAAATTTCAGCCTTCTGGCAAAGGAAATCAGGGTTTTGGCTAAAATGTCCTGGTACTGTGTAAAGTTCATGCTGCCGCTGATCTTAACAAGGACCCCAGGACCAGTGGAAGCAAAGATAAAACCATAACGTCAAAGCTTCACCACCATATTTTCCAGTATAGGTATGAGGTTCTTTTTCTGCTCATGCATTCACATTTCCACGGCCCATGAGCTCACGAGGCAGGATTAGGCAGCTGCCTATGGCCGGACCTCCAACAACAACAACACATAAAACCTAACATAATTCTGCCCAAAAACAATGACAATTTCTCTCAAGCAGTGGCATATTGGCTTTTTAGGTGAGCGCTGATGCCGCCCTGTGATAGACATTGCTCACTTTGTCAAAGGCAGGGGAGAAAAATATTTGGCTTGTCCATTCCCACCGCACCTCTCCAGGGTGCTGATGGAGAGATGCACCGCTGTGGCACTCCACCAATGTTCCGTCCCAAAATATTATCTAATATAAATCATGTAGCAGATATAGGATATTGTGGAAATATTTTGTGGCCTTTTCTGTGGTCTACAGGCTGGAGATAAAATGTATGACAATGTAATAAGACAGACAGGTTTCTCAGATAGGATAACCTAAATGAATCCCAATCAAATAAAAAATGTGCTGTCATGTTAACAAACTAACAGTGGAGGCTGCTGAGGGGAGGACGAACCATAATAATGGCTGTAATAATGGCTGTAACGGAGCAAATGGAATGGCATCAAAAACATGGAAACCATGTGCTTGATGTATTTGATAACTTTCCACTTAATCCGCTCTAGCCATTACCACAAGCTCGTTCTCCCCAATTCAGATGTCACCAACCTCCTGTGCAAAGAAAATACAGTGTATTCGGAAAGTATTCAGACCTCTTACGTTACAGCCTTATTCTAAAATTGAATAAATTGTTTTTTTTCCCTCGTCCACCTAAACACAATACCCCATAATGACAAAACAAAGACAGTTTTTTTTGGCAAATGTATAAAATAAAAAAAACGGAAATATCACATTTACATAAGTATTCAGACCTTTTATTCAGTACTTTCTTGAAGCACCTTTGGCAGCGTGTATAGCCTCGAGTCTTCTTGGGTATGACTCTACAAGCTTGGCACACCTGTATTTGGGGAGTTTCTCCCATTCGTCCCTTCAGATATTCTCAAGCTCTGTGAGGTTGTTCGATCAGAGATGTTCGATCGGGTTCAAGTCCAGGCCACTCAAGGACATTCAGAGACTTGTCCCGAAGCCTATCCTGCATTGTGTTGGCTGTGTGCTTAGGGTCATTGTCCTGTTGGAAGGTGACCCTTTGCCCCAGTCTGAGGTCCTGGGCGCTCTGGAGAAGGTTACATCAAGGATCACTCTGGACTTTGCTCTGTTCATCTTTCCCTCGATCCTGACTAGTCTCCCAGTCCCTGCCGCTGAAAAACTTCACCACAGCATGCTACTGCCACCACTGTGCTTCACAGTAGTGATGATGCCAGGTTTCCTCCAGACGTGACAATTGGCATTCAGGCCAAAACGATCAATCTTGTTTCTCATGATCTGAGAGTCCTTAAGGTGACTTTTGGCAAACTCCAAGTGGGCTGTAATGTGTATTGTATTGAGGAGTGGCTTCTGTCTGGCCACTCCACCATAAAAGCCTGGTTGGTGGAATGCTGCAGAGATGGTTGTTCTTGTGGAAGGTTCTCCCATCTCCACAGAGGAGCTTTGAAACTCTGTCAGAGTGAACATCGGGTTCTTGGTCACCTCCCTGACCAAGGCCCTTCTCCCGATGCTCAGTTTGGCCGGGCGGCAAGCTCTAGGACGAGTCTTGGTGGTTATTTTTGACAAGCTGATCACGGCGAAAAAATAAAATACTTCTGCATTTCCCGCAAACACATTGCAAATAGGCTCATGATAACTCCTGATAAAGTTGGGTAGTTGATTTTAAGAAATTAAATAGTAAGCCATGAGGTTGAAGGAAGAGTCTTGGTGGTTCCAAACTTCTTCCGTTTAAGAATGATGGAGGCCACTGTGTTCTTAGGGACCTTCAATGCTGCATAAATGTTTGGGTGCCTCAACACAATCCTGTCTCGGAGCTTTATGAACAATTCCTTCGACCTCATGGCTTGGTTTTTGCTCTGAAATGCACTGTCAACTGTGGGACCTTATGTAGACAGGTGTGTACCTTTCCAAATCATGTACAATACATTGAATTTACCACAGGTGGACTCCAATGAAGTTGTAGAAACATCTCAAGGATGATAAATGGAAACAGGATGCAACTGCGCACAATTTCGAGTCCCATAGCAAAGGGTCTGAATACTTATGTAAATAATGTAAATAATTTAGAAGAAATAAATAATTTCTTTTTTTCTTTTTTTTTCTTCAAAAAAATACATTTTTGCTTTTTCATTATGGGGCAGTGTATGTAGATTGATGAGGGAAAAATAATAATTGAATCAATTTTAGAATAAGGCTGTAACATAACAAAATGTGGAAAAAGGGAAAGGGTCTGAATACTTTCTGAACGCACTGTATCCTAAAGACAAGACAGATCAAAGTAAAATGGACAATATGGAATGGACAATCACAACTGTTGTCCATGAGTTTCACCTCATTGTCATGATCAGTGGATTCAAGTTTGTATCCATACATTTTTGACAAGCTGATCATAGCGAAAAAATAAAATGCTTCTGCATTTCCCGTAAACACTTTGAAAATAACTCACGATAACTCCTGATAATGTTGGGTAAGCTGATTTTTTTTACATTGTAATTGTAGAATAATATTGAAGACATCAAAACTTACGAAAGAACACATGGAATCGTGTAGTAAGCAGAAAAGTGTTACACAAATCAAAATATATTTTATATTTGAGATTCTTCTCTTTGAGATACTACATGATTTCATATGTGTTTTTTCATAGTTTCGATGTCTCATTCCTACCCTGGAATGAGTAGGTGTGTCCAAACTTTTTACTGGTACTGTAGATGGGCGTTCATACAATTCAATTTCGGCCAACACTTTAGGCTACACCTCAGTAAGCACTGACTGACACCGGTGCCTTTTGTAGTTTTTTTTTTGCATTCTGGACCGGCCTTGATTTCGACACCCACGGACATTGGTTTTTGGTCTGGTCTGGACAAAATCTGAACCAATTATAGACATCTATGTTTGATTCAGATTTTGTCCGGTCTGGACCAGCTCTGGTTAGGCCCAAACATAGAAGTCTTTAAATAATGTATTTTCAGCTTTCATTCAGAACTAAAAATAAGCCTGACTTCAATGTCTGGAAATAGGTATTTTTCTCAAGTCCGGAAAAGATGCCTTTTCAACGTCTTGGAAAATATGTATTTTAAACATAAGGAAAATATGTCTTTTCACCTTTCATTCAGAACCTAAACTGAACCTAACTTCAATGTCTGCAAAGTACATATTTTACACGTCTTTTCAAAGTAATTTTGCTTACTAGGACTAATCCAGCTTTGGTGTGCATAACCAAAGAGCTCTATTTTCATGTCATCTGAGCAAAGCACCGGTTCCAATCCAAGTGCCAATGGCATTTAGCAAATTTGTCATCACTTTAAGAACAAGTGATAAGAAAGTAGTTCACAGGAGAATTGTGTTTGTGAGCTTTACCGGTTTACAGCTGAAATTACAACAATAAATTAAATGCTTACTAAGACTATAACAAATGCTAAAATGTATGTTCCAGGTTGACCTTATAGCTTAGTTGTCATGGAAATGGCTTATAATAAAAGGTAAGTGTGAATGTATGGCCACTACCTGATAAACTTATTTAACAGTGAAACCTCTTTTCAAACCTTTTCTTTGCAGTACTTTACATTTACTTGGCAGGTTTCTGTCACAGGGCATAAATCATCCGTCTTAATATCATGGATCTTTCCTTGTCCCCTGTTACTTGTTGCCAGTGTTTCACAAGCCAAATGTGAAAGCTTTGACCTTCCCATTGCCCCCTACCCTACACATGTCGTTTTGAATCTCTCAGCCTAGTCAATGTTTTAGAGAGAGCGGGGACACGCTGAAGACACTGAGGCTGTCACGGATCCCTCCGGAACTGTGTCTTTACGCACACCTGGTCCCTATTCCCATTCATTAGTAATTGTATAAGTGTGCCCTTTGTTCACCATTGTCCTGTCGATTATTCTTACAATGTCCGTTGGTTGTGTGAGTACCTGTGCTGTGTTTTTTTGGCTTTCGTGCCGCTTGTATTGCACAGATGATCACGGGTCTCGTCCTGTGTGGTATCTTTGTGCGCCCGTGTATTTATTCGAGGTACTCCTCGCTCTTTTGTTTGGGTTTCAACCCTGTGTTTTGTATATGTGTTTGTTTGGTCTTCGTCTCCGTGCCTTTACATGGCACGCTGTACTTTGGGTAAATAAAAAAAACTATTACGCATTCCTGCATCTGTCTCCCGATTCCTTTACACCAACGTGACAGAGGCCTGTATGTGAGCAAATCCTGTTAGCATGAAAGTAAGTGATCCTCCCATTGCTTTCCCATTATTTGTAAAAACAGTAAATCATTTTCAAGGTTGATACTGAATATTGGTATTTTGTTGAATTTAAGTGCAGGATTTTTAAATATCTACATTTTCCATAAATCAACAGCCAGTAATGTTTATTTGAGGAAATGTCCTTTATTAAAATTATATTTTCTTGACATAACCATATGAAAATGCTGGAGTTGTGTAATTCATACACTAATATCTCTGTAGTGCAAGTACAATAACAGTGAATGAATAACAGTGCGTATTAAGCTAAATACAACTGTCTGCAAATGACCTCAAGGTTAAATGTCACTAAAACATTTACAACCTGTCCTTAACTCTTTCATGTAGCAAGGTCAAAGTTGGAAAAAACCTGTGGTTCGGAGCTGTGCAAGGTCAAAACAAACAATTGCCCATCAAGGTACAATACAACTATATAAACAATGGGGGGTGACTTCATTGCACGGACAATAGGTTTGCTTTCATCACTGTAACCTTGGTTCTCAGACAGAAAACCAAAAAAAGGGTTGTCCTTAGACACTCTTTTCAGAGACGGGGAACCAGGTTGACATACCGGTATCATCCCATCCTACTTCAATAACCCTTTCCTGTTTGGGTAGAGGGGGGGGTGGAGGTAGAGGAGGAGGGGGCAACTTTAACCGTGGTAATCTCCCAGAGTTCCTGCCGAGGCTCCTGTCAGGAACCCTGGTGATGCGTACAGCGGGCGTCCCAAGTCTTGTGCCCATTTATCACCACTGCCACATCCTTGTCTGTGATTATGGCAGGTATTTATTGGTTTATTTAGGTACCGGGGACACACAGGAAGGGGCACCATCCAGAAGCCATTTCGTAGATACTACGAGGGACCTTATGGCATTAAAGGTGGAAGCACATCACACCATTCCAGTTGGGTGTTGTTTTAATGTGTCAAGCTTCAAGACTGTCAGAGGCTTTAAAGGTTAAGGACTAAAAGACATGGCGCTAGGAGAGTCTAAGTGGCTGATTATTGATATATTTTTTCCTCAACATGAACAACAGCAGTTCAGCTGTATTGTGAATTGCCTGTATCTTTGGTGTTCAGTGCATCTACAGCTGCTCTTGTGTCAGCACTGTTTACAGACTCCCAGTCTATGTGTCTGTCCCCCACACGAGAGCGATCAAACGTTTGTGTTGATCAGAATTAATTGAAATTCATAATGTTGTGCAGCACAGAGTTACCAACGGAATATAAAGTAGTTTTTAGCTATTTAGGGATGTCCTCGTGCTGCTGATGATTAGGGAATGTAAACCAATGCATATGCAATAGTATTAACATTTGTTTAGCTTTTTGTTTGCTTGTGGTATTGTCAGAAATCAGCACTTTACTAATTGATCGGCCTATAGTCGTGATAAGCCCACAGTTGCATTGTTGTAGCCTACCTACACCATTGCTCTGATACCATACCACTCATTAGAGTACATAAAGCTAATGCATAAATACTATACATTGGCTGTTGAAGATCTGCTCAGAATACAGATATACCCTAATATGGACTATAATGTCCAGCTACTGGATATTGGAATTGAAAGGAGACTCCTGTGTTGGCAATACTTTAAACCTCCTGTTATTTAAAATACAACAAAAAAATGCTTTCTTCTGCATAATTTGGAAATCAGCAGTAGTCTTGAGGAAGAGTGAAGACCACATGCACCGTTTTCTCTTCCATTTTAGTTTAATGTTCGGACTCAACATTTCTTAGATCCTGTTGTTTTCTCTTACTCCCCTTCGTGTTGTGGCTTGCCTTAGTGTATACAACTACACCCCCATAGTCGGGTGGTCACTGAGATGGAGGTGACCATTTATTCTGGTTTAATCGGGGTGGAAAATACAGCTAACGGGATTTTACTCTTACCCACATGTGTATTAGGCAACCAGTGATCTGTAAAGGCGCTCCGCTGGGGTACGCTAGCGAGTCTCTTTTACGCGATGATCTATTGCCCGCTTTAAATCCGATGATCTATCATACGGAACTGGCAGTAACGGATGAGAATGATCCGCTGGAAAAACTCTCTCATTTGTCTCTGTCGCAGTCAGTGAACTAGAGGAGACGCTAATACAGGGAGACGGCCCAGGGAGGAGATATAATTATGTCTCGGTGCTCCTCTGCTCGCTCGCTCGCTCACTGCGTTAGGAAGGCATATTAGACCATAATAAAGCAAGGCCTCGTTTCCTTTCTTTCTTTCCTCATATCTCTCTCTCTCTCCTTTCCTCTCCATGTTGCAGTCTCCTCATTTACTCCCAGTGTCTCTTTCAGCAGGTCCCCCTTGGCTTACTCAATTTGCCTGTGCCAATTTTTTCCTCAAGACATATTTCAGCATATTACAGTTTTGAGATTATGTAAAGAATTTGAATGTGAGGTTATATTAATGCGCACTACTTTTCTATTTATTTTAGAAGATAATGGTAGCACTTTACTTGAAGCACTTTCTTATGAAGTGTTATATTGTCATGAACATATTCATATAGATATCGTAACAGAGTAATATAAAACTGTATAATAAAGCAATAAAGCACAAGAGGACCACTAGCTGTGATATATATATATATACATATATATATATCATTTTTATTTTATTTAAACTTTATTTAACTAGGCAAGTCAGCTAAGAACAAATTCTTATATATATATACATATATATACTAACAGGAATGTAAACACATTTCCCAGCAATGTTCCATATACACAAAAAGCTCATTTCTCTCAAATTTGTTGCACAGATTTGTTTACATACCTGTTAGTGAGCATTTCTCCTTTGCCAAGATAATCCACCTGACAGGTGTAGCATATCAAGAAGCTGATTAAACAGTAGGATTATTACACAGGTGCACCTTGTTCTGGGGACATTAAAAGGTCACTCTAAATGTGCAGTTTTGTCACACAACACAATGCAACAGACGCCTGAAGTTTTGGAGCACACAATTGGCATGCTAACTGCAGGAATGTCCACCAGAGCTGTTGCCAGATAATTTAATGTTCATTTCTCTACCATAAGCCTCTGCCAACATCGTTTTAGAGAATTTGGCAGTACGTCCAACCGGCCTCACAACCACAGCCACGTGTATGGCTTCGTGTGGGCGAGCGGTTTGCTTATGTCAATGTTGTGAACATAGTGCCCCATGGTGGCGGTGGGTTCATGGTATGTGCAGGCATAAGCTACGGACAACAAACACAATTTCATTTTATCAATGGCAATTTGAATGAATAGATACATTGACTAGATCCCAAGGCTCATTGTCGTGCCATTCAAACCACCGCCATCACCTCATGTTTTAGCACTATAATGCACGGCCCCATAATACAATAATCTGTATACAATTCCTGGAAGCTGAAAATGTCCCAGTTCTTTCATGGCCTGAATACTCAGCAGGCATGTCACTCATTGAGCATGGTTGGGATGCTCTTCATCGAGACGTGTATGACAGAGTGTTCCAGTTCCTGCCAATATCCAGCAACTTCGCACAGCCATTGAAGAGGAGTGGGACAACATTACACAGGCCACAATCAACAACCTGATCAACTATATGCAAAGAAGATGTGTCGCACTGCATGAGGCAAATGGTGGTCACATCAGATACTGACTGGTTTTCTGATCCACGCCCCTACTTTTTTTTAAGGTATCTGTGACCAACAGATGCATATATGTATTCCCAGTCATGTGAAATCCTTAGATTAGGGGTTAATTAACTCATTTCAATTGACTGATTTCCTCATCTGAACTGTAATTTAGTAAAATCTTTGAAATTGTTTGCATGTTGCATTTATATTTTTGTTCAGCATATATATATATACCTATAGGTTAACACTTTACTTGACACTCAGCATCATAACACGTTATGACACGGTCATAACCATGTCATTATGTCATAACATCTGAAATAACTTGCCATAAGCTGTCATAATATAGTCATAATACTGTCATTACCTATATATTTACACCAGTTGTGACATATATTGCATTATCTTATGGCTGGTTATGATACCTACATACTGTAAGTGTATCAAAACCCAAATTTATTCAAATGTGTTTTTTCCCTGACAAGAAGTTTCCTTTCGATTGTTGTTGTGGTAATGAATTCTTTACAGTCATTGTTTTCATCATATTTTAAATAACTTGTAGAAAATACACTTTGTGACACTGTCAAGAAGCATTATGACCATCATAATCATATAAGCCAGATAGGCCTATCACATACATGCCCTTATGTCAGTCATCAGTCCAAAAGAGGGTGTCTTGTCCTGTTCCTGAAACCTGCTCCTGCATTCATCCCAGTCATCAGCAACAGAGCATTGGGGTAGGTGCATGTCTGACATCAATGTGTGCACAATTACAATGATAATTTAAGATGGTCAATTTCAGAAAATAACATAAACATACTGTTGACAAGCAGGCTATGGTGTAATGGAATGTTTTGCCTTGTGTGGCAGGTTGTGTCGGTTTTGACATTCTTATGTAGGTATCATGACCAGCCATTAAATAACGCAATATATGTCACAACAGGTCTAAATATGTGTCATGACAGTGTTATGACAGGTTATGTCGGCTATTATGACGCTGGGTGTCAAGTAATGTGTTACCTTATAGGGTCAAAATGATCTATGAGGTGCTGTGAATGTTTATAAGGCCATATAACATTTCACATAAAGGTGCTTCAAGAAAAGTGTTACCAAGATAATGCAAACATTGGTAATGTTTCCAGGTATAATATAATAATAATAGTGTCTGCTGGTGCATGGCAATGCCAGAGATCTGTTACCAAGTTTAGAACCATACCAGTGGATGGAAGGACATACTTTTGGGTGGGACACAGAGTAGGGAGAGTGAGAGGGAAAAGGAGGGAGGGAAGGGAGAGTGTCTGTCACAGCATTGATGGTAAATATAGCACAGCTCCAGCCACAGACTAGATCAATCACAGAGGACCACAATCAGGGTGTCACCACGTCTCTGTCCCATCTTATGTGCATGGGAACCTGACAATTAATGTGGGCCAGGCCAATTCTTAATAATATTATGTGTGTAGTAGCCTACACAGGCTTGTCAGGGGAAAGCTGAAAAGCCATGAGTTCTGCCAGCCGGACTCATTCACCATACGACCATCCGGTTTGAATTGCATTGCTCTCTGGATTCCAGTTTGGAGTGGGTGATAAATGCAGAGTCCCTGCAGCTATTGGACATTGGGCAAAGGGCCGAGCAAGGCTGTTGCCTTCCAGCTGTGTGGGGGAAGAGCTGTAGGCCAGACCGTGAGCCTAAAGAACAGGCTGAGGAGGCAGGACATGCAGGGCCAGATCCCATAGCCCAGAGCCAAGGGACTTACACAGGGAGAATACACCACCTAATGCCAAGCAAATGTGCACACACATAAGACACCCGTACAAAAATACACATGTTCACATAGATATAAATGCAAATGCACACTACACACTCTGCCTCTGAAGAACATTTGGTGCTCCTAGCGCATGAATAACCAGGGGGGGTATAATGATTTGCTTACTTTCATCAGTTCAAAGTTTGTTTTGCTCTCCCTGCTAATGGGAGTTTATATATGATTAACAAGCGCTTAATCCTGTCAGAAAAGGAATAAGGCCACAATAGTTGTGTGTCTTCCACTCTAGCTAGTCAGTTTCCCACCAGGAAGTTACCAGTGTGTTTTAAGCATTGCTCCCTCAATGACAGACGCACAGGAGACCAGAAGGAAGTGTGTATGTGTCCAGACAGTGGATTTCCTGTGGAGAAAAGCGTCACTGCGGCTCATCTGTCATAAAGGTGACAAGAACCAATGTCAGGCTTCTGCATTGTTCGTGCATTTGGTCATTGGTGTTGAATTAAGTGACCAGCGCCAAAGAACTGTCTGCTTCAGGCCTTGGGGCGTGTGAATCAGATAATATTGGCTGTACACCCATCTAAATCCCTGCGGTCTCAAGGAGGGAGAAAATTGTCCCTCTGGCCAAAAATAGGTAGAATCAACATAATTTTCTTGTTATTTCAACTGACTTACTTAAGTCGGATATCAACCAAAACTGACTGTTGACTTCATGTCTTTTCTGGTAGGGTGTTTGTTTTAACAGACAGGAGCTCTGAATGACAGTCTCTTTGCGGAGTTATGAACGGGCTGTTGTGTGGTGCCACTTTGGAAGGACCTCAGTAGCGCTGGTGAGTGCCTGCTGTCTGGGGCACTTTAGTTCTGTTGCAATACTCTGGAACATACACTTTTTGTGTGTTATGATCCATAATTCATCTGCATGTCTTGCTCAAGGTTTTCACTGAGCTGTTTTTTCCAAATCTCTCAGCTGACTGACTGGGCATAGTTAAACGAAAGGCTTGTTATGGGTAAGGGTAATTTGTGAGGATCTCAAGCTGAAGCAATTTGACACATTTAATCACTTAAATACACAATAAATACTCTAGCCAAACTCACTTCCTGATGTGTTTAGTCCGGCCAGGCCATTTATGATACACATTGAAAACCAGGAAGAGGATGGCGTAACATTTTCCACAAATATTTAAAAAATTACTAAATGACATTCACAGAATTAGAAAACTGCAGCAAGGCTTTGGCGAGCCAGATGGAGAACAACTTTAGAAGATAAGTTTCCATGTAAGTTTCCAGCATTAGCAACTAAGAAGGTGATGTTAGCTAGCTAGCGTCCATAGACATCTTACACAGATACTGTAGTTTGCTAGCTCAATGTGTCCTCACAGCATGCAATTACCCAAGATTGAAAAAAGAAACAGAGCATGTAAGGTCATGGAGTACCTATTGCCTTCTAACTTGATACAGCCCCAGGAAGCTATCAGCCAACAATCAAACGTACATATAATGACATAACCTGTTTACATAGTATAGTAAGGCATTGGTAACATTCTATTTGTGTAGTCCATCTGTAGATGCTCAACAGACTATCAATAGCATTTCAACTAACTATCTACTAAGCCTAACCTTAACCCTAAACTTAACCCTAACCCTAGCCTAATTCATGCCCTTATTCTAAACCTAACCCTAACCGTAACTTTAGCAATCAGTTGCTTATGTGACGCACACACAATGTATGGTCACATTTGTGTTTATGTATGGTTTCTTTGTATTTGGGGAAGAATGCTTTTACTGAAATGTCAGTCCTCCAAGGTCGCGCCATTGCGATGCATTCATACTACTGTTGGCCAGTATTGAGATGTGTTCGCTTCGCACTGGGGCTATATGCGATCCTGCACCTCTCTCATAACTGAGAGAACCTTTGAAAGAGAAGCCACTTTCTCCTGTTTCATCATTTATCCAGTGTTACAGGTCAGTAAAGTGCAAAAATACACTGAATACCACAATATAGTTTAGTAACTTGCCCGTTGAAGTGAATGTAATGGTTTTGAACAACATGGTAATTGTATAACTTCGAACTAGACAGAAAACGCATGTCAAGTGTAAAATGAAATGATGGTGGTGCATTCCTTTGATCTAGAAAAAAACTAATTGTTAACTCCTGAAGATATTTTTGAAAAAAACACTCCTTACAATATCCTAAGGGTTTAGAGAATTTAATGTTGTAACTGTGATGTTTAAGAACTTTGTAATTGTTGTACTGTAAATGTTAGCTTTTGGCTTGCTCCGGTTAGAAGTTTGCTAGCTCCGGTCAGTTGGTTGCTAGCTTCGGTTAGCGCTATGCTAGCTTGTTCAGTCATTTTCAAATAATTAGCATTAATGTAATTTGCAACAGTCTTGTCTTTCTATTAGCCCTTCTTACACTGGGTGAATATATTTTGAGCATGGGTATAAAGTAACTTTTAATGACTTACACCAGTCTTTAAAGGCGTTCGTGTTTTAGAGTCTCCAATGGGGCTTTAGTGGGCAACAGTCAACTACATAATTATAACCTAAACAGGTGAATTAAAGTTAAGAGTAAATGTGTTTTGGATATAAATGAAAATAAGTTGAGGAGGTGAATTGGATTGGAATTTAATATTTTCGAGGTGTCAATTGGTATGTTTGATATGTGTATGAAGTAATAAGTCAGGGATTTATGAGACAAATTATGAAATACACTTTAAAGAAAAACAAAAGAAAACATTGACATACAATGAAAAGACAGAAAAAGAATTTACACTTAAGAGACTGTTGAATAAGATAATTGAGAGAACCTTTGAAAGAGAAGCTACATTCTCCTGTTTCATTATTTATCCTGTGTTACAGGAACTATTATCTGCTGCACCAGTCCCAAAACTGGGACCTGTAACACTTATCAACAGATAGTTTGTTGATATTATGACCATCTGTAGAGCATTCATATAACATGTAGGCTGTACTTGGTAGCTAAAAGCTGAATTGCAGTACACAGCACATACAAGTCATTTAAACCCCAAAAAGTCGGTCAGAGATGGATGATGGTGGATGATGGCCATTCAGTTGGCTGCTTTTTTTTTTTTTTTTTTTTTCCGGGGAAGGACGGCCCGTTCCATGATCTCGCCATCACGGTTGACAACTCCATTGTGTCCTCCTCCCAGAGCGCTAAGAACCTTGGCGTGATCCTGGACAACACCCTGTCATTCTCAACTAACATCAAGGCGGTGGCCCGTTCTTGTAGGTTCATGCTCTACAACATCCGCAGAGTACGACCCTGCCTCACACAGGAAGCAGCGCAGGTCCTAATCCAGGCACTTGTCATCTCCCGTCTGGATTACTGCAACTCGCTGTTGGCTGGGCTCCCTGCCTGTGCCATTAAACCCCTACAACTCATCCAGAACGCCGCAGCCCGTCTGGTGTTCAACCTTCCCAAGTTCTCTCACGTCACCCCGCTCCTCCGCTCTCTCCACTGGCTTCCAGTTGAAGCTCGCATCCGCTACAAGACCATGGTGCTTGCCTACGGAGCTGTGAGGGGAACGGCACCTCAGTACCTCCAGGCTCTGATCAGGCCCTACACCCAAACAAGGGCACTGCGTTCATCCACCTCTGGCCTGCTCGCCTCCCTACCACTGAGGAAGTACAGTTCCCGCGCAGCCCAGTCAAAACTGTTCGCTGCTCTGGCCCCCCAATGGTGGAACAAACTCCCTCACGACGCCAGGACAGCGGAGTCAATCACCACCTTCCGGAGACACCTGAAACCCCACCTCTTTCAGGAATACCTAGGATAGGATAAAGTAATCCTTCTCACCCCCCTTGAAAGATTTAGATGCACTATTGTAAAGTGGCTGTTCCACTGGATGTCTTAAGGTGAACGCACCAATTTGTAAGTCGCTCTGGATAAGAGCGTCTGCTAAATGACTTAAATGTAATGTAAATGCTTTTATAATGGTCTGAGAGAGGTTAGTTTGGGTACCAGCATGAGTCATGTCTATTTGCTCTCTATTTTGCTACCAAATCATACTTCAGTGCTCCAGAGCATTTTAGTCAGCTTAGTTTAAAACAATTGAGATGTCTATGCTTAAATATACTGTGCTAATGTCTTCTCTTAACACTGGGCGAAAAGGGTCAATATCAGGGGATATCTTTACCTATATATTTCCGGATATCTGCAATTTTATTAAATATATGGAGTAGACATGTTCCAGATATGCATGTCCTTAATTTCATATACGAAGCTAGGATATTATTTGTAATGGGACAGTTTCTACATGCTTCCAATCCGGGCCTCAGAAATCTCCCTGCTATCGTATGAGTGAGATGCGTTCAAGACACACACCTGATGCACATAAACCATTTTACATATTTGTAGACTATTCAGAAAGGGTGTGCCAACATGCTGACATATCTAAGCTTTTATACTTAGGAATGAACAAATGCACATATTTTCAGAAATGTAATATACCTGATCATTTATGTATCCATATTTCTAATAAAATGCATCATTTCATTAGCTATCCTTACATGATATACAATATCCGTCCTCATATGTCTGATAAAGAAAATGGGCTAAATACAACTCATGAAATGCCCAGCAACACTCATTTTAAAAAATCATGGGCATTAATATGGAGTTGGTCCCCCCTTAGCTGCTATAACAGCCTCAACTCTTCTGGGAAGGCTTTCCACTAGATGTTGGAACATTGCTGCGGGGACTTGCTTCCGTTCTGCCACAAGAGCATTGGTGAGGTCGGGCACTGATGTTGAGCGATTAGGCCTGGCTCGCAGTCGGCATTCCAATTCATCCAAAAGATGTTCGATGGGGTCAATGTCAGGGCTCTGTGCAGGCCAGTCAAGTTCTTCCACACTGATCTCGACAAACCATTTCTGTATGGACCTTGCTTTGTGCATGGGAGCATTGTTATGCTGGAACAGGATAAGACCTGTCTAGAATGTCATTGTATGCTGTAACGTTAAGATATGCCTTCACTGGAACTGAGGAACCTGAACCATGAAAAACAGTCCCAGACCATTATTCCTCCTTCACCAAACTTTACATTTATCACCATGCATTAGGGCTTGGCATTGCACATGGTGATCTTAGACTTATGTGTGTCTGCTCGGCATGGAAACCCATTTCATGAAGCTTCCGACGAACAGTTATTGTGCTGACGTTACAGCCAGAGGCAGTTTGGAACTCGGTAGTGAATGTTGCAAACAAGGACAGATGTTTTTTACACGCTTCTGTGCTTCAGCACTCGGAGGTCCCATTCTGTGAGCTTGTGTGGCCTACCACTTCGCTGCTGAGCTGTTGTTGGTCCTAGACGTTTCCACTTCACAATAACATCACTTAGAGTTGACCAGGGCAGCAGAAATCTGGCAAACGGACTTGTTGGAAAGGTGGCATCCTGTGACGGTGCAAAGTTGAAAGTCACTGAGCTCTTCAGTAAGGTCATTCTACTGCCAATATTTGTCTATGGAGATTGCATGGCTGTGAGCTCGATTTTATAAATCAGCAACGGGTGTGGCTGAAATAGCCAAATCTACTAATTTGAAGGGGTGTCCACATACTTTTGCATATATAGTGTATCTGCACATACATGTGCACCATACTCAGTAGTAGGCTATACAAGGCAGGGAAGGCAAACATCTTCATATTTAATCCAAGTTGCTATTTCCAAAGCAGATCTCTGCTATTTCTGTTTAAAACATACAGCATAGCAAATCCAGAGCTCCAATCACAGCACATGGTTCTGTAAAATTGCAAACGTAGGCCAATCTTTTCAAAAATGTATTTTATTTATTTAACAGAAAATAAAAGTTGCACTCCCTCAATACCTCTGCCTGCCCTAATTGTTATGGATGATGCACACCAGACCCAACGTGGTGGTAGTATTGGTCTTGTCACGCCCTGATCTGTTTCACCTGTCTTTGTGCTTGTCTCCACCCCCCTCGAGGTGTCGCTCATCTTCCCCATTACCGCCTGTGTACATATACCTGTGTTTTCTGTTTGTCTGTCGCCAGTTTGTCTTGTTTGTCAAGCTTACCAGTGGTTTTTCTGTCAGCACCTGTCTTTGTCCATGCCGCTCTTTTCTCGGCCTACTGGTTTTTGACCATCGCCTGTCCTGACCTTGTACCTGCCCGCCTAACCACTCTGCCCGCCCCTGAGCCTGCCTGCCGTCCGATACCTTTGTCCCACTACTGGATTATTGAGCTTTGCCTACCCTGACCCTGCCGTCCCGTACCTTTGTCCCACTACTGGATTATTGACCTTTGCCTACCCTGACCCTGCCGTCCCGTACCTTTGTCCCACTACTGGATTACTGAACTCTGCCTGTACCTGAGCCTGCCAGCCTTGACCTGTCGTTTACCTGCCCCTGGTGTTACAATAAACATTGTTACTTCACACGGTCTGCACTTGGGTCTTACCTTTTATTCCTGATAGGTCTGTGATCCACTCCAAACTGTCAATGCAAGAAAATGTTGTAATTTCACATAACCATCCCACAAGGTAGCAACTCTACCTGCTTCATTTGTGATAAGAAAATTAACTGGAACAGGTAAAGCCAAGTTGCTGGTTAGCTAGCCAGCTATGTTATCTAACTGGCTAGCTTATATTGCCCAGTAAATTAACCTTATATTAACCTAAATATGCCTACATAAAAATAAAAAAACATTAGCTGTCACCTTGAGGCTTGATAGGGGGTAAAAATGTGTTTCCCTGCAGCGAAGGAAATTTTCTTATTTGTTGTTACTCATCTAATGAGTAACTATCCAGCCATACCATGTAATGATTTGGGCATGAAAGAATAATCTGGATTTCATATTTGTCAAATTATTCAGAAATGTGTCTTTATTTTCAGTCTATGAAAAATCATATCGGATATGGACCTCAGCCAAGAGAAGCATATCTGGAATCAATAGATGCATCCTCTGCCTTATTATGGCTATAGCGTTACCTATCTTATTGGAACAAATAGGTTTTTTTTTTTTTTCCTATGCAAATTCACTTGAGTGTGGTGTAGCACAGGGCAGCCGGCTAGGGCCATTATTATTTTCAGTTTTGACTAATGACCTTCCACTCACCTTGAATAAAGCATGTGTGTTTGATGATTCAACAGTATACACGTAGGCTGCAACAGTAAAATAAATAACTGACACCCTTAACATAGAGCTCCAGTCAGTTTTAGAATTGTCCACTAGCAATAGTCTGGTGCTAAATATCTCAAAAAAGAAAAGCATCATTTTTGGGCCAATCACTCACTAAATGCTAAGCCTCATTTAGATAATTTATTGAATACTGTGGCGATTGAGCAAGTTGAGGAGACTAAACTTCTGGGTGTAACCCTAAATAGAAAGCTGTCATGGTCAAAACATATAGATTCAATGGTTGATAAAATGGGAAGAGGTCTGTCAATGATACAGCGTCGCTCTGCCTTCTTAACATCTCAGTTGACCAGACAGGTCCTACAGGCCATTGGCCTTACTGCCCAGCTGTGTGGTCATGTGTGGCAAATAGGGACATAGGTCAATTACAGTTGGTCCAGAATAAAGCAGCACGTATCGCACTTAGATGTACATGGACAAGTGTCGGTACAACACAAGACACGCAACCAGAGGTATCTTTACAGTCCCCAGGTCCAGAACAGAGGCTGGGAAATGCACAGTATTAAATAGAGCCATGACTACATGGAACTCTTTGCCACTCCAGCTAACTTAAGTTAGCAATAAAAACAGATTAAATAACGCCTTACTGCACAAAGGGGACTGAAGAGACAGCCATTTTATATATATATATTGTATTGTAATGTGTACTGTATTATGTATTAGACCTAGATATTGTGTGTATATACTGATATGTAGGCTATGTGTGACGTTTTAAATGTATGTAGTTCAGCCCTTTACTAATAATGTTCTGTACTGTGTTTTATGTCATGTTTCATGTGGACCACAGGAACAGTAGCTGCTGCTTTTGCAGCGGGCTAATGGGGACCCTAATAAACACCAATACCAATGCAATGTATGCAGTCAGTATTTGTCATCATGAAGAGAGAAAATAGGATGTCACATATCTCAGGATATTGAATGAGTCCAAATCCAGCCATAGGAAATGTCCATGTGTGATATTCGGAGTAATCCCAATATCATATATGTATAAAAGACACATCTGGATTCAGAGTGTCAGGATATGGTGCAAACCCACAACTCAAAATATGCATTGGATATGGTCCGTATTCTCTAGAATATCAAAAACATTTCATGTCAAGGTAGCGCCTGATATGGACCCTTTTCGCCCAGTGTAAAACCTAGAACTTGATTATCATATTGAACGAAATTAGCTCCCACATGTCATTCCAATTGGTGTAGCTAATACAAATTTACATTGTAAGAAATGAGAGGTGATCTATGGGCGACCACCTTTTTGGTCCAGTCGTACTTCATTCCATTCTGGAAATGGCAGCATAGCTCAGCTAATGCTGATTTCGAACCTGACTCCGAGCCTCCTGGCTTGACCTGTGTGTGTCCTCAGAGATCAACAGTCAATTAAGCGCCCCTCACGTTTTTCTTTTCTTTTTTTAAAAGAATAAAGTAAAGCTCAGGTTAGACCCCTATGCCACTGACTGGCTAATTGGAACCAGGGTCTGTAAAAATGGGAACTTTAGTAAAACATGCCGTAAAATTCTGAAGGCTAACCATAAACTAACCGATTTCTTTCATTCTTTTAAAGGGAACTCTAACTGAATCCTCTGTGTAAACTTTTACGAGGACCCCTGGGGTCACCAGTAAACCCGTTAATAGAGATGAGATATGAGTGGGGTACTTGGGCCTCCCATTTCGTTAGCTTTTTTTTGTGTTTTTCGCATTCTTAGGAGGGGTCAAGTGCTGTTCTGAGGCAAATGCAGCCTCATCTCAGATGTCATTTATATGAAAGAGCAAAACTAAAATGGTACCACTTAGACAGGACTTACCAGATAAGTGTCAACACATTAAAGTAGTCCCTCAATTTTGCCTGGTTTCTCTAATACCAAGTTCGGCGTGACAGCTATAGGAGCCACGAACAACCATGACGTTCTTTAAAAGGTGAGACTCACACTGTTTTAGTGGCCCTCATGTGGTGAGGCTGTCTTTATGTTCTCCTTTAGGTAACTTGTTGGCTGCTCAGACCTATATTACTGATTATAATGGTTACATTTGTATTTTAATATACATTTTGCATTTTTGTTTTGTGTGAATTGAGGTTTGTTGTATATTTTTAAGCATGATAACAGTGGATCTTGAATTTCTTAAAAATTTGACGTGATGCATGATAATGCTGAGATGCTTCATCAAGAGAAGGTCCTACAGGATCCATTTCAAATTGATGTAGTAAAGGCTGAGGTCACTACCCTAATGACGTAATCATGTCATCCCAGAGAGCAATGCCTTACACGTAGACACACAGTTTGACTGAAGTAGGGCATGACGCCATACCTCAAAATACAGAAATGGATCCCACCCAAAGTAAAACAAAGATCAACTCTCTGCAGTCTCATACACACTGGGGATACACCCCCACATTAACTCAGTTTGGGAATATGTGTTCACAATTACATAGCTACTTTAGTTCATTCACATAGTGAACAAATAAATGGTTCATATCAGGGAGGATTTACATTTTTCTGGACATTTTTGTACACTTTGACAAAGTGCATCTCAGATGATTTACTCCCTCGTTCATTTTGACATGCCTTACAGTTAAATGAGTCTTCAGCTTTTGAATAGGAAATACTCGGCTCAGCTCAGCAGCGCCATAACGAGAGAGAGAATTAAGTGGCCTCTGAGTCAAAGCAAATCTATTAGCACAGGAATGATGATGGTGCTGAAAATCCTGACAAAACAATTTGTTAGTTTTACAAATGATAATGATTTTTTGGTCAGTTGGCCCAAGGGCAGCTAAAATATTAGGCCTGGTAAAACGTCATGTTGTAAGAGTTCATGTGTCTGCAATGCCGTGGTCGGCCAGGGCAGCCGTCCACATTTTTTAGTGCGACGTGAACAATCTCGGGTTACCTTAAAGCCTGAACCCCGGCAAGTCCTAGACCACCCTTCGATTAATCTTCCCCTTGTAGCGCCTTATAATTTGCCATTACAAAAGCCATTAAACCTGGGGCCTGATTCTGGGCTCCGGGGACTCCTTGTGAGGAGGGTGCGAGGCTCGGATAGGCCTCCAGTTGGCCCCTTGCACCTCGGACGAGCCCCCAGAAAACGGACAGGTACTTAAAACAGGGTGAAAAGATCACTTTAAAGAAAACAAGGATGATTAATGGGGAAAAATGAGGGCCCTTTAGGTTCCTTTCATCTGGGCCTGATTCAGGTCTTCGGTGGGCCATTAACCCATAGGACAACTGTCCGCTGCATACGGGAGAAATGAAATCCCAGTGCTGGGTTCAGACAAATGTATATGCCTCGGAATGAATGTAGAACGGGAGGGACTTTGGAGAGTTATTTCAACAGAACAATGTCTAGCCGTGATCATTTGGAGCCAAAATTCCACTGATATCTTTAGTAATGCTGTACGTAGTACAAGTTAATAAAGATAAGATTTGAAATCCATCTCGGTTGTAATCATGCAGTGGATGGCTACCGATTAAGTATTTTTCATAAAATTGTTAGTGCATGTAAATTACCACAAAATAGTAAAATATATGGTATCAGATGATTAAATACACTTTATTGATCTACAAGGAAGGGAATTGTTTAATTGAAATAGACAGATTATTCAAAGAATATTCCTAGAGATTACATTGATTCAAATCTTGTTTTTTTTAATCAACTGGGCGAGATTCCCCAACCATACAATTTGATTTGGAACATCAATCTTCATTGTGTAGTATACGTAGAGTGATGCATCATGGAGAATTCCTGAATGATGTCATTATCATACCTAGGGACCATGACACTGTGTTCCATGCACATCTCCTTTTTAGGTTACATTACATTCATGGCTGAATGTTATGCAAGAACAATTTGATCAGATTGGTTGAATACTTTCATATTCTGACTGGTTAATAACTTGATAGAAATATTTAAGAAAAATCCATATTACTTCAAATTAACACTGAAGTTCCACTTTTATTAGACAATTTATTTTAGGTGGATGTAGGCACATGTTTTCATGGAGCTTGTGTGGAACAGTGTGGTTCAAGTTAGTGACGGAATTTTCACATCCAACGTTTGCATTAAAACTGTTGTGACAAAGAGCCCAGGTATGGGTGTAAATAACCAGCTTTTGGATGGGAAGGACAGAGCACTGGTATGGTTCGTGGCAAGTACAAAGCCCACACCTGGCCAGAAGTGAAATCAAATCTATCCTGAACTCTGCCGCTCTCATTTTGCTCTGGCAGTTTTCCGCAAGCACGGTTCTGGGTCAAAAGGCATGAGAGTGATTTCAGCCCGGGTCACACTCGGAGACAGTTTCACACAATAATGCATTTTAAAGCTGTGGCTTTGCCATGACTAAGCACTATACCAAACATGTTTACATTGTATCTGTGTATTAGAGACTTTCCCTCAATAGTTTTTATTTATATAATATGACTAATAATTGTATTTCTGTTCTTTTTTTTAGACAGATGTATGGAAAGGTGGATATCAGTGTCAATCTGCCTACCGGTACATGAAAAATGTATCCCAAGACCTACTGTGATATATTTCAATGGTCACATTAGAATCTTACAGTTTACAGAAAGTATTTACTGAGGATTAAACCACATATTAATAATTGAACACATCCTGTAAAGGGCACATCCTGTAATATGTAAGTCAGCGACTGGTAGAGGATCAATAAACCAATTCCTCTTGGTTATGCTCAGTAATCTCCAAAAATAACATTGCTCCTGATTAAATCAAGGAAAATGATCTCGCTAAAATGAGTTACTTTCACGGGGCTGGCCACGGCAGAGAAGGTGGATCCTGCTGAGATGGAGAAATAATGATTAATTAACCTTTGAACTGGATGGAGAGTCAATTGAGTCACCAGAGTGTGCTTTTTCACTGTCAACCATGCCCATTGCCAAGTCAAAGCAAATTGACCATTTACACAGCGGACCCACACTTTATTAACCTGCTCCGTGCATTGATGCAGTCATTTGATCATCCAATAAAGCGTGGCCAAGCTAACCTCAAATCGTAATTACATGTGTTATATTAGCTTGTCGGGAATTGTTGAACGCCTGTTTGTCCCGTAGTTTTTAAGGTAATGTGGAGAAAGACAAAAGAGGAAGAAAGAAAGAGTTCACATGAATACATAAATTGTGCTCAACTGATACGGGATGTGACGAGCTCAAAGAAATGGACGAGCACATCATGTCATTGGCCAGTAAAGCATGTTGGGCTTCCCTTTTTAGCCCAAATGGCCAGTGGATCAGGGTGGTGATATTAGTTTAAAGTTTTAATGTTACATGCACAAGTACAGTGAAATGCCTTTCTTGCAAACTCAAAACCATACAATGCAATAACAATGTAATACCAGAAGAAGAAAAAACACAACAAATATGAAGACCACAAAAAGTAAGTAAGCATTACTATATACAGGGTCAGTTCCAATACCATATTTACAATGTGCAGGGATACTGGAGTGATGTAGGTAGATATGTATAGGGGTAAGGTGACTAGGAAACAGAATATAAGATAAACAGAGTAGCAGCAGCTTGTATGTGAGTGGGTGAGTAGGTATGTAGAGTCAGTATAAATATATATGCATGTTATGTGTGAGTGAGAAGATGATGGTATGTGTGTGTGTCTAGGGCCCTGTGAGTGTGCATAGAGACACAAATAAAAAGGTCAATGAGGATAAAAGGTTAACCCAGATAATCTGTGTAGCTATTTTGTTAGCTATTTATCATTCTTATTGCTTGGGGATAGAAGCTGTTCAAGACCTTGTTGGTGCCCGACTTGATGCTCCGGTAACACTTGCCATGCTGAAGCAGAAAGAATAGTCTATGGCTTGGGTGGTTGGAATCATTAACGATTTTCCGGGCCTTCCTACCACAATGCCTGATATAGAGGTCCTGGATGGCAGGGAGCTCGGCCCCAGTGATGAACTGAGCTGTCCTCACCAACCTCTGTAGCTCCATGCGCTCAAGGGTGGTTTTATTGCCATACCAGACAATGATGCAGCCAGTCAAAATGCTCTCAACCGTGCAAAACTTTTTCAACCTCTTGAGGGGGAAGATGCGCCGACCCAGAGTCCTAAGCTTGGTGACGAGCTTGGATGGGAGAATGGTGTTGAACGCTGGGCTGTAGTCAATGAACAGAATTCTCACATAGGTATTCTTCTTACCTAGGTGGGTGAGGGCAGTGTGGAGAGCAATTGAGATTGGGTCATCTATGGATCTGTCAGGGTGGTATGCAAATTGCCGTGGATCTAGGGTGGCTGGGATGGTGGAGTTAATGTGGGTCATAACCAGGCTCTCAAAGCACTTCATGATTACAGATGTGAGTGCTACAGGGTGGTAGTCATTGTGGCATGAAGCCTTAGAATTCTTGGGGACATGAATGATGGTGGTCATCTTAAAACATGTGGGAATTACAGACTGGGACAAGGAGAGGTTGGAAATGAATATATCTGCCAGCTGTTCAACGCATATATTCCAGGGGGCGCTCTGAGAACGCCCCCTGGAATACCGTCAGGCCCCGCAGCCTTGCGGGTGTTGACCTGATTAAAGACCTTTTACACTTCGGCCTCGGAGAGCGAGATCACCCAATCCTCTGGGTCGGTGACAGCCCTCAAACCCGGCACGATGTTGTTGTTGTCAAAGCGTGCAAAAAATGCATTGAGTTTGTCTAGTAGAGAGGCATCGTTGGGCAGATCATGGTTGGGTTTTTCTTAGTAATCCTTAATGGACTGTAGCCCCTGCCACATATGGCGGGCATCGGAGCCTGTGTAGTATGTTTCAACCTTATTCCTATGTTGTCCTTTTGCTCATTTGATGACTCTGCGGAGGTCATAGCGGACCTTCTTGTTCTTATTCCTGTCCTCGACCGTAGCCTCAGGGTTGTCTACTGCAGCGCTGTGTGCTGTAGCCCTTTCCTTTAGTTTAGCACCAACCTTGGTGTTAAGCCAGGTCTTAACCCTCTGTGTGGGGAGAACGTTGCCGATACATTTTATAATGAAGCCGATGACAGAGGTGGTTCACTCATCAATGTTATCGGCGGAGTCTCAGAACATATTCCAATCAGTGCTAGAAAAGTAGTCCTGTAGCATAATCTCTGATACGGGTGACCTTTTCTCAATGAAGCGAGTCACGGGTACTTCCTGTAAACAGGAAGCAAGAGTACGGAGTTATGACCTGATTTGCCTATTGGCGGACGAGGGAGGGCCTTGCTTGTGGGTAGAATAACAGTGTTCCAGGACTTTATCACCCCTGTGGTATTGGAGATGTCCTGATGGAAGTTGGGCATTACGTGTCTTAGTGACGCAGAATTAAAATCACCGGAAACCAGAAAAGCAGCCTCTGGATGTAGATTTTCTTGCTTGTTTAAAGCCTTGTACAGTTATTTTAAGTGCCTGCTAATTTTCTTATCCTGGTGGGGAATGTATACAAATGTCACAACAGATGAAAACTCCCACGGGAGGTAGAAGGTTGAGCATTTGACCATCAGGTATTCCAAGATGGGTGAACAATGGGTCGATGATTCTACCTTGCTGGAGTTAGCACAACAGGCAAAATCCCCTCGATATCCCAGACTCCACTGTCCTGTCCATGTCAAGGTTGTGCGCTACTGGTAAGAAGGCAGGTGCAGGAGAGCAGACAGTTGTGATCAGGCACACTTAATTTGGCAGAAGCACAAAAGACAGACGCAACTGCCTCAAAAACCTCTAGCCAATGGCAAAAGTGAATAAGTGCGAAAACACTCACAATAATGCAAATGTATGACAATAAACATACTACGGGTCAGAACACGATACCCGAGGAAACAACCAGTCTGGCGCGTAACACTAAACACGTAACAAAACAATTCCACACAAAGACATGGGGGGGACAGAGTAATAAATATATGCAGTGTAATTAGGGAATGTAAACCAGGTGTGCGGGAAACAAGACAAAACAAATGGAACAATGAAGAATGGAGTGGCGATGGCTAGAAGGCCGGCAAAGTCGACCGCCGAACGCCACCCGAACAAGGAGGGGAGCCAACTTCGGCGGAATTAGATAGCCATGAGTTAGATAGCCATGGGGGGTATCTGTGACCAACCGTCTCGATTCGGTCTTCTGTAGCTAAATTTGATATTGTGTTTTTACATTGGATAAAAGTAGAAACTCAAACCTAGAACATGGTATATCATACACTGCAGTTGAGGAACAATGGGAAAGTAATTCTGCTTTGAAAGTTGATAAACTTGTAACCTCACTTTTGATCAAATGGCCTTTGAATGTTTTGGTATACCTACTGGACATCTCTTCTTTGTCTACACCCATTCAGTATCATTCACACCCTCTTCAGCTTTAACCCCACCCATCTCTTTAAGGGTTGATATGAGCGTTCTGTCTTAACAACAGCAGTCAAGCTAACTGGCTAACGTTAGCTAGCTTGCTAGCTACTTCCAGACACAAATGAGAGAACAGCTCACTCTGACCATTTTACTCGCCCTAGCAGAGCTGGTTAGGCTGTTTTTATGTTAACCAGACCGTTGGTGACTGCAACTGTGCTGCTGGCAACAATTTACACTTTTTTTGCCGATGTTTACTGACACCGGCCATGTTCAACGAGTGTTGGGCGTTCTTAAATTCGTCAGTTATTCTGGCACATTGACGAGAGTGCTCTAAAATTGGAGTAGATAGCCAGAGCGAATTTACCTGCTACGTCTATCAACAATTGTCGCAGTGACATCATTAACATTCTATTGAAATGGTTACTTGCATAGTGGAGTCTTTTGTTAAGAAATGTAGCTAGCTAGCTAAACAATGAACCATAATCCCAACTCATGACGTTACTACCCTGCATGAATCTGCAGGTAGCTTACCAACCAGGTTCAATGTTAGCTAGCTATCATTAGGCTATAACTAGCAAAGCACATGGCTCTGAGATACGAATCATATTACTACACAGATCAGACACGTAACGTTAGCTAGCTGACCTAACAACAGCAGTCAAGCACCCAAGCTTACTGGCTAAAATTGGGTATCTTACTAGCTACTTCCAGACACAAATGAGAGAACAACTCACTCTGACATTTTTACTCGCCCTAGCAGAGCTGGATAGGCTGTTATTATGTTATCCAGAGCGTTATCCCCACCCCTTGCCTCTGTAATGCCAGCGTATTCTCATAATTCTGTGATATAACCCGGAAGCCAGCCGCACCAATGTGTCAGAGGAAACACCATACAACTGGCGACCTTGGTCAGCGTGCATGCGCCTGGCCCGCCACAAGGAGTTGCTAGAGTGCGATGGGACAAGAGCATCCCGGCCGGCCAAACCCTCCCCTAACCTAGACGGCGCTGGGTCAATTGTGCGTCGCCTCATGGGTCTCCCAGTCCCGTCCCTCTGTGACACAGCCTGGGATCGAACCAGGGTCTTTAGTGACACCTCAAGCACTGCAATACAGTGCCTTAGACTGCTGCGCCACTCGGGAGGCCCCAGCGTTTCCTTTTAGGTAGCCCAAAAATTGGGTCGAAATTACTGAAAGAGCCCAGGGGAGATGAGTGGAAGGTGAATCCAAAATTTGGGCTAAGTAACTGCTGGTCTTATGTTCAAAAGTAATTGTCGGTTGTAAGAAATAAGTCTAGCATGATGTGATTTATTTTAGATCACAGATAGATTGTGTCAAACACAGATCTTGAAGACTACATACAGCCCTTATAAATACTATATATCTTGTTATATTTCTATGTTCTATACCTTCATATGTCAGAGCTGTAATGACAAAGGGAAAGAAAGGTGTAAAAGATCAAAGTTCCAGCTAGTTGGTCTGAAATCAAAACCAACAACCACAACCCTTGGACATTGATTTTCTTGTCGGTGCTGGCCCGGTGACACCAGACATATTATGGCTGCCGCACAGTAGCTACAAACACGACGACTAGCGGCTCAAAGATCTCTCCCGGTGACACTATTCAGAGCTAAAGTTGTGTGAGGCTCAACATGGTGTGAAAACAAAACAAATGTAATCTCCAGCACCAGAGTGCGTCAATGGCCTCTGCTATAGAGAACAGTGTGTGTAATTAAAGCATTTGGTTTGGTCTGTTAGTACTGGGCTGACCTTTTATACGTTTACAGTTCTCCTGACATTTCTCCTGATGGATAGAAAAAAACAAGACCAAGTTGCTAAAAGAGAAATCAGGACTTCGGCTTTGTTTTCCCAGTTAGAGAATGGCTTTTATTGATCCAAACGGTTTGGGTTTTACAGAGGGTCGATGTTCCATGTTTGTTAACACTAAAATGTGACTGTTTCCATTTCAAAACATGATCCAGCTTTTATTAGTTTTCATGACTGGTGGCATTGCTGTGGGGAATGGACAGAATGGAATATCATGAATTGGACGTTAGGAAACTATCTAGATCGGCTTTTTGCCTTCAAAGACTTTGAATTGTCCTCCTTTACATCAAATGAAGCGCATATACATATAATCTTGTTCAAACCTTTTCAAATAAAAAGATTTTTATGAAAATGATTAATAAATAACATAAATATAAGTTATTAATCTCTAATTTTACAGATTGTTTCCCTGTCCGTATCTATATATCGAACAATGCTTTGCATTACGATTACGATGGCTCCAATTCCACCATATTATTGTAAGGCTTTTTCTCTTCCCTACGATCAGTACTGTGTGAGCAGGAAACCTGTGATCAAAAGATGGGGCGGGACAGCTGCTTAATAATTCAGAAGAGCGAGATTAAAAAGTGAATTCGTTCGGCACTTTATTAAAAGCCAGGGTAATTGCTTCAGAACTCGATGTCAACGCCTCAATAAGAGAGGCCTAATTCGGTTACAGGCACTCTGCATGTAATTGCTGAAAATGAACAATGCCGTCTCGTAGAGAATCCTATCCACATGGAATCCCCATCCCACACCTGATTCAATAAGGGGCCTTAGAAAATGATGACTGCGATTTGACATAGTCTTTGACACAGTGTTGTCTAGTGAAAAGAGATCATTGTATTACTGAAATGTTAGTTTGTCTACTTCTTAATGTGCAAGTTTTTGTTATGCTTTATCATGCATCATTCTGGTATCTTACTCATTAAAATTATATAAACATTTGCCGTGGTCTGAATAATTACAACACATTGTTACACGGTACTTACATATTTGATACTGGTTTGCTATTTCAATTTGAGTAATTACAAACATAGATATTTACATGCATTATATTACACTGTAGTTACACTTAATAGGTTTTAGTGCCACTTTATGTAAAGTGGTACTGGGATGGTCATAATTTCCCTATACATTGAAATTCCTGAAATGTAAGATTGAATGCTCATCAGATATGGTGTAGCATACATACTCATGTGAAACCAATTATCGTGAAACACATTTCTTCTAGTTTTTTTAACACATTTTTCTAGAGGTCCCTGGTGATGTCACTCATTGCAGCGTTCCAATCCTTTTCTGATTTAAACGTGGGCTGAAATATGAATCAATGAACCCAGCTGCACGTTTGTGCGACCCATCATGCCATCAGTCGCATATGTATTAGGAACTGGGCTTTTTCCCTCCACAGGCACTACATCACAAATCTGAGGGAGTTGCTACCAGATGGTTAAACAAACACATCGCCCAACTGCCCATAACTCAAATCCACTTAGCACCCCTTGTCAACATATCTTTCACTCGTCTGCTACTTCTCCTATCTTCTGTGCATGGAGGCAGGGAACGAGAAAAAAAAGAATGAAGAATAATAAGAATCTGGAAGAAGTTCTTGCCTGGTGTGTTTAATTTTAATCAGCAAGCCCATCCATCCCCAGTTCTCTCTCTCTCTCCTCCCCCTCCCCCAGGTGTGTTGAATAATGAGGCCGAGCAGCAAGAACCTGGAGTGACAACGCGTGTGTGGGTCACAGAGACAAAGCTCAAATAGGCCGTCCGACCGGGGCCTTTTTGTTGGAGCGCCCAGGGAGCTGCCCAGGACTCAGGGCAGGGGTTAAGAGTTGGGAGGTCGCGGGGTCATCCCATTTTCCTTTCTCTCAGCCTCATCCCCATGCTTAAAGCCTCAACGGCGTACTTGAGAGGGTAATTTATGAACCTGCGTCTTGTTCAGCTTGTGTAAAGGGAATTGCTCTTTCACTTTAAAGGACTTCCAGGCATTTTTAATTGGGTTAAGATGCTTCCTTCAGCTTTCCCATCCTTTAACTATCTGCTTAAGTGAGCAAGCTTATTTAAGACCATTCCAATGAGCTGAGTGAGAGATTGCGGAGGGAACGTTTGATACGGAATCTTTGCCATTCCTCTGCGTCTGTTAGCAGCAGTGTAGTACAGGTTAAAAAGTTGAGAGAGAACTATTATCTCAGGCACATAATAGTCAAATGCATGGATACTTAAAGTGAATCCCAGAATTGCCAGCCACTCTATCTATGTTCAAATGTGGACCACTGGTGGCAGTCCAAATTGCATTTGGCTTTTGAAATGTGTAAAAGATGATTTTCAGACAGCAGAACATCAAACCCAGTTTAACTATCACTCCTGTGCATAGGGAGTTGATGGGCACTGGGGAGGATTGAGGGATGACAGGGCAAAAGTAAAACCAGATTTAAAATATCCACTTAAAGGCACAATCTGTAATCTTATCAGCCTGACCATGCAACTTTGTGTGTTTATGAGTGAGCACACTGTTGTGTGGTTATGTGAGTAGGCCAATATCATTGTCTTCATTTCTGAGTATGTGTGAGTACAATAATGTGTGTCTAAGTGTTAGATATGTTGTGTGTTAATATGCTATCATATTCCCCTTCGTGTTTGAATTGACCTTATAAGCTTATAGAGTGGTTAACAACATTGGAGGCACCGCTGGGATTCATTTTCAAGTGAGCACCGACACATCATGCAAGAAAGGCTAGCTGAATTTAGCTATCTTGTCATTGAATGCATTGTCATTGTTTCAGCGTGAGTATGACAATGAGTCAACGAAAGAGTTTAACGGACTGAAGTTGTTACTTAGACCATGTATTGTTACTGGTAAAAAAATTAACATTTGACACTACCCACTGCCTTATTCCATATATTCTGATTTCATAAAGTTGTCCTCAAACGCATGGGGATGGAGATGGGCCAGAAGAAGTGGATAGAAAAACCAAAGCAAAAGGACACAGGCCGAACCTGTCGGCCTCCGGGGTGATAAAGCAGAGGTTCTCACGGAGTAGCATGTAACTTAAAGAGTGTGTATTTATCTCAAAGCCTGCTTAGATAGTGCTGCCAATGTGCAATGAGGTAATTCCCTTGGCGCGCGGTTGATTGATACATCCTGGCCGCAGCTCTATATGGAGGCCCACTGGACTGGTGGGGATGCGCGGGTTGAAAAATAAAAGTTTCCACAGATAGAGACATCCAAATGTGAGCGGGACCCAGCATGGGCTTCATACCTCGGGCCCATACACCGCATACCTGCGGGCCAAGGCGTGCTGCATGCTCTTAAGTTTCAGACTCCCTACAGTCACTTTTGATGTTTCCAAAACCAGCTTGTAAAGGGTTGATGTGTGCATGTGTCTGTGTATGTGTAGTCAGGGTATGATTATGGATGTCCACTCCATCTTCTGCGATGGTTGTGTAACATATCAGGGGCAAGGGGAAAGCAAGGCCAAACTCTGTGATTGAAAGAGTAAGTGTCTCACAGATGGAGTCAGGGAAGCATGCTGAGATGAGCTCAATGGGGCCCCATCCTTTGTGATGAGTTGGTTCTACTTTCCTTTCATCTTTATCAATGATTAGACACTGTATTAATGTGTTTTTGTATTGGTATGCTTCTCTGAACTGCTCAGCCTCCATTGTAAGCTAATACCTTGTAAGAAATATCTAAATTGGCATTAATTCAATTTTGTTTCATTGTACATTAAAACTGGTTAATACGATCTCACATTATTCACATCCATACTGACAGGATCAAGACGAATTTGTCATTCTTTTCCTACAACATTACTTGAAAGCGAATGATTACTTACAGGGTAACTATAAAGATTTTTAAAGCCCATGTGTTGGCCAGACATTGATTATTAACTGTTAAGCTTACATTATTTTTCCCAATCGAAACAGTTTGTGCACATATGACGACATTTTGTGACATTTTTGTTCGTTTTGGTCTTTCGGCTGTTTTTTTTTCGGGTGTTCGTGCACCCCAAAAAATGTCTTGAGACAAATTGAAGTTCAGTAGCCCTATTCTAAACCCCTTCGTCAGTGATTGGTCAACATTACTACACCTAGTAGGAGTGGGAACTATGGACGGGATCCTTCAAATAAGTGTTTGTTGTCATTCAACAAGAGACGACTAGTTTTCAAATTTACCTGTAAAAAGACCTCTGTAACAACGGCAAAATGAATTACAGATTTATCTTTGATTCATTCTGACTATTTTGCAGAAGTGTATACTGGCTATGTTGTTGCTACGGCGTCTCAAGAGGGACAATTGAAGGTATTTTAAGGGAGTATGCGAGCACAGATGTTCACTTCGCTTATGCGGGTTCCTGATTCCAGTCACTGTCAACAGGTGCTTTGCCTAGCTTGAAGTACAGTTGAAGTCGGAAGTTTACATACACTGAGGTTGGAGTCATTAAAACTTGTTTTTCAACCACTCCACACATTTCTTGTTAACAAACGATAGTTTTGACAAGTCGGTTAGGACATCTACTTTGTGCATGACACAAAAAAAGTAATTTTTCCAACAATTGTTTACAGACAGATTATTTCACTTATCATTCACTGTATCACAATTCCAATGGGTCAGAAGTTTACATACACTAAGTTGACAGTGCCTTTAAACAGCTTCAAAAATTCCAGAAAATGATGTCATGGCTTTAGAAGCTTCTGATAGGCTTCTGATAGGCTAATTGAGTCAATTGGAGGTGTACCTGTGAATGTATTTCAAGGCCTACCTTCAAATTCAGTGCCTCTTTGCTTGATATCATGGGAAAATCAAAAGAAATCATCCAAGACCTCAGAAGAAAAATTTTAGACCTCCACAAGTCTGGTTCATCCTTGGGAGCAATTTCCAAATGCCTGAAGGTATCACTTTCATCTGTACAAACAATAGTACGCAATTATAAACACCATGGGACCACGCATCCGTCATACCGCTCAGGAAGGAGACGCGTTCTGTCTCCTAGAGATGAACGTACTTTGGTGAGAAAAGTGCAAATCAATCTCAAAACAACAGCAAAGGACCTTGTGAAGATGCTGGAGGAAATAGGTTAAAAAAAGTATCTATATCCACAGTAAAATGAGTCCTAAATCGACACAACCTGAAAGGCCAGGAAGCAAGGAAGAAGCCACTGCTCCAAAACCGCCATAAAAACGTAAGACTACAGTTTGCAACTGCACATGGGGACAAAGATCGTAATTTTGGAGAAATGACCTCTGGTCTGATGAAACAAAAATAGAACTATTTGGCCATAATGACCATCGTTATGTTTGGAGGAAAAAGGGGAAGGCTTGCAAGCCGAAGAACACCATCCCAACCGTGAAGAACGGGGTGGCAGCATCATGTTGTGGGGGTGCTTTGCTGGAGGGACTGGTGCACTTCACAAAATAGATGGCATAATGAGGGAGGAAAGTTATGTCGATATATTGAAGCGACATCTCAAGACATGTTAAAGCTTGGTCGCAAATGGGTCTTCCAAATGGACAATGACCCCAAGCATATATCCAAAGTTGTGGCAAAATGGCTTAAGGACAACAAAGTCAAGGTATTTGAGTGGCCATCACAAAGCCCTGACCTCAATCCTATAGAAAATTTGTGGGCAGAACTGAAAAAAGTATGTGCGAGCAAGGAGGCTTACATCCTGACTCAGTTACACAGCTCTGTCAGGAGGAATGGGCCAAAAAGCTTGTGGAAGGCTACCCGAAAGGTTTGACCCAAGTTAAACATTTTAAAGGCAATGCTAACATATGCTGATTGAGTGTATGTAAACTTCTGACCCACTGGGAATGTGGTGAAATAAATAAAAGCTGAAATAAATCATTCTGTCTACTATTTTTCTGACATTTCACATTCTTAAAATAAAGTGGTGATCCTAACTGACCTAAGACATGGAGATCTTTCTAGAATTAAATGTCACGAATTGTAGAAAAACTGAGTTAAATGTATTTGGCTAAGGTGTATGTAAACTTCTGACTTCAACTGTAGCTTCATTTGTTACATTGAGCCGATTTCATATTTTGCACATGCAAAATATTGTGGATATTGCTTCGGGTAAACTGTGCACATTTGGCCGCGTCTACTTAATTTGGCACTCGCATCCCTTGAACTGAATAAAGCTAGCTAGCTAAAACAACCTGACAAATGGGACACAATTGCGCCAACAACAAAAAAACTCCAACACCTGAAACACCAAACTAATAGGTGGCGGAGAGTACAAAATAAAAGTGCAGGATCGTGACGGATTCGGAAAAGTTTTGTCTAACTTAAGGAGGGTGAAGATGCCTCGCTCCCAGGGTTTCGCTGTAGGGACATATACAGTATAAGCGTGTCACAGTCTGACACAACATCAATAAGCTGTCATGTTAAAGCTGAAATAATTTCCAAGTTCCAATATACAAGCTGAAGTATTGAGTAGGCCCTGGGCTTCTGTGATCAATGAGTCATCCTGAGAGACACCTCCACGAATGGGCCCTGATTTCCTGAATCTAGACAAATCTGCTGTTGTTTTACAGTATACTGCAGTTCTGACTTTGTAGTATCCCTTATAAGCAAATCCCCTTTAATTTATGCAATTGTTATGGTGCAGTGCTGATGCAATAGTTTGGCAAATACTAATACATTTCAAACGGGCCTGAATGAAATATTTGGCACTGTCAGGAAGAATGAAGAATAGTGACTAATACCAATTACACCCTGCCTTCATTGGTGTGTCATCAACAGGATAATTTAAGAGCATTTTGGCCGTTTTACATCATCTCTTATGTGTCCAAGGAAGCTTAAATTACAAGTGCTTTCCCAAGTAAGGGGTGAAATTGGTTTGTGCATGCGTGCAAGTGTGCGAGTGTATATATTGGTAACAAGGGAGCAAGTGGACAGGGAGTATGGCCAGGCAGTCCTTTCACTGCTGCCCCG
This sequence comes from Oncorhynchus nerka, assembly GCF_034236695.1. Lineage (NCBI taxonomy): Eukaryota > Metazoa > Chordata > Actinopteri > Salmoniformes > Salmonidae > Oncorhynchus > Oncorhynchus nerka. The sequence goes on along the minus strand of NC_088400.1, from coordinate 41,999,595 downwards.
GCTAGTGAGACAGAGCACGAGGGGCGGGAAATTGAGGTGCATTGATCTGTCATATGCCGTTTCTCACCGAGCTCGTAAAATCATTAACCCTGCTGAAATGGACACAGGAAGCAACAACAGAGTATCTTTCAGAGGTTAATTAAAAAATAAAACCACGAGGGGGTAGAGCGGGGACGTCGCACACCAGGGACGAGCACACAGACTTCCAAATGAGCGCCAGCGTTGGCCCATGCAGAGAGTTGCGTGCCTGTGGTTAGCATAGCACTACTCTTACCAAGAGGAGGATGCAAAATAGGAGAGATGGAGGTGTCTACCAGATACCTTCATCCTCTGGTCAATTTAGGATGTTAACTAAGCCATAATACCAAAATGTTAATCCTGTTAATGTCTTCTTCCGCAAATGTGGAAGAAAAGTTCATTGAGTTATTCATACAAAGGTGATTTTCTGCTACGTTTAGGCTTAAAAATGTATTATTAACTATAGAAGATGAAGATATAGGATTTACAGCACATCTCTCTGTCATTTTATACCTAACCAATGCTTTGGATGTGGTCTATATTACACAATGACATAAACTCAGGAGAGTTTTTTTACGCAGACAAAACGTCAATGTCAGTCTTAACGATTTAGATTCATGAGCCATCATCTGAATGATACCTAAAAGTCATCAAGCAATAAGAACAATGTAATTTGTTCTGTGATGTAAAGGGATGAATCAAAGCGAATGGAACCTCCTGTAACCTTATCATTGGAGCTCTTTGCCATACCTCTTTGACGCATACATTTTTTATACATCCGTTATTGAAAATGCTGATTACGTCCTCTGAAAGACATTTAAAACCCCAACGTTTCTTAATAAGCAGTAATGTGTACGACCGAGACATCATTTACGAAGGCACAGATTCGATTGCTTCAACTCACTAGCGTGAGTCATTTTATTAGTTTGCTACTGTTTGTACGGTGTAAACAGGTTACATGTTTGCAGTACTCTGAAAATGTGACATGGCTCTCCTTTATTGTCCTCTATTGAGTAGCTTTATTACTTTCTCTGGTCCTGCGTTACAGGGGGAATTATGCTCCCCTGTCAGCTTTCTGCAGTGCTGCACAGCCCTCAACTAGCAGGCCTCACTGTAATTACCACTAGTCTGCTGACTCAGGCCACCCACACAGATACTCACATGAACGTGCATGCTCTTCCTCACACACAAACACACATCACACACATATGCACACGCAAACCCATACACACACACACATATACAGTAGGGTCCAAAATGATTGAAACTCTTGATAAAGATGAGCAAAAATTACTGTATAAAATAAATAATTTAAATAATGAGCTATATGTGACCGACCAGCTTTATTCGGTCTTATATCGCAAAATATGAAATTATGTTTTTTTACATTGGATAAAAGTACAGACTCAGACCTAGAAAATGGTATATCATACACTGCATTTAACTTGTAACCCCACTTTTGAGAATTTTGCCCTTGAATGTTTTGATACACCTACTGGAGAGCTCTTCTTCGTCTACACCCATTCAGCATTGTTCACACCCTCGTAAGCCTTACCCCACGCATTTCTTTAAGGATTCACGTGAGGCCATGTGATAAACACACGCTATACCAAATCAAATCTACGTTTATTTGTCACATGCACTGGATACAGAAGGTGTAAACAGTACAGTGAAGTGGTTACAATCTCAAAAACAGAAAGTGTTCAGATAAAAATATTTTGTAAATGTTTTATCATTATTAGATGATGCTTACCCAACACTCTTGTCTAAATTGATGGGTTGTGTAAAGGAAATGCAGTAACCACCCTCCAGTCACATCTAGCTAAGTGGATAGGTCACTATTGTCTGGACATGTACACATATTCATGAAATACAATAGATGGCCGCAATCACCCCCAGACACACCTGGCTAATTTGAAGGGTCATGTAATAATCCGGGTGAAGTGGACTCTTATGTAGATATGTAGCTAGCTAGGTAAACAATGAACCGGAATTATCCCAACTCATACTACTACCAATAGAAACACTTATAACGATCAATGCAAATGTATTTCTGATTCTAATAATATTACTACACAGATCATACACACAAAGTTAGCTAGCGAGCCAGCAAGCTAACGTTCGCTAGCTAACTGACAGTAAGCTTTAACTTGCAATAAAAATGACTTTCTGACAAAAAATAATAATTAGACTAAGATTCTAACTTGTAGCTAGACTCTTACCCGTATACATGGATGAACACTTCACGGCAGACTGGAATCATTTAACTTTGTTTTGTTTATATCTACATCTTGTTTGGCCAGCGTTGTGTCAAGTCACTCCGGTTCACACTGACCGGGGAATGTGCAGGTTTCACTTTTTCCAACTGATCTGTCAATAGCGCCTGCTAAATTCAGGGCATCAATGTTGTTAAAAAAGTAGCAAAACTGTTGTAGTTCTCGATGGCTAATGTTATATCTTTCAAAAACGGCATGGTAAAAAAGACTGGCAACACATACTGAACAGCTCACGTTACAGACAGAAACAAAGTACATGGCAGACCAACCCAAACTCATCTCCTGGCATGTCCAGCCCACCCATTATCTCAGCCAATCATGGCTAGCGGGAAGGTTCCTGGCTTTTTCCGTGGCTAAACCAACTAGGCTCGTAATTAACCATTTTATTCGTATTTATGGATGGAATACAAGTTTGTTATTAGGCACATGAAAGTTCACATGTTCCAGGAGGCATTTTTGCCCCACCCCGGAAAAAAATCGAATTTTGACAAATACAGCTCCTGTGAGTTGTGCGACATATGCCTAGTTTCCTGAAATTAGTCACATATTGTATGTTAAAAAAGAATGGGGGTCAAACATAATTTTATACTAATACAGTTGCTCAGAGAAAGATTTTGTTACGCAAGTAATTATTGTTTTTCTCTCTAAAAGGTAAGGGTCAAAATGTTTGACACCCCTGTTTTCAATACCTTTCAATACCTCGTCTTGCGAGGATAACGGCACTGAGTGTAACGGCTGTCGTGGGAAGAAGGTGAGGACCAAAGCGCAGCGTGGTAAGTGTTCATCTTATTTAATGAAAAAACTGAACACTGAATAACAAACAACAAAGAAACAACCGAAACAGTTCTGTCTGGTGCAGACACACAAAGACTGAAAATAACCACCCACAAAACACAATGGAAAATGGGCTACATAAATATGGTTCTCAATCAGGGACAACGATTGACAGCTGCCTCATGCCAGGCCAAACACAGAAAATCATAGACAAACTAACATAGACAACCCACCCAACTCACGCCTTGACCATACTAAAACAAAAAAACAAAACAAAGAACTAAGGTCAGAACGTGACAGTAACACCCCCCCCCTTCTCAGCCTCTCTACTCGCCTCCGTGGCCTCTTAAGAGTGACAGGAGATTCCGGCAGATTCTGGCATCGCCGGCGTGACTGACGGCTCTGGCAGCTCCTGGCTGGCCGGCGGCTCTGGCAGCTCCTGGCTGGCGGGAGACTCTGGCAGCTCCTGGCTGGCGGGAGACTCTGGCAGCTCCTGGCTGGCGGGAGACTCTGGCAGCTCCTGACTGACGGGAGACTCTGGCAGCTCAGGACAGACGGGAGACTCTGGCAGCTCAGGACAGACGGGAGACTCTGGCAGCTCAGGACAGACGGGAGACTCTGGCAGCTCAGGACAGACGGGAGACTCTGGCAGCTCAGGACAGACGGGAGACTCTGGCAGCTCAGGACAGACGGGAGACTCTGGCAGCTCAGGACAGGCGGGAGACTCTGGCAGCTCAGGACAGGCGGGAGACTCTGGCAGCTCAGGACAGATGGGAGGCTCTGGCAGCTCAGGACAGATGGGAGACTCTAGCAGCGCTGGAGAGGAGGAAGGCTCTGGCAGTGCTGGACAGGCAGGAGCACCTGTAGGAAGGAGACGGAGAGACAGCCTGGTGCGGGGGCTGCCACCGGAGAGCTGGTGCGTGGAGGTGGCACCGGATAGACCGGACCGTGAAGGCGCACTGGAGCTCTTGAGCACCGAGCCAGCCCAACCTTACCTGGTTGAATGCTCCCCGTAGCCAGGCCAATGTGACGAGGTGGAATAGCCCACACTGGGCTGTGCTGGCGAACCGAGAACACCATGCGTAAGGCTGGCCCGAGGAGACGCACTGGAAACCAGATGCGCAGAGCCGGCTTCATGGCACCTGGCTCGATGCCCAGCTGATACGAGGCGCTGCAATGTACCGGGGCTATGCACGCGCACCAGGGACACATTGTGCCTCATGGCATAACACGGTGCCTGCCCGGTCCCTCTCTCTCTCCGGTAAGCACGGGAAGTTGGCGCAGGTCTCCTACTTGACTTCGCCACACTCCCCGTGTGCCTTCCCCCAAGACATTTTTGGGGCTGCCTCTCGGGCTTCCTTGACCTCCGTGCCAACTCCATTCTCCGGTAACCCTCCTCACATTGTTCCAGAAAATCCCAGGTGGGCTCCGGCACTCTCCCTGGGTCGACCTCTCTATTTCGTCCCATGTTGTAATATAGTCCAGATCTCGCTGCTGCTGCTGCCCGTTACCCCGTTACCACCCCTGTTTTCAATACCTTTCAATACCTCGCCTTGCGTGGATAACGGCACTGAGTGTAACGGCTGTCGTGGGAAGAAGGTGAGGACCAAAGCGCAGCGTGGTAAGTGTTCATCTTATTTAATGAAAAAACTGAACACTGAATAACAAACATCAAAGAAACAACCAAAATAGTTCTGTCTGGTGCAGACACACAAAGACTGAAAATAACCACCCACAAAATACAATGGAAAACAGGCTACCTAAATATATATATTTTTTAAAATGTGATTTATTTAACCTTTATTTAACCAGGTAGGCTAGTTGAGAACAAGTTCTCATTTGCAACTGCGACCTGGCCAAGATAAAGCATAGCAGTGTGAACAGACAACACAGAGTTACACATGGATTAAACAATTAACAAGTCAATAACACAGTAGAAAAAAAGAGAGTCTATATACATTGTGTGCAAAAGGCATGAGGAGGTAGGCGAATAATTACAATTTTGCAGATTAACACCGGAGTGATAAATGATCAGATGGTCATGTACAGGTAGAGATATTGGTGTGCAATAGAGCAGAAAAGTAAATAAATATAACAGTATGGGAATGAGGTAGGTCAAATTGGGTGGGCTATTTACGTACAGCTGCAGCGATCGGTTAGCTGCTCAGATAGCAGATGTTTGAAGTTGGTGAGGGAGATAAGTCTCCAACTTAAGCAATTTTTGCAATTCGTTCCAGTCACAGGCAGCAGAGAACTGGAACGAAAGGCGGCCAAATGAGGTGTTGGCTTTAGGGATGATCAGTGAGATACACCTGCTGGAGCGCGTGCTACGGGTGGGTGTTGCCATCGTGACCAGTGAACTGAGATAAGGCGGAGCTTTATCTAGCATGGACTTGTAGATGACCTGGAGCCAGTGGGTCTGGCGACGAATATGTAGTGAGGGCCAGCCGACTAGAGCATACAAGTCGCAGTGGTGGGTGGTATAAGGTGCTTTAGTAACAAAACGGATGGCACTGTGATAAACTGCATCCAGTTTGCTGAGTAGAGTGTTGGAAGCTATTTTGTAGATGACATCGCCTCAGTCGAGGATCGGTAGGATAGTCAGTTTTACTAGGGTAAGTTTGGTGGCGTGAGTGAAGGAGGCTTTGTTGCGGAATAGAAAGCCGACTCTAGATTTGATTTTAGATTGGAGATGTTTGATATGAGTCTGGAAGGAGAGTTTACAGTCTAGCCAGACACCTAGGTACTTATAGATGTCCACATATTCTAGGTCGGAACCATCCAGGGTGGTGATGCTAGTCGGGCGTGCGGGTGCAGGCAGCGAACGGTTGAAAAGCATGCATTTGGTTTTACTAGCGTTTAAGAGCAGTTGGAGGCCACGGAAGGAGTGTTGTATGGCATTGAAGCTCGTTTGGAGGTTAGATACACAGTGTCCAAGGACGGGCCGGAAGTATACAGAATGGTGTCGTCTGCGTAGAGGTGGATCAGGGAATCGCCCGCAGCAAGAGCAACATCATTGATATATACAGAGAAAAGAGTCGGACCGAGAATTGAACCCTGTGGCACCCCCATAGAGACTGCCAGAGGACCGGACAGCATGCCCTCCGATTTGACACACTGAACTCTGTCTGCAAAGTAGTTGGTGAACCAGGCGAGGCAGTCATCAGAAAAACCGAGGCTACTGAGTCTGCCGATAAGAATATGGTGATTGACAGAGTCGAAAGCCTTGGCAAGGTCGATGAAGACGGCTGCACAGTACTGTCTTTTATCGATAGCGGTTATGATATCGTTTAGTACTTTGAGCGTGGCTGAGGTGCACCCATGACCGGCTCGGAAACCAGATTGCACAGCGGAGAAGGTACGGTGGGATTCGAGATGGTCAGTGACCTGTTTGTTGACTTGGCTTTCGAAGACCTTAGATAGGCAGGGCAGGATAGATATAGGTCTGTAACAGTTTGGGTCCAGGGTGTCTCCCCCTTTGAAGAGGGGGATGACTGCGGCAGCTTTCCAATCCTTGGGGATCTCAGACGATATGAAAGAGAGGTTGAACAGGCTGGTAATAGGGGTTGCGACAATGGCGGCGGATAGTTTCAGAAATAAAGGGTCCAGATTGTCAAGCCCAGCTGATTTGTATGGGTCCAGGTTTTGCAGCTCTTTCAGAACATCTGCTATCTGGATTTGGGTAAAGGAGAACCTGGAGTGGCTTGGGCGAGTAGCTGCAGGGGGGGGGGGGGGGCGGAGCTGTTGGCCGAGGTTGGAGTAGCCAGGAGGAAGGCATGGCCAGCCGTTGAGAAATGCTTGTTGAAGTTTTCGATAATCATGGATTTATCGGTGGTGACCGTGTTACCTAGCCTCATTGCAGTGGGCAGCTGGGAGGAGGTGCTCTTGTTCTCCATGGACTTCACAGTGTCCCAGAACTTTTTGAAGTTAGAGCTACAGGATGCAAATGTCTGCCTGAAGAAGCTGGCCTTTGCGTGTATTGGTTCCTGACTTCCCTGAACAGTTGCATATCGCGGGGACTATTCGATGCTATTGCAGTCCGCCACAGGATGTTTTTGTGCTGGTCGAGGGCAGTCAGGTCTGGAGTGAACCAAGGGCTATATCTGTTCTTAGTTCTGCATTTTTTGAACGGAGCATGCTTATCTAAAGTGGTGAGGAAGTTACTTTTAAAGAATGACCAGGCATCCTCAACTGACAGGATGAGGTCAATGTCCTTCCAGGATACCCGGGCCAGGTCGATTAGAAAGGCCTGCTCACAGAAGTGTTTTAGGGAGCGTTTGACAGTGATGAGGGGTAATCGTTTGACTGCGGATCCACAGTGGATACAGGCAATGAGGCAGTGATCGCTGAGATCCTGGTTGAAGACAGCGGAGGTGTATTTGGAGGGCCAGTTGGTCAGGATGACGTCTATGAGGGTGCCCTTGTTTACAGATTTAGGGTTGTACCTGGTGGGTTCCTTGATGATTTGTGTGAGATTGAGGGCATCTAGCTTAGATTGTAGGACTGCCGGGGTGTTAAGCATATCCCAGTTTAGGTCACCTAACAGACCAAACTCTGAAGCTAGATGGGGGGCAATCAATTCACAAATGGTGTCCAGGGCACAGCTGGGATGGGGGGGGGGGGGTCGGTAGCAGGCGGCAACAGTGAGAGACTTATTTCTGGAGAGAGTCATTTTTCAAATTAGTAGTTCGAACTGTTTGGGTATGGACCTGGAAAGTATGACATTACTTTGCAGGCTATCTCTGCAGTAGACTGCAACTCCTCCCCCTTTGACAGTTCTATCTTGACGGAAAATGTTATAGTTGGGTATGGAAATCTCAGAATTTTTGGTGGCCTTCCTGAGCCAGGAAGAATAAAAGGAGCAGATTTCTGGGCATGGTAGAATATATTCAGGGCATAATGCGCAGACAGGGGTATGGTGGGGTGCGGGTACAGCGGAGGTAAGCCCAGGCACTGGGTGATGATAAGAGAGGTTGTATCTCTGGACATGCTGGTTGTAATGGGTGAGGTCACTGCATGTGTGGGAGGTGGGACAAAGGAGGTATCAGGGGTATGAAGAGTGGAACTAGGGGCTCCATTGGAAACTAAAACAATGATAACTAACCTGAACAACAGTATACAAGGCATATTGACATTTGAGAGAGACATACAGCGAGGCATACAGTAATCACAGGTGTTGATTGGGAGAGCTAGCTAAACCAGTAGGTGAGACAACAACAGCTAATCAGCTAGCACAACAACAGCAGGTAAAATGGCGTTGACTAGGCAGAGAGGGTCGGATTAACTACACACAGAGCCTGAGTGCGGCTGGGGCCGACAGATAAAACATAAACAAACAGAATGGAGTACCGTGATTAATGGACAGTCCAGCAGGCATCAGCTATGTAGCCAAGTGATCACAGTGTCCAGGGGGCAGCGGTGGATGGGAAAAGGGAAGCTAAACTGGCGAGTACTATCCAGGCTAAAAAAACTGGCTGGCTGTGCAGAAGGTAAAAGCCGCTAGCAGTGGCTAACAATGACTAAATAGCTTGTAGCTAGTTAGCTGGTAGGCTTCTGGAGGTTCTTGAATGTGTTCTAAAAATTAAAAATAATAGCGATTCCGTATCACATTGGGTGAGGCAGGTTACCGGAAGGTATAATCGAATTAAAAATCGAAAAGAGATTGAAAGTAAATATGGGTCCAGTGAGTGGATGGGCTGTTCTCAATCAGGGACAACGATTGACAGCTGCCTCTGATTGAGAACCATACCAGGCCAAACATAGAAATAGAAAATCATAGGCAAACTAACATAGACAACCCACCCAACTCACGCCCTGACCATACTAAAACAAAAGACAAAACAAAGGAACTAAGGTCAGAACGTGACACTGAGACGTTTCTAAATTGTTTTGTGACAAAGGAGATCACATTGGGAAGGATCTTAGATCATTCCTCCGTACAGAACCTTTTCAGATCCTTGATATCCTACGTCTGCACTAATGGTGAGCTCTATTTTCATGTCAAATGACCATAGCACCGGTTGTAAGTGCCAATGCCGTTTATGAAACTCCAGGCGGTGCTACGGTCAGATGACATGAAAATAGAGCTCTTTGGCCATGCACACCAGTGGTGGGTTTGGCGTCGAAAAACAGAAGCATATGCAGAAAAGTATTCTATAGCAATAAGAGCAATGTCATTTGTTCTGTTATTTAAAGGGATGAATCAAAGCGATGAAACTTTCTGGAACCTTATCATTGGGGCTCTTTGCCATACCATTTTTTTTATACCTCTGTTACTGAAAATACTGATTACGTCCTCTTAGACATTTAAAACCACAAAGTTGTACCTCGTACCTACTGTGAATATGGTAGTGCATGTTTGATGTTAAGGGGATATTTTGCTTCCACTGGTCCTGTGGCCCTTGTTAAGGTTAACAGCATCATGAAATTTACAAAGTACCAGGACATTTTAGCCAAAAACCTGGTTGCCTCTGCCAGGAGGCTGAGACAAAGGCCATAAGTAGATCTTCCAGCAAGACAATAACCCCAAGCACACATTAAAACCCATAAAGAAATAGTTAATTGACCACAAAATCAACATTTTGCAATGGCCATCTATCTCTTGACCCCATTGAAAACCTGTGGTTTGAATTGAATAAGGCAGTTCATAAGTTCAGATGAAGGATATCAAGGATCTGGAAAGATTCTGTATGAATGAATGGTCTAAGATCCCTCCCAATGTGTTCTTCAATATCATAAAAGATTTTAGAAAAGGGCTCAGTGTCATTATCCTCGCAAGGATAGGGCGCCGGAGTACTGAAAACAGGGGTGTCAATAATTTTTACTACATATTTTAAAGATGTATTTTTCAAACGTGTTCAACTAAATCTCTCTGAGCAATTGTATTAGTATAAAATGTAATATTTTTCCAATTCTTTTAGCATGCAATTTATCTCAGTATTTGTATTATTTATTTTTTGCTCATCTTTATCAAGGGTGCCAATAATTCTGCACCCCACTGTATATACACAAATACAACCACACACACAAATCTCTGGTTAAACACTTTGGATAATCTGTTCTCCAATACTTACACAGGAATGGAATAATCCTACTAATTAGTTGTTTTAAGAAATGTAACTCCTGTAATATCCAAAGAATATATAAATCTCATACTGTATTGGTCGGTTAGATACCAGGTCAAATATAAGAGCCAAATGACTACTTTACTATAAGGTTTCACTCTGATGATCCCCCTAGGCTGAGTGCCTTGAGGAAATTGCCTTGTGCAAAGAGGAAAAACAAATCATTTGAATACATCCTCCGCTGCCCTAATGCTCATCTCAGAGTTGTCACTTAGGGCAGGGATAGATGGGGCGCATTGTGGCTCTGACAGGGCTGGCTTTTGTAGGTGATGAATGGGACCGTCAGATGCGTTGACAGCTCTGTGTTCAATACATGTGGATACAATACTGGCTGCATCCCTTGACAAGCTGATGGGCTTTTGTCCTGATAATCTACATTGCGTGTATTCTCTCAGCCTCCTTATGGTGAGTGTGGTCACTGACGGGTATATCACAGCCCTTGAGCACAGAGTGTCAAGATTTGGAAGTAAAAACGGGCTGTGCTGTGACAGTTTGTGATTTCTGTCCAGAACTCTAAATACTGTCTGACTTAGAAAAATAGGCACGCTGCTTCAGGACAATACTGCCACAATGTTTTCCCCTACCTTTACTTTTACAAGACAAACCGATTGTATATAAATTGTTTGCAATTAAAAGTTGTTCTGCCTGCAGACTTGGATGCTGCTTTGGTTTCATTGGCACCCTGCATAACAAGTAAAAATCGAGTGGAAACAACTAGGCTTGGCTGCAGACCCAATCAAGGATAAGGACCCTTTTACACTGTCATGTTTGTAAAAAAATGTGTTTCCTTATTTCAACTCAGGAGAATGAAACATTTAGGAAAAGACATATGCACAACTTATGTTGACTAGTGATGAGTTGGCTGGACGCTCACTAGTAATACTAGTTATGAGAGTTGCAAACTAAATAAACATCCATCTTTACAACATTCAGGTAAAGTAATAATGTCAGTCTTGTGGTAAAAGTGTAGCCACTACACTTGTAGGTAGTCTATCTAGTGTACATTGGGGAGAAATCCATGACTAGTAATATTAATAAATATTCATATATTGTATAAATGCTACAAAAAACGTAAATACACAATAATCACGCTCCAAAGAATCCAATTTCCAAATAGCACAATCCAGTCTAGCGGTTCATCATTAGCCATAGCTTTTACTGTGATCCCAAATATTTGAACAAGTATCCTCCTCATTGTTGATTGCTTAACTGCATGGGAATGTACAATTCTCATGTGCACTGTCGTCTTTTTATATTTATCTTTTCTCTCCTCCAAAATAACTTACAGTGTCCAGGAAATTTGAACAAAACAGCGCAAGGAGAAAATACCACTGGGTTAGGGAGGGCTGTCAGCAAAACTAATTAGAAACCTAGACTTTCCACTAGAACATATTTCTATGTTTGTTACCTGGAACAGGGCAACGCTTGGACTGAAGGCTATTTTGGGCCCAAGGACCGGTCTCTCGCCCGTGGGAAGACATGCACAGCGTCCTCTGAGGAATCGTTTCTTATGATTTGGACTGAGTGTGAGCTTATTTCTAATATTTATGATCCCCGGCAACAGAGTAAGTTATGAGGAGCTTGGGCCAAGACCTTCCTCAGTATTTTCACTCCCTTATTATTTATGTTTGCCCAACATATTTTTTCCCATCTCTTTCTTTCCTGGTCTTCCTTTCCATTTTAGAGGGAGTAGAGCCGGAGTAGAAGAAAAGACAAAAGGGGAGTTTGTTCATGTTCAAAAATGAGAAGCACACATTGATGTGAAAGCCAGTTAGTCTTGGCTGTGATATACAGTGTAAGTAGGTTTATGCGGTGGCATTGTTAACATAACCTCATACACATGCCTTTTATTTTGAAAACTGGAATTATCAATCGGGCATTTTTACAGAATCCAAAACTATTCTACCTTGTGCTTCTGTTCTGGGGTTAAACCAGTGTTGTTATTAATAGGTCATTTCCAGTAATGAATTTGCACACATGGAGAAAACACCCCCATTGACTTCCCAGTGGCTCATAGCGCATTATCTCTTAGCTTTAAATGGTGTTTAAAGGCTCTAGCAGGTTGTTTTTAACTTATGTTGATGCGTCACTCTAGGTGGCATATTAGCCCTCTGGTGTCCTGTGTTACATTATGCCTGGCCAGGTAGGCTGCAGAGTAACCCTTTGTTTTGGATGAAGACACTTAGTAGGGCTCAGTCTCACAAGGTAAAATGAAAGATGTTTCACTGTCCACGGAAGATGACTTCCCGGCATTGAATGTGTTTTTTTGTCATTCTTTCGGAGAGCTAGCCTTAAGCATCTCTCTCCACGGAAGATGACTTACTTCCCAGCTAGCCTAAACCGAAAGCCAGGAGGTATACAGTGCCTTGCGAAAGTATTCGGCCCCCTTGAACTTTGCGACCTTCTGACACATTTCAGGCTTCAAACATAAAGATATAAAACTGTATTTTTTTGTGAAGAATCAACAACAAGTGGGACACAATCATGAAGTGGAACGAAGTTCCTTAACAAATCAAAAACTGAAAAATTGGGCGTGCAAAATTATTCAGCCCCCTTAAGTTAATACTTTGTAGCGCCACCTTTTGCTGCGATTTGGGGTATGTCTCTATCAGTTTTGCACATCGAGAGACTGAAATTTTTTCCCATTCCTCCTTGCAAAACAGCTCGAGCTCAGTGAGGTTGGATGGAGAGCATTTGTGAACAGCAGTTTTCAGTTCTTTCCACAGATTCTCGATTGGATTCAGGTCTGGACTTTGACTTGGCCATTCTAACCCCTGCATAGGTTTATTTTTGAACCATTCCATTGTAGATTTTGCTTTATGTTTTGGATCATTGTCTTGTTGGAAGACAAATCTCCGTCCCAGTCTCAGGTCTTTTGCAGACTCCGTCAGGTTTTCTTCCAGAATGGTCCTGTATTTGGCTCCATCCATCTTCCCATCAATTTTAACCATCTTCCCTGTCCCTGCTGAAGAAAAGCAGGCCTAAACCATGATGCTGCCACCACCATGTTTGACAGTGGGGATGGTGTGTTCAGGGTGATGAGCTGTGTTGCTTTTACGCCAAACATAACGTTTTGCATTGTTGCCAAAAAGTTCAATTTTGGTTTCATCTGACCAGAGCACCTTCTTCCACATGTTTGGTGTGTCTCCCAGGTGGCTTGTGGCAAACTTTAAACAACACTTTTTATGGATATCTTTAAGAAATGGCTTTCTTCTTGCCACTCTTCCATAAAGGCCAGATTTGTGCAATATACGACTGATTGTTGTCCTATGGACAGAGTCTCCCACCTCAGCTGTAGATCTCTGCAGTTCATCCAGAGTGATCATGGGCCTCTTGGCTGCATCTCTGATCAGTCTTCTCCTTGTATGAGCTGAAAGTTTAGAGGGACGGCCAGGTCTTGGTAGATTTGCAGTGGTCTGATACTCCTTCCATTTCAATATTATCGCTTGCGCAGTGCTCCTTGGGATGTTTAAAGCTTGGCAAATCTTTTTGTATCCAAATCCGGCTTTAAACTTCTTCACAACAGTATCTCGGACCTGCCTGGTGTGTTCCTTGTTCTTCATGATGCTCTCTGCGCTTTTAACGGACCTCTGAGACTATCACAGTGCAGGTGCATTTATACGGAGACTTGATTACACACAGGTGGATTGTATTTATCATCATTAGTCATTTAGGTCAACATTGGATCATTCAGAGATCCTCACTGAACTTCTGGAGAGAGTTTGCTGCACTGAAAGTAAATGGGCTGAATAATTTTGCACGCCCAATTTTTCAGTTTTTGATCTGTTAAAAAAGTTTGAAATATCCAATAAATGTCGTTCCACTTCATGATTGTGTCCCACTTGTTGTTGATTCTTCACAAAAAAATACAGTTTTATATCTTTATGTTTGAAGCCTGAAATGTGGCAAAAGGTCGCAAAGTTCAAGGGGGCCGAATACTTTCGCAAGGCACTGTATTAAAGTTTTGCCTCACTCAAATTACATTGGATGGGATACTTTGAGCAGCTGGACTAATGTCTTACATTGACCTTTGACCTCTTTCAGCATTGTCATCTTTAATGACTGATCTCATATGATCCATATGTTTATCAAGATGAGTTTATTGACATCATTTCAAAGTCACAGTCTTGCTATAACAGGTTATAAATGGCACTGTATGCGTATGTGATAATAATGCTGGAGGAAGAGTATACTGTGCTTAATATTTGGACCACATCAGTGTGCGTGCACGTTCACATATGTACAAGTCCATGAGATAAGTCTTGGGAAAGTTCAAGTCTCAACGCTGGATATGTACTTATCCTAAATATTGTTTGACCTTCCCAGCGCCTGGCCATTACTCTCCTCCGAGTCATTCTCGCAGATGGATTTTTCGTTGCATTAATCCCCCAGATCAGGTGGGTTTTGTCAAAGTGTTAAACTTAAATACTTTGGGTCATTTATCTTTACGGCCAAACCCGGGGTCTGTCAGCGGCCAGACGAGCTATTTCCTCATTTGGTTTGGGAGCAAAGTGGCGCAGGAGAAAGCTGGGAGACGGCAGGGGCTGCTCACGGCTTAATGAAATCCTGATGTGAGGAGGGGGGAGAGCTGCTTCAGGTCGTGGCGCCACACCATCTCAAGAAACTCTACCTCTCTGGAGAGGTGGCTTCAGTTATTCCTTTTTTTTCTCTCTCCCTTTTCGAGAACTACGACACTCTGCTCGTAAAACATTGCACCGATGCGCCCTCATTACCTCCAAACGTGCATTGGGACCTGCAAGGTGTCCAAGTGGCCGTGGATAGAATTGCAAGTGATTCATTTGTTGACGACTCCCATGGTACTGTGTAGCCTACTCACGAAAGCATTCATCTTCATTCACAAAGATATGAACTGCGCCACTGATTATGAGTCCTAGTTCAGTCCAAATTCATTCTCATCGAACAAAAATAAGAGATGTCACTGAAATGTACACACATTGTTGTTTGGTTTTGTCTAGGTAGTGTGTGTTAGGCACCTCAGTACCTCCAGGCTCTAATCAGGCCCTACACCCAAACAAGGGCACTGCGTTCATCCACCTCTGGCCTGCTCGCCTCCCTACCACTGAGGAAGTACAGTTCCCGCGCAGCCCAGTCAAAACTGTTCGCTGCTCTGGCCCCACAATGGTGGAACAAACTCCCTCACGACGCCAGGACAGCGGAGTCAATCACCACCTTCCGGAGACACCTGAAACCCCACCTCTTTCAGGAATACCTAGGATAGGATAAAGTAATCCTTCTCACCCCCCTTAAAATATTTAGATGCACTATTGTAAAGTGGCTGTTCCACTGGATGTCTTAAGGTGAACGCACCAATTTGTAAGTCGCTCTGGATAAGAGCGTCTGCTAAATGACTTAAATGTAAATGTAAATGTTAGTATAGTCATGGAACTAAGGAAGATTTTCATGTGAGCTTTCATTCAAATGTTCGTATTTAGTGACTTTCTGGATTATTGTTTTAAGAGTGACTTTCTGGCTGTTTATTTGTATTCATAGTTCCATGGGTCATAAATCTCTAAGTAGTAATACTACACAGCATAAATCATTATCACAACTGGCTTCAATGTTTCCCTGTCCTTCTAGTTTTCTTTTCACATTTTTTTTTTTTACATAATGACTTCTAACAGCTATGAATTTATATATATATATATATATATATATATATATATAGTATATATATAGTATGTGATGTTATTCTTGAGGCTGTGTATGTTCAATATTCATTTGTAATGAATATTTGAGTAAGCCTAACCTTATCCTTTAACAACTTTGGGTTTTGGGCTCATAACCCAAACTTTAATCCTAACCGTAAACCTTGAAATTCTTGAAAATGTAGAGTTTCTCCAAAACAGTAAAACCTCAATATGTGGCTTTTTTTTAAACTAAACATCATTATGTGACCCTTTGTCCATGAGCTCTGGTAGTCTTTATTTTAGCATGGGGTCAATTGACCAATCTGAACTCTTTGAGTTATGAGTCTGCTCCTGTGCTGAGGTTGTGAGCATTGCTCAGTGTATTCATAAAGCTTTCTAGTGTGAAATAGGCACATAACACACTACACAGTGGCACATCTGCTTCATCTTTAATATGTTTCCATTTTACATTTAAGTCCCTCTTATCCAGAGCAACTGACAATCAGGGCAGTCAACATGGGGTTAATAACATCCAATTTGTGAATGACATTGATACACAGCTTTAATCGCCAGTGAATATAATAACTAATGATGAATTCCAAAGATCCCTCTGTCATAAGAGTTTTTTCATTGAACCTAGTTCAGTATATCAATGTTTTTATTTATTGGCCAATTGGAAATGACCATTAAGGACAACATGCAGAATTAGTTGTGTACATTATCCATACAGCATATATATACACGTTGATATTGCTTTCCAAGAGCAATATTGTACATGAGAAAGCAAAACCTTGAAAATGGAATCAGACTATGGTTGTTCACCCCACATTTAACCAATAATAAAGGGGCTTTGGCTCAACCGCCCCATATTTTCTCATCAGTCGGCATCCGTTTGGGAGGGGGCGACAGTGTGGTTCCTCCCTTTGATCTGTCCCACTTCTCTTTGTCTGTATGGGTCTACTGATGCCATGTTCACAGGCAAACATCCATCGTGTGTGTGTGTCTGTATGTCTGTTTTGAAAAACAAAGTCATCTGTAATTGTGAGGACCATATGTTACAGTGTATAGTGAATGATGAAATGGGGTCAATGTCCATACTCCACTTTAGATTTCAGTGATTCCACGTGTAGTTAATCGATACATTAAAAAAATACTATTCGCAGGTGTCCGAAAACCAGGAAGGAAAGAACAACCATAGTATAAGCTATGGATGTATTCAACATAACATTTAAAAAAAACAGATGTAATGTATTTACAATATAATTGTATAATAATAATAATAATAATAATAGGCTAGGCCTATACCCAACTACTTACAAAATAATGTTTATTTCATTTAAAAGTGTTAGGGGTTAGTACATTTAGCTCACTCTTCTCTATTAGTCGTGTTTGACATTACAGTTCCTTTAAAAGGTGCTTACATTGTTTCTGATAATTACAGGCTAATGAAGCCTATTATTGCCCACGATGCAGAAACATGTGCTAGTGCGCTGTAATCCTCGTTTAGCCCTTCTGACCGGGCGCTTGGCCGCCTCCGTCCCTCTTTATGATCTTAAAATGGACCCCAATGGAGCATTAGATGTCGAACAACACCGCTCCCGGGGGGGTTTCAAGCTCTGACCTGCAAGAGAAAATGAACTGTGCAGAGGTGACAGGGTGCGAAGCCGTTTGGCCCTGCGCGTTTGGGGCTCCGCGGTACCCTGTTGGGAATCTAAACATTTGTCAACCCAGTGGCGGACGGGAGAAAAAAAAACAACAGGTACTAAACACTGTGGAATATTACACTGTCTAATGCAATGCGGGATGTAAAAGCCTTAGCACTTTAAGGCCGACGTGTAGGCTAGGCTACGATTGCTGTTATGTTAGTGATGCTTGCGAGGGGGGATTGAACCCGGCGTTACTGGTCTTCTCTCCATCCCTATATGCGTCAAACCCACTCACTCAAACACGCTTACATAGAGAATAGACGAAGAATGTCTTATCTCCAAGATTGCGCATGCACATAACCTGTCATGTACGCGCGCGCGCACAAGCCCCTTTCTCACTCCCAGTTTTCACAAACACACACACCGCAGGGGATTATTTAAGTGCTCACTCACTTTCTCTCCTATTCAGAGGTGATGAAGTATGATTATGATGTGTTGTGTACTAGGCTTACCCTTGATTATTGTTAGAACGCACGAGCAACTCAAAGCTTAGGCTACATTTGCCCAGACGATTGACTGCATTGTTTTCTTGAAAAGGCAGTGGTGCTTGAAATGATCGCTTCGTTCAATAAAGCTTGTGTAACCTATTTCTGGCAGTGGAGAGAAAATAGGGGAAGTCAATAATGATGTTAGATTACATTGCAAAATAAATAAATAAATGTGTACTACCATTTTGAGGGAAATCGGCTACAGTTATGCAATTTGCTCTCTTCTCAGGTTTGTCAAGGAATGTCGTAATCGTGATTCCAGTAGTGACCGAACGTTGTGAATGACTGAAGTATTAGTAGTAGGCCTACCATTATTTTTCATGTTGATAATAGTACATTAATATGATTTATTTACAGTTTACAATATTGGTAATTTATTGTTATGCCTATAAAATAATGATTGAATGGGGAGATGAAATCCCACAATATCCTGACCATTACAGGCAGTTAACCCACTGTTCCTAGGCCGCCATTGAAAATAAGAATTTGTTCTTAACCGACTTGCCTGGTTAAATAAATATTTCGTCTTTATTATTGCTTCATTGTTTTCTGATGCCAACTCAGCAAGCCATCTCTCCTTCCCTGTAAGCATGTATCACTCATACGTGTAACCTTCTGTACTGCGCCCACGTTAAGTGTGTGTTCCTGTATCATGTTATATTTACGTTGTTAGTACAGCTGTTTTGTTTTGCAACAGGATTCAGTAAAGAACATGGAAAGAGTGACGAATAAATATAATACGCCTAGCTACCTGAATGACATCCAAATTTGTCACTCAACAGTTATATTGCATTGGGCGACCCAAGTTTCACTATATTGTAAAGCCAAATGATATTGGTGATGAGATATAAATCTCAAATAGTTTGTTTGAAAGCATGGACAGAGACCAACAGAGAGAACAATGTAAATGGACAAATCAATGCACCTGCATAATTTATGCTTATTTTACGATTTGTTGGAACAAGGCCCGTGTTTCTGCAGTTTAAGTTTATTGAACTACCAGGTCAGGGTACTTTATTTTCTCGAACATCTGCAAAGCATCACCAAAAAACCCTACAGTGGAGCCTAAAGAATCAGAAAATCAACATTCAAAACCAACTGTTTATGTCCGCAGTTATTCCAAAGACCAGTTGGCGATGATATTTTGATAGTCTGAATACGGCTTTCAATAGCCAGCCCCAACAAATCTTCACTGTAGGCCCTACAAGGAAAATTGAGTGGCTATGAGCAGCAATATGTGACGTATAGGGGACCGGCTCCGGGGGAGGGGAGTGACGAGATCGAGCTATGCCTAATATAAAACGCAACTCCCCTAAGATTTGATGATTTATGATGTCAGGTGTTCTGTTTCTAATTAACGGTTAAATTAAGTCAAAGAAAACCTTTCGAATTAGCACTGCTCCGGTTAAGACCGTAAAGACCATCGGAAACAAGTTTGGAAAAGAGATATCGGTGGACTTCTCTTTAGAACTATTAAAGCTTGCTGCATTTGAGGGAAATATAACACCCCATTCTTTCCGTCCTTCCATGGCTCGTTGGCCCTCCGCTGTGTTCTAGTGCAACTATCTCTTTTTGAAAGAAGCCTGATATTAACACAGCAACGTTACATTATGTATTTTTCCTGCATAGGCGTACACCCTGAATTGTCTGTTAGTTCAAAATTAACTATTTAAATCGAGACGACATAGCCTAATAGTTGACACATCGGTAAGCATGGTTGGGTTGGTTCGTCTCCATTTCCAAGTTATCCTGTAAATGTAAGCATATCTAAGGTTATACTGCAATTGTAAAAAAAATGTTTTAAAGATTTTCCACTTCGGCATAAAATATCATAGCATGTGAAGACGAACTCGTTGTTTGGGAGATATCGCTGCAACCAAATAGAAACGTTTAAAAATGTTAAATTGTTGATCAGTGACAAGATATTGCTTTATAGTTATCAGGCTGTAATTGTTATGTTATTAAAGAAATTCGATGGGTGGCCTAAGCCTAGGTCTATGTAGGCTTAACTGAGAATGTTTTGAGCTCGGCTATATCCTTCAAATAAGGAGATGAAGCAACACATTGTTCGTGTGATAGGCCTACTGATTATGTGTTTTTGAACGAGGAAAATTAACGAAGGCCTAAATTAACGCAGGTGGGGGGAGTCTGTACTTCATGATATTTGCTGCTATCTGCAATTGTATAATGTTGGTTGGATTCAATTGAGCCCTTCAAATGAAGTATCCCTTGTTTAACAAGAACACATCCCTAACAATATTGTTGAATGACACGTAAGACGGCGGGTTTCCACCTAAGCTAATAGAATCTCGTGCAGTTGTATAACTCTAATGTTATTTGGCCTGGTTTCGTCCCCACACGAATGTCACCATATGGTGATAGCACGAACAGTACGATGTTTCTGCAAAGGCTCGATTCACTGTTAATGGTTCATGTAAGAAATGCATTTACCATTTCAATCGATTATTTATAAAACTACTAAATAACAGCGACATTGGCCATTATCAATATACTTCGGATTTGAAATAGATAATAATTGATTTTGTTGACATGCGCGGTGAGGGATGTGGGAATAAGTTCAGAATTGCCACCTCTGGTTTGTAAATCTGTCTATCACGCTGCAGAGAGCACGGTGTTAATGTGCTGAATAAAATACCATAACAATAAAAATAATTCTCCAACAGTTTGTAAACATGCCAGTGGAATTTATTTTTATTAGAAAAAATAACTGGGAAAAGCATTGTATATTCATATGGGGATATTGTCCTTTCATGCAAAATGTGTCCCTTTTTGGAATTAATAGGCTAAAATGCTACATTTTTGGATAGTCTGTGTGCGCCATAAATAATGAAAGTTTATATAAAAATATAATACACATTTTCTCAATATATTATATTTTAATAAACGAAAATACAAATAACATTTCGCTAAAGGCCTAAGCATAAAGACACAATTCCTGTTAAACACATTACTTATTTGTAATTGCAATAGGCTATTATTGAAACCATTAGCATACAACATCATACTTCAGATGAATAGTATAGGCTATAAGGCTGCATAAAACCATTTTCGAAGATTATCGTTAAACCTATTTGAAAAATATTTAACGAACTATTAACGCATGCATATTCTAGGTCTGCCATACTTGTTAGTGTAAAATTCTGAAGTCATTCTGCTCAATGGATAAACAACACACAACCTACCTGCTCCTCGTTGCTGTCGAACTTACCCCTTTTCATTCTATGATCTACCCTCTTACATGGTATAGTCCTTGCATCATCAGAATTTTTATTCACATCATTAACGAAGGAGAGAGAATGAGAGCGTGACAACTCTTGTGTCGCGTCTCTTTACCTGCGAGCTCAACAGATCAAAGTATTGTCGCGCGTCATATTTATCAGGATGCTATTCTATGACATTTTATGGCGCATTATAGTGTAATTCGACACTGTCCTAAAATTCACTATTTATCTCAAAATCATCCCCAGGTTGTCTCATTAGACTCCTATATGGCTAAAATAGATAATAGTATAACTACTTAAAAATAATAATCACCGATAACTGATGGGCAAAAAAAGCTTAAAGGTTAAGGTTTTTCTTGAAGCCGTTCCTCTCCCAAAAGATCCAAAACGCATAAAGCCTATAACCTCACGACAGGAAGGATAACACGTCTATGCTTTGTGCTGGAAACTTAATGAGCATGCTAACATGGAATGTTAATTATATTGCAGCCTTACTTTTGTACAATTCTAGAAAACAGTTTGTTAATAAGACAATGCACTCAAAACATAATAATAACACATTAGTAGCCTAATAATAATGCACATTTGTCACATCCCAAAATGGCATATTACTGTATTTGGGTTAGGCCTACCTACTATATTGCTTGATTTTCTGCAGGGGGGGGGGGGGGGGGGGTCTAAATTAGGCTAATTATGCAGTGAGCAGAGTTTAATGTACCCTGGTCAATCTTGTGGTTACTTGCACTTACATTATACACCTAACCCTTTTGTCTCCGAATCATAAGTGCTTTCAAATCTCGTATAATTTTTTATGATTAAGCTACAAATGGTTGCAATACTTAAACTTTTTTTAAATGGTCAATTAGACGTGCTGTGTACTATAAAAAAAAATACACCATTATTCACAAGAATGCTTGTGGCATTGTTTAATGAGCATCAACTCCCTTCCCAGAGAAATACACTGGGAACATGTTGCCTGTGGGAAGGGGGGCAGATGCATAAACATTTCAAGCCATCACCCTCTCCTCAAACATCCCCAACGCTGGGGCGACACTCCTCCTATTCCCGCGTCCAATTAGTTATTTTGGTCTGGCCCTTTAAGACGCAGCAGCGGGTCAGCAAGTAGTGTAGTGTTTCTCTAATTGAACTTCGCCCAATCAACAATAACTAGTTAGCAGTTGCTTGCTTTTTCTTGTTCCTTGAGACAGCTTATTCCTCGCAGGAATCGCCCCCAGCCACTACCCGTTATACTTTCTAAAGATCTTCATGGAACTTCGCAGAGGAACTGTCTCTCTCTGGAAGGGAATACAATTCGGTTGCCTGTGAAACTGCAGCCTACGCCCGAAGCATGGTTATTTTGGAGAAAACATTTCAGACAAGTGAAGTTGCAAGATTCGACTGAAAGTGATTTTTAAAAAAGTGGGTTGTGAAGAAGACGCGAATCGAAGGAAACACTCGTGGACGTTTAAACTAGCATTTGAATGAAATAACCAGCCTTTGTCAGCAGTAATTCCATTGGACTGCCGATGACCTCCAGTAAAGACATGAAGGCAGGCTCCGTGTTGCAGTCCAGCGGCGAGGAGAGGAGACGGGGTCCTTTGGACCAGCTTCCACCCCCGGCCAACTCCAACAAGCCACTGACGCCGTTCAGTATCGAGGATATTCTAAACAAACCCTCGGTGAAGAAATCAGTTGCTAATCTCTGTCCACCGAGAGTTATTGAAAAAGTGTCCGGCTCAAACGCAGCAAGGAACGGTATTACCACTCCTTCTTCGCCGTTATGCGCTCTGGAGGAACTAGCCAGCAAAACATTTAAAGGTCTGGAAGTCAGCGTTATACAAGCAGCTGAAGGTAAGGATTTCAATAGACATGACGTTTTAATACTTATATGTACAGATTAAGTTAGTGATTTTATTAACCAAATATGCATAATCTCCAATAGCTATTGTTGATAGGCTATTGGTTGTGTGAACTGTTGTCAAACTTGTTTTTTAAAGGCATTGCAATAGGCTGTCTCAAGCCATTGCTAAGCCTAAATTCCCCAAACAATCATGCCTGTGCGATGTAATCTATCCTCTATTATTTCACAATTTTGAGTTTATTTGTTAGATACTAAACACCAGTATAAGGAAACCTGCGATTTATTTGGGTGGCAAAGCAGGCCTCTAAACCGACATTTGCTATTGTGCTTCCTGGTGTATCATTAAATTAAGTTGCAACATTTTATAGGCTGTTTGATTTAGTATAATTATTTTTTATTTAGATCCTGATATTGACAGCCATGTTAATCCTAATGATGCATGGGCAATGTAAAACATAAATGTCATTAATGTAATATGGCTCTATGGAATGCTGCCCACAAGTTATTACCAAACCATACCCATCACCACAATTGGCCATTCACAAAAATAGTTTGCATCTGTAACCCTTTAAAAAAAAGCCTCAATAACAAAGCTGCTAATCATGGCACACTTGAGGACGTTTGTAGACATGTTGTTCTGATATTGTTTTGGAGAGTGACTGTATTTTGGTTCCCTAAAGGTCGTGAGCATGTGAACGCCTTTGGACAGAGGCAGACCTCAAAAAAGAGGAGAAAGTCCCGGACAGCTTTCACCAACCATCAGATATATGAACTCGAGAAGCGCTTTTTGTACCAGAAATACCTGTCCCCGGCCGACCGAGACCAGATAGCTCAGCAACTGGGGCTAACCAACGCTCAGGTCATCACCTGGTTTCAGAACAGACGGGCCAAGCTGAAGAGAGACTTGGAAGAGATGAAAGCGGACGTGGAGTCGCTCAAGAAAATACCACCACAAACCCTGCAAAAGCTAGTCACCATGGAAGAAGACATTGACGACCAGCAAGGAAGCATCTCCCCGTCGTCACAAGGACACCGAGCATTTCCACAGTCCCCCTCTTCATCCAGAGATCAAACCACGGACGAATTCTCAGAGGAGGACGAAGAGATTGAGGTGGACGATTGACAGTAGGCCCATGTTTTAAGAAAGGGCATTTTTAACTTTTGCACGGATATTGACGGCGGGAGAAGTGAAACTAAAAAAAGGAAAGTTTACTTTCTCCTCTTCTCCATTTTAATTTATTAATAGGACTGTAAAGTCTTCTGTTTCAATTTCACCAAATTATTTGAGGAATAGCCTACATCTTTATTTTAATTGGATATGAAAAATACTTAGTGTTTTGTTACAGGATCATGACTGCAAAATGTGTATGTACATTTAACGCTGGGGTTGGGTGGGCAATTATTTAACTTTTCATCCACATTCAGCTGCTAAAGGACATATCAACCAAAAACTCGAATGTGCCCAAGGTTAGGCCCACGTCTTCTACAAAATGCCCAGAACTGGAAAAAAAAACTAAATGGGCTAGATTAATATTGGTGTCTAGGATATGTATCGATCTTGATGTAGGCTATATTTCATTAAAATAAATGCCAATAGCAGTCATGTAAAAAGCCATTATCATTATCCCGTTGCAGACATATCGCCAAATTTTTTACATGCATAAATTAGGCTGTATATAAATTCAATAACTAAACATCATATGCCTAATTTTATTGTACCATTCTATTTAACCAGCATTATGTAAATAAAGGGTATGGTATTTCATGTTATCTGTGTCTGGATGTGGATCGGTTTAACCTACAATTTGTGAGATAATACAATAAGGCAACAGTATCATGAACATGTATCTAGAACGCAATATTGTTTTACTTCTGGTAACATCAAAGTATTGGTTAGGCCTAGTACACCGGATTTGGATCTATGAATATCCTTCTGTTGACAGAAGGCCTACTCTACTGGTCGTTGGGCGTGAAGTGGCTCAATTAGCGGCAGTTAAACAAGTTCTTCATTTTTACTCCCTTAGCAGTTGTCACAAGATGGTAAGGACCAGGGGCTGCGTAAAAAAAGGTTGCGAGCACTCCACTGCCATATGGTTTCTGAATCGTCTAACACAAACTAGTCAACATGATTGATTAGGTTAACCCGTCTCACCGTACATAAAGTTTTCACTGAGCCGGCAGCAATAATGGGACGCATCTGCGCTTCTGAATAGCAATTTAGAAAAACGTCCATGAATAGCAATTGATTAGCATGGGGGTCCTAATGAATACATCTCAATAGGAGGCAGTGGAAATAGGAGGGTTGTTGTCTTTCTCCCCTGCATCCTTGTTGTTCCAACTGCAGTCTGCTTGAATAAGTTTCGGTCCATATGTAACACTTGTAACCAGATGAAGGGGGCTTCTTCAGACAGGGAGAAGACGGAACGCCAGTGCGCACAATTGGTGTAATCGCTTGGAATCATTGGGGTTGAAAAGTCAACTCGATTTTCATAGGTGCATTGTGGAGCGGCTCTGCCAGAACTGGACAGATAGGCCAATAGTTTTTTTCTCGGCTTGGGTAAAGAAGTGTGACCCACAACGATGTAAGGCATCTGATCCACTGCTTGCCTCAAATGTTTCCTCTCTTTTTTTTGAAGGGAAAAGTACTTTGCGGTCTACATAAACAATGTTGGATAAGCTTTAATACAAATCCATAAGTTTACATACGTGTGGCCAATAAAACCAAGTATTCGTTTAGAACATTATGAATATAGAGCATGTTATCACAACATTACATTTGTCTACCCACGTTAAATCAATGACTTTCATTTGACGTTTTTCATACACAAAAATAGTACCACGAGCGGGCGCTGGGAATTCTGCAATGTAATATTCTCTCAAACGAAATGGTATAAGGTTATGCAGTGTTTCTTGAGATAAAGTCTGTTACAAATACTCAGTTGTGATATTTCATGAATCCTTTTATTTAATCAAACGTGTGTCTGTATCAAGCTTTTCAATAATACTAATATTAAATAACCATAGCAATACTTATTACTAGTATCGATGAACAGGCTATTTTGTGCTCAACTGGTCAAGGGCACTTTACATTGTGCCTCTAATACCTATGTATTAACATAGTTGTTACATTGGTAGGTACAGTAATTACAGTAGAGGTACACTGTTAAAGTACTTAAGCTTACAACAGTTTTACCTGGTTGTGGCATGCACAATTTCAAGGATTTGCAAATAAACACTAATGGAGAGTAACAAATGAGTGATCTAAAATTGTAATTAAACGGAGGTGGTTTACCCACATTTGAGTTTTTCTCGGCTTTAAAATCCAATGCAAGTAAGGGAGATTACCATCCCACGGCCCATGATGACTTTGGCACCAACACCACTGAGCTTGATGGTTAAAATTTATCCACAGATGCACAATTTATGTAGTAGGCTATGTATTTGTTGATATTGGTTGAGGTGGTGCTTTATGTTATTTACGTGGAGATTGCTAACACTATATTTCTTTACTTAAATTACTTTTAACTTTAAGAATTCGAGTGGTAACTGTGATACCAAATGGTGCATGCTTTGGTGAATCCAAAAAACAAACGTTGTATCATTAGCATTTTTGGTCATTTCTTTAGCATACTGTACTACTGGATATGTATTTCTTGACAAATATACTGTGCTACAAAAGATGACATGGAATATGGTGTCAACACAGGGCATGACTGAATAACATTGAGACTCAATGGCACATATCTCCCTGTATGATTGTTGAGTCAGACGGCAAAAGGTAAATTATTCTGTAGTCAAGCAACACCATAGCGCCACTAATAATGTCCCTCAAAGATTGCCTGTCAACCTAAAAGTAATGAATTAATCAAGTCTGCCACCTAGTGTTGCTTAGTGGGATGATATCACTTGCAATAGAGCACAACAGCTTGTCCTAAAAACTGGAAAGGAGTTACCTCTGGTTTGTTCAGCCATTCCTATGGAGGAAATTAAAATGGGGAAAGAATGGGGTTTTGGGATAAACGCCAAAAATAAGGTCCGAGGTTAACGCAGGCTTAGGAGATCTTATGTTTTGTTCCATGAGATATCAGTCAGTTAAACATGACCTTTATGAATTATGAAGCCTTTTAGCTTGTTTTGAGTACATAAATATTTGAAAATTCAAATTGACTTTAGATGAAGATTCTCAGAGCAAAACAAGATCTAAGCTTGTGTTTACTACAGACCACATTTTCACTGTTCACCCCCCCCCCCCCAAAAAAAAACAATGTCTCCATAGGCTTTGACCAACGAGCCAGGCCAGTCAAAGGCCGGTTAGTGCCTACAAAAAGACACCATTACTATTGCTCTCTATGAAGGAAGAACATCAGGCATAAAAGTCTCACTGACAATCATTAAAACAAAGAGATTTGGTTATGGCTTTGAGTACAATGCATTACTGATTTACCTCAGATGGGCTGAGTTAGCACTGATACCCAATGCTGGCATGGCTATTACAGATTTTGTTCATTAACTGTTCCTATCCAAACAAAACTTATCAGCAAAAACCGTGAAGGGTCTAAAGAAAATTGCATCAAGAGGTATGTACAGTTAGGCCATCAAAGTATCACACTGCATGAAGAAGTACGGTATAGGTGCTTTCAAGAACACGATTTACAAGAATTTAGAGTTCTTCAGTGTTCGTTTTGCAATACACCCATTTGATCATTCCACACTTGGCCTACTGAACTCAATTAAACTTACAGTTGAAGTCGGAAGTTTACACAAACTTAGGTTGGAGTCATTAAGAGTTGATATTCAACCACTTCACAAATTTCTTGTTAAACTATAGTTTAGGCAAGTCGGTTAGGACATCTACTTTATGCATGACAAGTAAATTTTGCAACAATTGTTTAGAGATTATTTCACTTAATCACAATTCCAGTGGGTCAGAAGTTTACATACACCAAGTTCACTGTGCCTTTAAACAGCTTGGAAAACTCCAGAAAATGTCATGGCTTTAGAAGCTTATGATTGACTCAAATTATGTCAATTAGCCTATTGGAGGTGTACCTGTGGATGTATTTCAAGGCCTACCTTCAAACTCAATGCCTCTTTGCTTGACATCATGGGGAAATCAAAAGAAATCAGCCAAGTCCTCAGAAAAACAATCGTAGACCTCCAAGTCTGGTTCATCCTTGGGAGCAATTTCCAAAGGCCTGAAGGTACCACGTTCATATGTACAAACAATAGTACGCAAATCAATCCCAGAACAACAGCAAAGGACACTGTGAAGATGCTGGAGGATAAAGGTAAAAAAGTATCTATATCCACAGTAAAGCAAGTCCTGTATCGACATAACCGGAAAGGCCCCTCAGCAAGGAAGACGCCACTGCTCCAAAACCGCCATTAAAAAAAGCCAGACTACGGTTTGCAAATGCACATGGGGACAAAGATTGTACTATTTGGAGAAATGTCCTCTGGTCTGATGAAACAAAAATAGGACTGTTTGGCCATAATGACCATCGTTATGTTTGGAGGAAAAAGGGAGAGACATGCAATGCGAAAAATCACCATCCCAATCGTGAAGCACGGGAGTGGCAGCATCATGTTGTGGGGGTGCTTTGCAGCAGGGGGGACTGGTGCACTTCACAATATAGATGACATCATGAGGGAGGAAAATTATGTGGATATATTGAAGCAACATCTCAAGACATCAGTCAAAAAGTTAAAGTTTCTTTGCAAATGGGTCTTCCAAATGGACAATGACCCCAAGGATACTTTCAAAGTTGTGGCAAAATGGCTTAAGGAGAACAAAGTCAAGGTATTGGAGTGGCCATCACAAAGCCCTGACCTCAATCCTATAGAAAATGTGTGGGCAGAACTGAAAAAGCATGTGCGAGCAAGGAGGCCTACAAACCTGACTCAGTTACACCAGC
This sequence comes from Oncorhynchus nerka, assembly GCF_034236695.1. NCBI lineage: Eukaryota > Metazoa > Chordata > Actinopteri > Salmoniformes > Salmonidae > Oncorhynchus > Oncorhynchus nerka. The sequence goes on along the minus strand of NC_088400.1, from coordinate 41,970,543 downwards.
TCTGTCAGGTGGAATGGGCCAAAATTCACCCAACTTATTGTGGTAAGCTTGTGGAAGGCTACTCGAAACGTTTGACCCAGGTAAAACAATTTAAAGGCAATGCTACTAAATACTAATTGAGTGTTCTGACCCACTGGGAATGTGACGAAATAAATAAAAGCTGAAATAAATCCTTCTCTACTATTATTTCACATTCTTAAAATAAAGTGGTGATCCTAACTGACCTAAAACAGGGAATTTTTACTCTGATTAAATGTCAGGAATTGTGAAACTGAGTTTAAATGTATTTGGCTAAGGTGTATGTTAACTTCAACAGTATTTGTTATCAACTTTTACAGTGCATTCGGGAAGTATTCAAAACCCTTGACTTTTTCCACATTTTGTTACGTTAACGGCTTATTCTAATTGCTTAAAATCACCCTCACACAACAATACCACATAATGACAAAGCAAAAACAGGTTTTTAGAAATATTTCCAAATTTAAATAAATGCCCTGAATACTAATTTTTACTCTTTACTCAGCACTTTGAAGCACCTTTGGCAGCAATTACAGCCTCAAGTTTTCCTGGGTATGGCACTACAAGCTTGGCACACCTGTATTTGTGAAGTTTCTCCCATTATTCTCTGCAGATCCTCTCAAGCTCTGTCAGGTTGGATGGGGAGCGTCGCTGCACAACTATTTCCAGGTCTGTAAGTCTGGCTCTGACTGGGCTACTCAAGGACATTCAGAAACTTGTTCCGAAACCACTCGTGCATTGTCTTGGCTGTGTGCTTAGGGTTGTTGTCCTGTTGGAAGGTGAAACTTCGCCCCAGTCTGAGGTCCTGAGCAAGTTTTCATCAAGGATCCCTCTGTACTTTGCTCCATTCATCTTTACCTCCATCCTGACTAGTCACCCAGTCCCTGCCGCTGAAAAACATCCCCACAGCATGATGCTGCCACAACCATACTTCATCATAGGGATGGTGCCAGGTTTCCTCCAGACGTGATGCTTCAACTTCAGGCCAGAGTTGGTTTCATCAGACCAGAGAATCTTGTTTGTCATGGTCTGAGAGTCTTTTAGGTACCTTTTTGGCAAGCTCCAAGTGGGCTATCATGTGCCTTTTACTGAGGAGTGGCTTCTGTCTTGCCACTCTACCATAAAGGCCTTATTGGTGGAGTGCTAGAGATAGGAGAACATTCTAGAAGGACAACAATCTCCACAGAGGAACTCTGGAGCTCTGTCAGAGTGACCATCAGGTTCTTGGTCGCCTCCCTGACCAAGGCTCTTCTCAGCCGATTGCTCAGCTCTAGGAAGAGTATTGGTGGTTCCAAACTTCCAATGAAGAATGATGGAGGCCACTGTGTTCTTGGGGACCTTGAATGCTGCAGACATGTTTTGGTACCCTTCCCCAGATCTGTGCCTCGACGCAATCCTGTCTCGGAGCTCCTCAGACAATTCCGTCGACCTCATGGCTTGGTTTTTGCACTGACATGCACTGTCAACTGTGGGGCCTTATATAGAGAGGTGTGTGCCTTTCCAAATCATGTCCAATCAATTGAATTTACCACAAGTGGAGTCCAAGTTGTAGAAACATATCAAGGATGATCAATGGAAACAGGATGCACCGGAACTCAATTGAGTCTCAAAGCAACGTGTCTGAATAGTTATGTAAATAAGGTTATTTTGAATAGATTTGCAAAATATGCCTAAACCTATTTTTGCTTTGTCATTATGGGGTTGTGTGTAGATTGATGAGGGGGAAAGAAATATTGAATACATTTTAGAATAAGGCTGTAATGTAACAAAATGTGGAAAAAGTCAAGGGCTCTGAATACTTTCCAAATGCACTGTAGATTACAATTTTTGTACAGTTAATCTTCTGGCCTATAAAGCACGGTGTACATACTTCTGCTCCTCAAATTATATTCACTACTAAAGCATCAATGCTATTATGCTATGTTTTATCTTACATAACTGCCAAGATTAGTAGCTTTTCAAAATTAATTGAGATATTACTGCTTGGTTCATTGATGGTTGCATCCATTCTTTCATTCCATTTTGATGTTGGCTTGATGGTTTCCCATAATTGAATACAGCTTCTGTTGTAAGTGCAGTGCAAATATCCAGAAAGTATCATAAAGAACTCTGCACATTTGTCCACTATTTATTTTTAAGAAAATACAAAGAGGAAAATACACATATGTACACAAACACTATTAAAATATACTATATATTAAACAAAATATATACAGCTGCTGAGGTCATTAGAAAGGGGGGAAATCCTATCTTGTCCTTTTGTCCTTGATAGTGTAGTGAAGAACCAACGGCTGAGCCTGGAATAAAAATACCCAATTAATTACGACTAAATTGATCCCACATAAACATTAAATCAAACTAACACAATTCTGAAGAAACTCCCAAATCAATTATAACCCGATGACAAGATTTGAGGAAAGTTTTTTAAAAAGTTAGCACATTGCGGTTAAGCATATTTGGAATTACTAAGGAAAGTGTAGTGAGAAATGAATCAAGTGTCAGCATGATAATTTAAATATGCACTCTTGTATGTTTGTCATTATTACGTGAGATTATTTGTTCTCTTATCCCGCAAACACAAACTACTTGATTGAATAGGGCCTACAGTAACAAAATAACTTATTGTGCTAGAGAACGTTTGAGTAAAATTGCCATAGATATTGCATAATTTGAAGTCACTACAGAAAATTGATATGGAATATTATTTCATTAAATCTGAGACAATCCTGTTCCTCCCACAGTAGGTTTTTTCTAAACGACTGTCCAAATGGGAAAAGCTGGTTCAAGTGTAAAGGAATTCAGTATGAAAATTGTTGGCTAAACTTGAGAGCACTGTACCTTGCCAAACCAGTGAGAGAGCCACAGCCGTTTCATGGTCATGTGATCTGGAAGGAACTCATTATTGAAAAACATCTGGACCTGTGGAGCAATGGAGACCACACATAGAGGACAAAACATAACTGGTCCTGGGTGAACTGTACAATGGCACTCAATTCTCTGAAACATTCACAAGCCGACACAAAATGTACTAATCTTGTGTATAATATTCAAAGCACTCAGATAATCTAATGTTGCAACTTTGTTCAGTTCTCTAACAGGCTAAAATATATATATTTTTTGGGAATCATAGGATGTGGTTCCTGTGTTTGAGTGTTTGCAAAAAGTGCACACTGCACATGGGGCTGAAATGGCCCTCTTAAATGTGCTTAAAATGTAGTCTTGCTAGAGGGTAGACTGACCTGGTGCTTCTCCACATTCAGTCGATGACACAGCACTTTACGCAGGTGTCTCACCTCGGCTCGGACCGAGCAGCGCACAAACTTCTGCTGCAGAGACGAGGCAGAGAAACATTTCCACAACATTACTACAACTCTGATTCTGCTCTTCAACACACGTATGAATCCAAATTATTACGTAAATAAAGAGAAATACCAAAACATTTGAGGGCAATTCTAGTAAGGACTGACAGACACACTCAAATTAAACATAAATGCATCAGCAATTGAAATTTAACAGAAGTATTGTTTATGGAGACCTTTGTTTTTCATCTCAATCCAAACAGAACACTACACCTTAAACCAACAGAGACCTCTGGTGGTAGGGTGCAGGTCCATTACCCACCTGAAGAGTCAGTTTGGTCTTATCTTTTTTTCCAGACAGAGATAAACTGCAGGGATGAGAGAATACATGATTAAGGCATGACACACACAGGGATTTTAAGGGGCATTTTGTAATAGAAACCCATCTGAATGCAACCAATGTGTAGGCTAAGGATTTTCTTTTAGGAGTGCCCACTGCCGATATGGAAGTGACAATGATTATTGAGCTATGCAAGGAGGAAGAATAAGTCTACAAAGTGAACATTGGATCCTTGCGCAATGTCTCCCTCCTCTGCTGCTCATCATTAAAAATAAAAATAAATTAAACCTGTGCTACAGATGGCTATATTGGTCCGCTAATACAAGACTAGTAAAGGCCCAGAGAGCTACTTTTGTGAGAGAAAAAAACAAACAAAAAAACTAATTTTTCAGGGGGTGCACCCAAAATCCCATGGCTATGCTTGTCAATATGCTCACTTTAAGTGCCTCAATCCTTGGTACAGTAGCCAACCAGCTAGCGTGATTTGCACTAGTTTAACATTTAGCTGGCTACTTGACCAGACATTAGATTAGAGGAAGCAAGATTACTTTATCTAAATAATCCTCCTTGGTGGACTGTACATTTCTGTAAATTATTTTTATTAGGGAGATTTTAGGGAGATAAATCTAGCAAAATGTCATAAAATATATGAATACTTCTCCCCCTGTCATGGACAGGCCAGTACCAGTTCATGCAATGTTGCAAGTTTGTGTGTGTGAGTGAGAGACAGACCGGCAGAGGAGAAGGGCAGAGTAAAGAGATGCAATTGAAAGACAACCTGAACCAGTTTTCATGCAGAGCCAATGTGATTTTTAGAGGATATTTATTTTTCATTAGGATATTTTCTGGGTTAACAATGTTTTTAAATTGTTGGCTTTTATGTATTTTTACAATGGACAAAATATGTCAATTGCCAGCTAGAGGAAACACTGATTGGGGATATAGAACCAAAAGACTGAACTTCGACACTTAAGTCTAACAGTGATAATCCACCACTTGAAATATAATTTGTTTACAGTCCAGTGGTCTGCGAATAGTTTTGTCAAGGCATGACACGGAAGCTTACCTTTGCCTCTCTAGACAAAGCGAGACCTGCTCGTCGTATCTGTAAAAGTGGGCCTTGGAATGGTCAAAGGTGGTGAAAGGTAATCCTGCAGCATCTGGTATGGAGTCTAGGGGTGACACACACAGATACCATTTCAAACGAATAACATATTGGGGGAAAAGCTGTACATTCACAAAACGTGAAATTAGGATTAAAAAAAAATAATCCCTGTAAAAGGCTTACCTTCTCCAGAGGGTTGGACAACTCTCTCAAGCCCACGCGACTGATAAAATTCTTTAATTCGCTTATCCTCACCTGTTTACAAAGAACAGAAAATAAAGGACGTTCACATACAAAAATCAACCCATGCTAAATGGATAACAATGCAATGCTGCTTCCTCCTGAAGTTTAACTAACGCTGTTCCAATTAGGAGTTGAGAGCTATTTTCTCTCCAAAGTACACAGGATAAATAGTGACTGTTCTTTATTCGACTTGTGCAACAACAAAACCAATACTAATGTACTATGTAACAAAAATGAGAACAAGTATTAGCCTACTTACTTTCTTGAAGTCCTGGAACCAGTTTGTAGACAATGTCTTGCATCACTCTATCCAATTTCAGGTTCAATAAAGGCTGTGTTTCGTGGATCTTTATGTTGCACATTGGACAATACTTGCTGGTTTGGAGGTATTTCACAATACAACTTTTACAGACTGAAATTGATGCAGAAGAGACATTAGCCATTAATGTTATTTAATAATAACATTAAAATGTACTATACAACTACGCATTCACAGGCAATAAGTAGGCTAGGACCAATGATTTATATTTATATATATATACACTAGATGACAGACATTGGGCACTGTTATGAAGCCACTGCACCTCCATCTTGGCACTCCCTCACCATTGTAAAAAAATATTTTGGATTCTATAGAAATGCTTTTGTTAATGTTTACATTCATTTTTGCCACATTTATTATATTACAGACACCTTAATCCATACTTACGTGAGCCATCCTTAAAGTATCATTTTTTATAAAGTCCTAATGTTACTGTCCCCACTACAACAACAAATACTTCACGAGATAGTTCGGGATTGGATACCATTTGTATGTCTCAGGGTCCAGTATGAACGATGTTAGAAGTAGTTGCGGTAACGTCTGGAAGTCTATGGGTATCTTTAGCGCAATGGCTGAGGCTAGGTAGCATTGGCATGCGAAAATACCTCCAACTTCCTTCATACTGGACACAGATACATCAAAATGGTATCCACAAATTCATTGGACTCTGGGGAAGTAAATAACATCCAGAAGTATCCCTTTAAATAAATGTAAATCTTGTCCTTGAAACAATTCATGTAAATACTGTAGAATTCCATTCATTCCTATGCAGGACAACTTCTTCTGGAGAGTGCCAATAAGGCATCAGCAATCCAGGGTTTATACACATGTCTATAACAGTTTGCCCATTTCTCAGAGGGCAAGAAGCCAAAACATTGAAAACACAGGCTGGGCCCACTTACATGTATGCAGACACTCTGTAATAGTTGTGGCATCGATGAAGTACCCAGCACAGAGATAGCACACTATGTGCTCGTTCAGGTCTTTGATCTTCAACTTGACTTCCTCCTTCAACAATAATAACGTTGCTATTGAAATCTCGAGTAGAAAGTATACCTTCATTTTCTTGAATTATTTTCTGAGCACAACAATTTATTACACTAATGTCAAAAACGAGCTAGAATGTTTACATTCTAGAGAAGACAGGCTGATGAGTTCATTCGAATAACAATATGATGATTGCTCTTTTCCACTAGGTTGATATTTCTCACTTTGGGGATTTGTTTGTTTTGTTTCGCACTGTTAGTTCTTACTGAACTGTTGGAGCGAGAAACATAAGCATTTCGCTGGACCTGCGATAACATCTGCAAAATTTGTGTAGTATGTAACCAACACACACACACACACACACACACACACACACACACACACATACACAGGTTGGCGTGTCAGGTGGCTGCAACATTGTAGCAGAGTATCTATTATGTTAACGTAAGCTAACACAATGTCAATAATAACAGTGTAGAATCTATACATCTTTATTTGTAAGTTATCGCTAGCAACCCAGTACGCTACACATGGAATTGCAAATAAAGGACACAGGTAAGACACATATTAGTCATTTTACAAGCAAGGTTCGATAAGTCCGTCACCAGAAGCTAGCTAGCCTAGTAAACACAATTAGCTAGCTACCTATAAACTAATTTCCATTTATCCAAAACGCAAATGCGTCTTTTAACTAATAATGTAGACCGTTACAGGTGTAAAACCGGGGAGTTAACGGTACACATTTGCACGAAGGACCTTGCAGTAGCTGCCCAGAAAACACGGGTAGACTCTTCCACACACGCCTGCGCACACGTAGGCAGCTCTCTCTCCATCACTTTGGTGACAGGAGGAAGCGCTCGCATTGCTGCTTTTCCTCGTCGTAGTTATGTAGCTAGATTCAGCTCTATTTAACTCAACAATTCTTACTGGTCTTGTCGCGTCTATAGAGTCCGAAACTAATTGGTACCTACCTCATTTCGTAAAGGGTCGAGCTTATATACGGACTGGAGTTGATTTCTTAGCCGCATAGCTATCGCCATTGGCCCTTGCTCCGCCATCTTTAAAAATGCTGCTTATTTCCGGGTGGAAGAGCATCAAAGATGGTGGATTAATGAAGATGCCCCACTCAGGCCGTTTTACCACTGGGCGGCTTCCATTATGCTGAGCTGCAGAGCACCGGTCTATGGCCCGTGACGAGAAATTGCAAAAGCGGTGAGGGAGGAGCGCCCTTCTAAAATCAAACAGTAATCTGCTTCGCTCGGACATATTGTCAACCAGACAGCATGGTGGATAGTCCAGAAACAACATACATATATTTTCATTGGAAATGCAAATAAAACGTTTTTTTGCTTGGGAAAACACAGAATCCGTCTCATTACACAAGTGCTTAATTACGTCCAGGGACAGACTGGGACAAAGATTCAGCCCGGGGCATTAACATAGACAGTACACTATAGTGCAGTGTTCCTCAACTTTTACTCTACCTATGATTGGCTAAACATGATTTTTAAAGCTCTTTTTAACCAGCTCATGTTTAAGACAAATACAACATGTAAAAACTCTGTTTCCTCCCTGTTGTGCTGTTTATCTCTGCTGTCGCTCTGTCTCTGCTTCTCCTTGTTCTCCTTTGTTCTCACTGTCACTTTGTCTGTGAGTGAAACCTCTAACTCCAATGCTGTCAGACTAACTCATGGATACTATTTGCATGTCTCTGCATGTAGCTTGGAGACAGTTGAAATCTGCATATTGTTAGCTTAGCACAATTACTGGAAGTCTCCTGGGAACAGTAGCCAGCTCATCTCAAAGCAGAGAAATAGACATTCTAACTAACCCAAGGGTGTCAAACTCCTTCCATGGACAAGGCGCTAGTGTCTGCTGGTTTTGTTTTGTCTTTTCAATTAAGACCTAGACAACCTTGTGAGGGGGGTTCCTTACTAATCAGTGACCTCAATTCATCAATCAAGTATCGACGGGTTGGTTGTTTAGCATGCCATTCCATTTGCGCCGTTCCAGACATTATTATGAGCTGTCCGCCCCTCAGCAGCCTCCACTGGTGTGCGCAACTATGGGGCAAAACAGACAGGGTTGGCTTCGATTGTTGATAACATGTCAACTATATTTAGTCTCCAATAGTTATTCAAAAGCATAAATACATTTGCACAATGAGCACTTATGGTCTCTCAAATACATCGTTACAGTTGTTGGTTAGCTAGCTAACTAATTTTAGCCATATTAGCATAGATCAGTCAAACACCTCAAAACAAGACATGGTATCAATAACAAGATAAAACTAGCTGAAACGAGCCACCAACGATTCCCCACATGGCAGCCTCTTGTCATTGTTGCTAGCTATCTGGTCATCAAAAACATAGAGCTGGAAAGAGGCCTCATCATTGTATCCGTGCCATTAAGGCATCTGTTACAGCATGGGAAGCGCCATTGAGGCTATCTCCATTTTAAAGTATTCAATTTTCTTCTTCACGATTGGCTGATCCCTCCTGATGCCCAAGTTGGACATGGTTCCAACAGGGTCACCAGGAAGGATCAGCCAATAAATTTGTAATACAGCCTTATGGCCACTAGAGGCCTCTATCGTTCTCTGTGATCCTGAATCATAACAGCACACGGACGTCACGCCCCCATTGAACCATGCTCATCGTTTTTGTAAAGTTGTCAGCTAACCAGTCTATAAGGGAGGAGCGAAAACCTGCAGTCACTTGGCCCTCCATGGAATGAGTTTGTCTGACTAGGTAAGTAAAGAAACAAACAAAATCTTGAAATCTCACAGTATCCCTTTAAATGACTTTTTTAGGCCTCCAGGGTGGCGCAGTGGTCTAAGGCACCGCATCGCAGTGCTAGCTGTGCCACCAGAGACTCTGGGTTCGAGCCCAGGCTCTGTTTCAGCCGGCCACGACCGGGAGGTCCATGGGGCAATGCACAATTGGCCTAGCGTCCGGGTTTGGCCGGTAGGGATATCCTTGTTTCATCGCGCACTAGCGACTCCTGTGGGGGGATAGCTGACCAGGTCGCTAGTGGCACGGTGTTTCCTCCGACATATTGGTGCGGCTGGCTTCCGGGTTGGATGAGCACTGTGTTAAGAAGCAGTGCGGCTTGGTTGGGTTGTGTTTCGGAGGACGCATGACTCTCGACCTTCGACTCTCCCGAGCCCGTACGGGAGTTGTAGCGATGAGACAAGATAGTAACTACTAAAAACAATTGGAAACTACGAAATTGGGGTGAAAAAATAAAATTAAAATTCAAAACTTCTTTGGGGTTGGTGTCCCTTCCACGGGACGGTTGAGCTGATTAGCATGCGATTAGCATGAGGTTGCAGTATCAAGAACATTTCCCAGGACATATCAGATATTGGCAGAAAGCTTAAATTCTTGTTAATCTAACTATCTAATTTACAGTAGCTATTACAGTGAAATTCTTGTTAATCTAACTGCACTATCTAATTTACAGTAGCTATTACAGTGAAATAATACCTGCTACTGTTTGAGGAGAGTGCACAATTTTGAACATGAAAAGTTATTACTAAACAAATTAGGCACATTTGGGCAGTCTTGATAGAAAATGTTGGACGGAAATGCAATGGTTCATTGGATCAGTCTAAAACGTTGCACATACACTGCTGCCATCTATTAGCCAAAATCTAAATTGCACCTGGGTTGGAATAATACATTATGGCCTTTCCCTTGATTTTAAAGATGATGGTACAAAAAAAATACAAAGGAATTCGTTTTTTTTTTGTATTATCTTTTAACACTATTGTGTTATATTATCCTACATTCCTTTCACATTTCCACAAACTTCAAAGTGTTTCCTTTCAAATGGTACCAAGAATATGCATATCCTTGCTTCAGGGCCTGAGCTCGGATCCCGAGCCTTGCATTGATGGGCATGGCTATGATAAAGATATGTTTGGTGCAGTGGGATTGAGATTTTTTAATAGGGTGGAAGCAGGCGCTTTGGCTGATCCATGGGTGGTTTCAGGTTGGGTTGTGCTGTTGAGTCGGTGAAGGTAACCTGAAGTGGACTTGTGATGTGCGTTTGTGTTTCTTCAGATCACAAGAAGCAGGCGCTCCGTGCGACCCAACTTGGGGAAGACCTGTATCTTCCTTTGTCTTAGGTACAGGGCAGGTGTCACGTTTATGGGCATGCCATGCCGGTGGGTGGTAGCATTCAAATAAAACCCCATGAAGTCTTAAAAGTATTTGTACATCATCTCATATGAAAAGACACGGATGGCTTTCCCATCTGTTGTGATGACAGAAGTCTGATTGACAACTTTACCAGGACAAAGACTTGCCGATGTCAAGCTCTTTCCAAAAAGCCTAAATTCTGATGAAGCATGCTAAATTACACCTTGTTTGCTTAGCAAGCTAGCTACATGCCAAATGGATATCTACCCTTACGTATATATGAAAATACATGATCAATTGATGTTTACTGATCATAAAATACATGCAGTTACTTACTTGCTGTATAACTCTGATGATAGAGATACATGTGGAATAATCAGAAATGTGTAGTTCTGACTATGCTTTTCAAGAGGTGATGATATTGAAAATGGCACACAGTTGTCAATGGTTTTAGCGGCGCCAAGTCGAACGCTCTGCACCATATTGTTTTTTATTGATAGGGAGAAATCCAAACCAGTCTAATTGGAATGACTTTTATAGAGGTGGAACCCCAAAATATATGTGTTGAAGTGGTAAAAACAAATGTATCTTATTGTGCTACACATTTATAGATCAAAGGATAAGTAGTGTATTGGTTAGAAATGTGTGCATGCTTTTCTGTGTTATGGGGGGGTTAGTCTTATCATACAGTTACGCTCTACCAGGATACACTTCCACATTCCATCCCTCAGGTGGCAGCAACAGCCATATCCAAGTTCTGTGATGCCAGCAAGCCTTGATAGGCACATCAGGTGCAGCCAATTAAGGTGATAGTTAGTGAGTATCCCAGCTGGAAAAGCTGTCAGGCCCAATGGAGAAACTCCCTGTGAATTGAGTACCACAGTATGAGTCATAAAACACGGAAATGGTTCCAATCTTTTTCCACCATTCATTTTTCCATCTGGGATTTTAAAATGACTTCATTATAAGGTCTGTGTTTCGTGTAGTCTTACCGTGGCGTGACGTTTTGATAACTGCGCAAATCTCACTCAGACAAGGTAACTTTTAGCAATAATTAGCATTGCGAATTTTAGAGAGTAAATTGAGGCAATTACATTGATAAAACTCACCTTGTCCGAGAGAGAATTACGCCTCTATCAAAACGTCACGCCAAAGTAAACCTACACCAAACACACACTTTATTACATTTATTTTGTTGAAAAATTCACAATGTGAAAAAGGAATGTTTGAAAATCCATTGGAACAATTTCCGTGTTTTTATGGGTATTATTATGTGTCCGCTATGGCAGACTATAGCCTTGAATGGTAGGCTCTGTGCTACCCGTCTCTTGTCAGTAGGTGGCACTGGAAGCATACAATTCAATATTCTTAGACGACGCCAACATTTTAAGTAAAAATTGTCCATATAAATAGTTTTTCACATCACCCCTATGGTTATAGAGCATAGGCTACTCATCCACAAGGGTTGGCTACACTGTGTGCTATATTCAGAAGATATTGTTTCTTCTACTTGTTGCATAATTATGAATTGCATGAATAGCGGAACCAATGACTATTGTGTCCTTTAGTATTTAACCCATTTTCACTTGGGTGAATGTTTAGACATCACAACTCCATATTGTCTTTCATGTCGTGTGTGCCATATTTTCCAAGGTGTTTACCAGTGGGTCGTGAATTATGTTGTATGATTGCTTTGAGCACAAGTTTGCTGTGAGACGTTTCAGAGGAGCAGCATCTATAGAGTATATCTTTATTAATGTTTTACTTTTGAGTCACTCCTGATGGAAAGTGCTCTGGGTACTCCTCAAAGTTTATTTAGAAATCGCAGGGGAATCCCCCCCCCTCAGTGCATTTCTATCTGTGGACCACCCAAATGTTGACTTAAACAAAAGCACATCCTTGTCTCACCCTTTTGTAATTTCTCAATGTCGCACACTAGCACTCATTCACCAATGGAAATATGCATTCAGTGTCTCTTGCACCCCATTGGCATTATGGTTAGAGTAAGCCTGTCTACTCAAATGTAACTTGTTTTTGGTGCAAGATCAAAAACTGTAGGCCTAATTCAATCTATGTTGGGTATAAGTACATGATTTACACCAACATTTTAAGTTACAGCTCCTCACATAAACGAGGAGATGCTGGTTTAAACTGGGTTCTGTACCCTGAAAATGGGAGGGATTTTGAAGGCGGATGCTTAAAGAGAGACAAGTATCCACCAGATCCAGATTTGATCCAGTCATTTTAAATTGGGACAAGCGATACTTCATTCTTGGCAGCCCTATGTGGTTGAAGAGCCGTCTTGATCAGCCTCGCTTCACTGAGCCTTTGTAGTCGGCCTTGTGTCCCCACTGTCTGCCGTTTCCTCTTGCTGTGTAATGTCTTATCTATGAGGCCTGCTAGGTCAGTGCTTATCTGATTGACAGAGCTTTGACTCCATGCCATATCCAAATAACCTGAGGGCCTGGAGACACAGGAGATCGCAGTATGGCAAAACACGTCAGCGAGGAGAGAGCGAGAGACGTCAAAAAGGGAGAGAAAAGCCTTTCATTTATTATCATTACCTCACATAGGAAATTGACAATGGGACCCTTTTTTTCTTGGACAGTCTGTAAATCCGCTTCACTTCTCTGCACTTTTATTTGAAATGATGGGTTTATCTAATTCCAACACCTGCCAGGCAAGAAGGAGATGTCCAAAGATGAAACACCATATACTGTACACATATACTGTATACTTAGTCTGTGCCTATATTTAGGGCCGAGAATCCACTCTCACATAGGTACGTTGTTGCAAAGGGCATCAGTGTCTTAACAGCGAGATTTGTCAAGGCAGGATACTCTGAGCGCAGCCCAATCCAGAAATCTGGCAGTGACTTCTGATTAAATAACATTTTCACAGAACCACGTGTTGCAATTTCGATGAGGCTCTCTTGTTCAGATATCGGTAAGTGGACTGGAGGCAGGGCATGAAAGGGATAACGAATCCAGTTGTTTGTGTCATCGGGAAGTACCTGCATAATTGTGCACCCAACTCACTCAGGTGCTTCACTATATTACATTTGACATTATCTGTAAGCTTGAGTTCATTTGCACACAAAAAACAAACAATGATGGAGTCCCTGTAATCCTAGATTCAGATCATTCAGGCGAGAAAAAAATCACCCAGATAGGCCAGTTGTGTGATAAACTCGTCATCATGCAAGCGGTCAGACAAGTGAAAATTATGATTAGTAAAGAAAACTTTAAGCTCAACTCTCAATTTTAAAAAAAAAAAAAAGGTCAATACTTTGCCCCTTAAAAACCAGCGCACTTCTGTATGTTGTAAAAGCGCTACATGGTCGGTGCCCATATAATTTCATAGTGCAGAAAATACACAAGTGTTCAGGGGCCTTGCTTTGAGAAAGTTAACCATTTTCACAGCAGTGTCCAAAACGTCTTTCAAGCTGTCAGGCATTCCCTTGGCAGCAAGAGCCTCTTGGTGGATGCTGCAGTGTACCCAAGTGGCGTCGGGAGCAAATGCTTGCACCCGCGTTAGCAGGTAGCATAGTATTTAGAGTGTTGGACTAGTAACTGAAAGGTTGCAAGATCAAATCCCCAAGCTGACAAGGTAAACATCTGCCGTTCTACCCCTGAACAAGACAGTTAACCCACTGTTCCTAAACCGTCATTGAAAATACAAATGTGTTCTTAACTGACTTGCCTAGATAAATAAAGGTAAAATAAAAAATAAACCCCCCATAAATGTAACGGACATATACCAGGAGCTGTGCCAGGCCCGCCATGTCTGTTGACTCATCCAGCTGTAATGCATAGAATTCACTGGCTTGTATGCGAAGCAGTAATTGTTTCAAAACATCTCCTGCCACGTCACTGATGTGTCGTAAAACAGTGTTGTTTGATGAAGACATTGTCTGTATAGTTTTTTGGGCCTTTCCCACAGCATTGTCCCAGCCATATCCGCAGCAGCATGAAGAATTTTGTCCTCCACAATAGTATGGGGCATGCCTGTCCTAGCCACTCGGTAGCTCACCATATAAGACTCTTCTAGCCTCTTCTTATTAATGGTATCTGTTGCTTTTATGCATGTTTTACTACTCGAAAGTCGTCTTAATTCTCGCTCAAAAAACTCCTGTGGCTTATTATTCAATTTGGCATGTTTTGTTTCTAAATGTCTACGCAAGAGTGTAGGTTTCATAGAGTTGTAAAAAAGTACTTTTGCATATATAACACACTGGCTGAGGAAAGGCACTACTCCCAATATAAGTGAACCCCAAATCAATGTAGTTCTCATCATATTTGCGGCTCTTTGACAGTCCAACTTCCCTGTCTGTTGTTCGTTGCTTTCCCGGGTAAGGGGGCAGCAGCTCTTCAGGCTGCATCAGATTCACAACTGTCAGCGTACATGCTAGCTAGGCTAACAACAAATGTAGAATTACTGATGCTAGCATTGGATGTTCTTGTGGAAGCAGAACAACTTGTGTCGTCGACAGGTGCAGGTGTAGTACTGCTGATAGTAGCAGTACTACCAGTAGAGCTGGAAATGTGTCTCTATGGACGCGGGCCTTACTAAATTGACTGTTTGAAAATGTGAAGAATTGTTTTATATAAAAATTGTATTTAAAAAATTTGATTCACATTTCTATTTGGCGTACCCCCGACTGCATTGGTTGTACCCCTGGTGGTACCCGTACCCAAGTTTGTGAATACATGGTAGAGCATTGGACCAGAAAGAGAAAACATGTTGAAATAGCACTAGAACATAGCCTGCTGCACGTCTTTCAAATCTCCCGATTTGATATTTGATTTCAATTTGAATCTGTGGAATGTCAACGTCTTCAACAAAACAGCAAAGAAGCCTTCAACATTGCACACTGAATCAATTGACTGGCATTCACAGAACTGATAAATACCCAGTCCTGGATGGCCTGCGCCAAATACAACCAAACATTCTGCAGGGGAATCTACGCTCCGCCATGCCAAACCGAGGCCTCATCCCGTCCCAGTCAGGGCACACAGATTTTTAGCCCTGGCCCTCTTGGAGCAATCAGAGCATGCAGGGATGGCAGTGGCTTTTGTCTTTGCTGCTCCCTGCAGTTGGCCGCCAAGTGGCAAGTTAATGGCGAAAGCCCCCGGGCAGTGCTCCAAGGGCTGTTTTTGAAGTGCAGAATGGATGATGTGGTGCAATGCCCTTTAGGCCTCCCCAGCAGGAAACGCCCAGCACATTGCCTACTACATTCTCTTAAAACATACATAGCCTACTCGCATCATGCTCTCTTGGTGGGTACAGCCTATTAGCTCATTTGTCAACCAAGCTGGACTGAGTGGTCATATTTGATTATAATCCAAGCCCTGTCTCTGTAAAGTTTAAGGTAGGTATATGAGTGTGTGTGTGTGTGTGTGTGTGTGTGTGTGTGTGTGTGCGTGCGTGAGAGAGAGCATGAATGAGTGTAAGTAACTTTCTGCCACTGAGTCCTTAGGAACCAGTGAACTTGTAATGAGACATCAAAACCTCCAACAATCCTATTGGCTGTGTGTTGGTTTTCTCTGTAGTGGAGGACCTAGTGCAGCAACACTTTGCCATTGTTTTCTGATTTCTCCTGCTCGTGTGTAATTTGTCAAACCCCAGAACTCTCACGGTCTCCTTTTCCCTCTTCCTCATCTTTACCTTCTGCTGGGCCTCTCTTACCTCCCTTACATGGAGGGAGTAGGTTGTCTCTCACATAATCAGGTCTTGATAAGTTGATTTATTACATGTACCCAGAGTTCACCAACAATTCCTCATTGAACAGAATAATTACTAGGCAGGGCAAACATATTTTCACAATTTTATGAATCAAAATCAGTTCATCATAGAATGTTTTTGAGCTCATTCAGTAGTTTTTACCTGATTAAATGGAATCCTGTTATAAATGGTACATTTGAATTGTTAATTGTTAATTGAATTTATATTACTAAAACACGAGTTGAAATGATACTGCTGCTGCTTGTCATGGATTTTAGTTTTTTTTTTTGCCCAGTGTCTAAACACCCGTTTTTAATTGTCCAAATTCATAATCAATATGCTGAAATAAGTTGTGATATTTTGAAGACCCAAACATAAGAATTACACTCTACATATGACTACATCTGTCAAACTTGTGTTCAGGATACTTGTATTTTTCTTTTTGAGTACCTTAAACTGCACACGCACCAGTAGTTACAAAGTGGCCACTAAACTGGAATTGATTAGCTTGTTCTACTGTAATCAATGGCACGGCAAATTAATCACTTGACATTATATTGAAATAAATGGAACTGGGAAAATAACCATGCCAACCAATTCTGTTTAAACTCTAAGAGACAAACCTTAAAGAACTTGGGTGTACCACATACATGTATATCTGTCAATAGGTTTGAACTTGTAACCATTTATCTACACTACCATTCAAATGTTTGGGGTCACTTAGAAATCTCCTTGTTTTTTAAAGAAAATAACTTTCTGTCCATTAAAATAACATCAAATTGATCAGAAATACAGTGTAGAGCTTGTTAATGTTGTAAAAGACTATTGTAGCTGGAAACAGCTGATTTTCAATGGAATATCTACAGAGGCCCATTATCAATGTTACGTTGGCATGAAGGATCGGGAGACTGATGCAGGAATGCGTAATAAGGTTTTTTATTAAGCCCAAATTACGGCGTGCCATGTAACGGCACGGGGACGAAGACCAAACAAACACATAACAAAACACAGGGTAGAAACCCAAAAGAAAAGAACGAGGAGTACCTCGAATAAATAACACACAATGATTAACCCACGGGACGAGACTCATAATCATCTGCACAATGGCACGAAAGCCAAAACACACAGCACAGGTACTCACACACACCAATCGACATTGTAACAATAATCAACAGCCCACTGGAAACCAAAGGGCACACTTATACAAGTACTAATCAGTGGGAACAGGGGACAGGTGTGCGTAATGAAAGTTCCGGAGGGATCCGTGACAATCAGCAACCATCACTCCTGTGTTCCAATGGCACGTTGTGTTAGCTAATCCAAGTTTGTCATTTTAAAAGGCTAATTGATCATTAGAAAACCCTATTGTGTTTATGTTAGCACAGCTGAAAACTGTTGTTCTGATTAAAGAAGCAATAAAACTGGCCTTCTTTAGACTAGTTGAGTATCTGGAGCACCAGCATTTGTGGGTTTGATTACAGGCTCAAAATGACAAAGAACTTTCTTCCAAAACTCATCAGTCTATTCTTGTTCAGAGAAATGAAGGCTATTCCATGTGAGAAACTGCCACGAAACTGAAGATCTTGTGTACTACTCCCTTCACAGAAGAACGCCAGCTGTGGGAGTGGGAGGCCCCAGTGGACAACTGAGCAAGAGGACAAGCACATTAGTGTCTAGTTTGAGAAACGGATGCCTTACAAGTCCTCAAATGGCAGCTCCTTTAAATAGTACCCGTAAAACACCAGTCTCAACGTCAGCAGTGTAGAGGCGTCCCCGGGATGCTGGCCTTCTAGGCAGAGGTCCAGTGTCCGTGTTCTTTTGCCAATCTTAATCTTTTCCTTTTATTGGCCAGTCTGAGATATGTCTTTTTCTTTGCAACTCTGCCTAGAAGGCCAGCATCCCGGAGTCGCCTCTACACTGTTGACGTTGAGACTGGTGTTTTGCGAATACTTTCTAATGAAGCTGCCAGTTGAGTACTTGTGAGGCGTCTATTTCTCAAACTAAACACTCTAATATACTTGTCCTCTTGCTAACACAACGTGCCATTGGACCACAGGAGTGATGGTTGCTGATATTGGGCCTCTGTACGACTATGTAGATATTCCAAAAAAAATCAGCCGTTTCCAGCTACAATAGTCATTTACAACATTAACAATGTCTACACTGTATTTCTGATCAATTTGATGTTATTTTAATGGACAGAAAATGTGCTTTTCTTTCAAAAACAAGGACATTTCTAAGTAACCCCAAACGGGAGTATATATCTCTGTAAGACTATTTATGTCAGACAGCCAACACAACATCGATTTCTAAATAGCGACGAGTTGGCTCACATTTGAGTGATACTTTGACCCTGAAATCGGTGTATAATATTGAGGCCAAAGACGTTTGTAGGAAGAACCCCCACATTTTGTCTTGCCACCATGGTCTGAAAATGAGAGCTGCATTCTGAACTCAGACATTTCTGTTTTTTATTTTTTTATTTTACCCCTTTTTCTCCCCAATTTCATGGTATCCAATTGCTTTTAGTAGCTACTATCTTGTCTCATCGCTACAACTCCCGTACGGGCTCGGGAGAGACGAAGGTTGAAAGTCATGCATCATCCGATACACACTGCTTCTTAACACAGCGCCATCCAACCCGGAAGCCAGCTGCACCAATGTGTCGGAGGAAACACCGTGCACTGCACCCGGCCTGCCACAGGAGTCACTGGTGCGCGATGAGACAAGGATTTCCCTACCGGCCAAACCCTCCCTAACCTGGACGACGCTAGGCCAATTGTGCGTAGCCCCATGGACCTCCCGGTCACGGCCGGTTACGACAGAGCCTGGGCACGAACCCAGAGTCTCTGGTGGCACAGCTGGCGCTGCAGTACAGCGCCCTTAACCACTGTGCCACCAGGGAAGCCCACTCAGACATTTCTGACTTGGAAGCTCGTTGTAGAGAAATACCAGAGTTTCCCACTTGCCTGCACGAGCCTGCACTCAGACATTTCTGACTTGGAAGCTCGTTGTAGAGAAATACCCGAGTTTCCCACTTGGAAAGTAGCAGAATCAACCAATAGGAAGCTCTTCGCAAATAACTTAAGCCATTCCGAGTCACTTGCATAAGTCCCACTACAGACAGGTGCATATGCCAAAACCACTGGTGCTAAACCCAAAATATTGATCTGTTTTATGTAATAGGTTTTTATGCCACTTTAAACTCACCAATCCGAGGTAAAAAAAAAATGATGTGTATTTCCTGTCATTCTTATGTGGTAAAAATTGTTATTCTGTGTAATGTAGTAACAAGTTCTGTCCACCAAAAGGAAAACAGTGTAATATATAATACTTAAATACAGATGCTAGTAAATTAAGCACACTTACAGATTTTTACAACAATGACATCTATTTTCTTACTATTTTAACCATGGAGAGAGTTAAAACATGCTCCGAAACACAATTAAGCTGGGCACTCTAGACTAGAGCTTCCATAGTGACTTGCAGCAAGCTGAACATTCGACGCCCCTAGAATTATACCCCTGAGCTGCAAATTTCTCAAATCCCATTCCTTCAAGAGATTGGTTATCTGGGATCATTGTGCTTGTAGTCATTTAAACAACTGTTATGCTACAATAACCATGTCATGGTGAAAGTTTGGTATCTACATTAAATATCACTTCAATGACATTGTGTCCAGCGTGCACTAGACAAGGCCACTACTACATATGCCTCCACAGAAAATTCCCAACATTTCCTTGCAGACTCACCTCTCTTTGAAACACAAAACCCCCAAAAGGAACAGGCACCACACTTCTCATCTACTGTGTCTGCACTCCACACGGAGAGCTGCCCTTCTCAATTATCCCACACCCCATCTTATCTTCACGGACATTTAAAAGGATGGGGGCCGAGGGAAAACATGCTCGGCACAGAACCTGAGGGCGCAGCAGCCAAATCCCAGGCAGCATGCAGGTTGAGCAAACTGAACGCCGCTGGCACTGGGCTGTCCTCACAGAACACGGTGGCTCACCTAGCCCAATAACGTCCCGCCGACGTATCCAGGTAATCGGCACATCAAAGCCGAGATGCCCCAAAAGGTTTTGAGCTCGGCTAAGAGATGAAGGCAACTCTTTGATGCTGCACGAGCCAGTAGCCGTAGCCTAGCACATTATTTTCCTTTTGGCCTCCCGTAAAGAACTTTGATGGGGTTTTAAAAAAAGGGCCCTTATTGCCTGCACTGTGTCAATAATGGAATTGTTTTGGAGACATGTATTCTTTCTGTCTCATCTTCTCCCTTGTCCCTGCATGCAGGCGGTCTTTCATCTTGGTTCAGTATCTCCTTCCGTAGCATGCAACTGGCAACTGACAGCCATTGCCGGCCCTGGCTTATGGAACTCCTTAAGGAGAAAAAACTTTTCCACCAGTCTCATTGTTTACTCACATTCACTCTAGGATCGATATTGACAATGCAATTAAGCAACCTTAGTTTCATAAACTCAGCAAAAAGAAACATCCCTTTTTCAGGACCCTGTCTTTCAAAGATAATTTATAAAAATCCAAATAACTTCACAGATCTTCATTGTAAAGGGTTTAAACACTGTTTCCCATGCTTGTTCAATGAACCATAAACAATTCATGAACATGCACCCATGGAACGGTCGTTAAGACACTAACAGCTTACAGACGGTAGGCAATTAAGGTCACAGTTATGAAAAGTTAGGACACTAAAGAGGCCTTTCAACTGACTCTGAAAAACACCAAAAGAAAGATGCCCAGGGTCCCTGCTCATCTGCGTGAATGTGCCTTAGGCATGCTTCAAGGAGGCATGAGGACTGCAGATGTGGCCAGGGCAATAAATTGCAATGACCGTACTGTGAGATGCCTAAGACAGCACTACAGGGAGACAGGACGGACAGCTGATCGTCCTCGCAGTGGCAGACACCGTGTAACAACACCTGCACAGGATCAGTACATCCGAATATCACACCTGCGGGACGGGTACAGGATGGCAACAACAACTGCCCGAATTACACCAGGAATGCACAATCCCTCAACCAGTGCTCAGACTGTCCGCAATAGGCTGAGAGAGGCTGGACTGAGGGCTTGTAGGCCTGTTGAAAGGCAGGTCCTCACCAGACATCACCGTCAACAACGTCGCCTATGGGCACAAACCCACCGTCGCTGGACCAGACAGGACTGACAAAAAGTGCTCTTCACTGACGAGTCGCGGTTTTGTCTCAACAGGGGTGATGTTCGGATTCGCGTTTATCATCGAAGGAATGAGCATTACACTTGAGGCCTGTACTCCGGAGAGGGATCGATTTGGAGGTGGAGGTTCAAATCAAATCAAATGTTATTGGTCACATACACGTGGTTAGCAGATGTTAATGCGAGTGTAGCGAAATGCTTGTGCTTCTAGTTCCGACCGTGCAGTAATATCTAACAAGTCTAACAACGACCTTATACACACAAGTGTAAAGGAATTAATAAAAATATGTACATATAAATATATGGATGAGCGATGGCCGTGCGGCATAGGCAAGATGCAGTAGATGGTATAGAGTACAGTTTATACATATGAGATGAGTAATGTAGGGTATGTAAACATTATATAAAGTGCCATTGTTTAAAGTGACTAGTGATACATTTATTACATCCAATTTTTCATTATTAAATTGGCTAGAGATTTGAGTCAATATGTTGGCAGCAAATCAAATCAAAGTTTATTTGTCACGTGCGCCGAATACAACCTTACAGTGAAATGCTTACTTACAGGCTCTAACCAATAATGCAAAAAAAGGTATTAGGTGAACAATTAGGTAAGTAAAACATTTTTAAAAAATAAAAAGACAGTGAAAAATAAGTAGTGAGGCTATATACAGTAGCGAGGCTATAACAGTAGCGAGGCTATATACAGTAGCGAGGCTATATACAGTAGTGAGGCTATAACAATAGCGATGCTATAACAGTAGCGAGGCTATATACAGTAGCGAGGCTATATACAGTAGCGAGGCTATAACAGTAGCGAGGCTACATACAGGCTCCGGTTAGTTTGGCTGACTGAGGAAGTACGTACATGTAGATATGGTGACTACGTGTAGATAGAGTGACTACGCATATATGATGAACAGAGAGTAGCAGTAGCGTAAAAGAGGGGTTGGCGGGTGGTGGGACACAATTGCAGACAGCCCGGTTAGCCAATGTGCAGGAGCACTGGATGGTCGGGCCAATTGAGGTAGTATGTACATGGATGTATAGTTAAAGTGACTATGCATATATGATAAACAAAGAGTAGCAACAGCGTAAAAGAGGGGTTGGGGGGAGGCACACAATGCAAATAGTCCGGGTAGCCATTTGATTACCTGTTCAGGAGTCTTATGGCTTGGGGGTAAAAACTGTTGAGAAGACTTTTTGTCCTAGACTTAGCACTCCGGTACCGCTTGCCATGCGGTAGTAGAGAGAACAGTCTATGATTGGGGTGGCTGGGGTCTTTGACAATTTTTAGGGCCTTCCTCTGACACCTCCTGGTGTAGAGGTCCTGAATGGCAGGCAGCCTGCAGTCATTTAGGCAGGTTGCCTTCGTGTTCTTGGGCACAGGGACTATGGTGGTCTGCTTGAAACAGTTTGGTATTACAGACTCAATCAGGGACATGTTGAAAATGTCAGTGAAGACACCTGCCAGTTGGTCAGCACAGCAGCCACTCAATGTTAGTGATGGCTGTTTAACAGTCTGATGGCCTTGAGATAAAAGCTGTTTTTCAGTCTCTAGGTCCCAGCTGCACCTGTACTGTCCTCGCCTTCTGGGTGATAGCGGGGTGAACAGGCAGTGGCTCAGGTGGATGTTGTCCTTGATGATCTTTTTAGCCTTCCTGTGACATTGGGTAGTGTAGGTGTCCTGGAGGGCAGGTAGTTTGCCCCCGGTGATGCGTTGTGCAGACCTCACTACCCTCCGCAGAGCCTAGCGGTTGTGGGCGGAGCAGTTGCTGTACCAGGCGGTGATACAGCCCGACAGGATGCTCTCGATTGTGCATCTGTAAAAGTTTGTGAATGTTTTCTGTGACAAGCCAAATTTCTTCAGCCTCCTGAGGTTGATGTTGTGCCTTCTTCACCACGCTGTCTGTGTGGGTGGACCATTTCAGTTTGTCCGTGATGTGTATGCAGAGGAACTTAAAACTTTCCACCTTCTCCACTACTGTCCTGTCGATGTGGATAGGGGGGTGCTCCCTCTGCTGTTTCCTGAAGTCCACGATCATCTCCTTTGTTTTGTTGATGTTGAGTGTGAGGTTATTTTCCTGACACCACACTCTGAGGGCCCTCACCTTCTCCCTGTAGGCCGTCTCGTCGTTGTTTGTAATCAAGCCTACCACTGTAGTGTCGTCTGCAAACTTGATGATTGAGTTGGAGGCGTGCATGTCCACACAGTCATGGGTGAACAGGGAGTACAGGAGAGGGCTGAGAACGTACCCTTGTGGGGCCCCAGTGTTGAGGATCAGCGGGGTGAAGATGTTGTTTCCTACCCTCACCACCTGGGGGCGGCCCGTCAGAAAGTCCAGGACCCAGTTGCACAGGGTGAGGACGAGACCCAGGGTCTCGAGCCTAATGACAATTTTGGAGGGTACTATGGTGTTAAATGCTGAGCTGTAATTATGAACGGAGTATGGTAGTAGGTGCCAGGGGCACCGGTTTGTGTCAAGAACTGCTACTCTGCTGGGTTTTTCACGCTCAACAGTTTGTGTATGTGTGTATCAAAAATGGTCCACCACCCAAAGGACATCCAGCCAACATGACACAACTGTGGGAAGCATTGGCGTTAACATGGGCCAGCATCCCTGTGGAACGCTTTCGACACCTTGTAGAGTCCATTCCCCGACAAATTGAGTCTGTTCTGAGCGCAAAAGGGAGGAGGGGGGAGTTGTGCAACTCAATATTAGGGAGGTGTTCTTAATGTTTTGTACACCAGTGTATTTTGGCTGCAGAGAGCCAGGGAGCATGAGAAGATTTGTTTTGATCAGTCATGGAAATGAATGTGCTGAAAACATGTTGTCTCACTATTTAAAAAAAATGGAGAACAAGCTACAGGATGAAAAATACTAGCGTTTTGGTGCAGATACAGCTGACAATTATTATTATTTTTTACAAATCAACACTTGGAGTTAAAGTATCATATACATGTTTTTCCTCTGTCACTACTGCTCATGTGCACCACACCACAGATAAGGTCTCTTTGCCACCCGCCAATGCAAAATCAAGAAATCGTTAGTCATTTATCATTTTTCTGGCACAAAAAGCCGCCTCTTTTAATAATTACAGGGAATCAAAGGCTAAGTGGTGGGAGATCAAAGACAGGCATTCTTGGGTAATCCAGAGGTGTTGCAAATCTTGGGTAATCTGGCCGCCTTGTCCCCACTGTTTGACATGTATTTACTGTATGAAAGGGAATGGTGCCATCAATTATGGACCCTCAGTACTATTGTTTACTTGTACCCAGGCCTGAGTGTGGGGCCTGCTTTGGTGAAATATAGATCCCCCTGTTTGCTCTTCGCAGGCAGAGGTGTGTGCCTCTGCGTGCTCTGCTCGCCCTTGGCTTTAGGGAGGGGGTTTACAGGGGGATGGGGGGGCTTCCTGTGGTATCGGAAGCAGGGAGATTAGGGCTAGAGATTCAGCTAGCGAATCAGACTGTTTGTTCTGTGTTGAAATGTGGAAACGAAGGGCTTTGCAAACCTAAAACCCACACACCTTGCAGTTTGGGTGTCTGGTGTTATTATAGTGTGATCTCTGACAACTAACCATAAATTGTATATAAACAATTGACAATGTGTATATTTTTTAGACAATATTCACACGTCTACCATTAATCTATCTATACGATTTCAATAGAGACAATCAGATAGAAGGCATGGGAATGAGGCATGATAAGAAAACGTTTCAAACACATTCAATGAAACAATTCCCTATTGTTCAAAGCCTATTAGATCCAAAGAAGAAAGCAGGAATTTGTACTTTGCGGGCTGGATCTTTGTTCTCTGTCTACATGTGCAGTGTGGCTTGGCACAGAGCTAGAATGGTGGAACACTGGAAAGGACAACCTGTGCACAACTATGGTCAAATTTACGAGCTAATGGAGAACTTGAGTCAAGAGCCTTTAATTTCCTGATAGGTGGGTGGATCAAAGTTATGATCTGATTAAAGGGACCGGGACAAAAGGAGGCTGTTCCACAGTAAATAGTTGGACAGGGGAATCTTTCAGAAGCTTGCCTTGTTATCTGGTTAGTTTTCTGGGGGAGACAGGAGCTTTAGTGCCAAGTATTATGATGGGGCAAGAAATATGATAAAAATGCTTCGCAGTGCAGATGCTAGAGCCTTGTGCTTCATGGCATTTTCAGACATTCTCTCCAAAGTCAGCCCATTCAGTATGAAATGTTATTTGAAACTGCAGTTTGTTCTTTACTACTACTGCTATGAAGAGGCAAGATAAAGATGATTATTCCAAGGTTGCATCATAGGCCCGCTGTGACCACCGGGTGTTATTGGTGGTCAGAGTATCATATACGGTCGGTGGTTAGTCAAAACATCACATGCCTTCTGCCCATTTGAACAAATGTATGTTGGGGTATTAAATATATGCGAGCCTTCAGACAGGTTGAAACTAGTTTCCTCAGCCAATCGGGTGCACGCGTTTCTTCCCCAGCAGGTGTGCGTGGACAAAAGAGTTTGCTTCTTCTGCAGCCTTTACTGTAAAATATAACGCGTTGTGGGTGCATCGCCCTCACCCATACCTCCCAGACTCTCATCCTCAGATTTTTTCGAATGATCACCTCCCTTGAGCCTGTCCAAGTTCCCCCCCCAACACATACACACTCTTCCCACATTTGTGCAGCTCCTGGCCCGAGAAGAAGCATCGGAGCAGCCTAGGGGCTCTCTGCTCTCCCTGCCCCAACCACAGAGATGATGAGGTAATCCTAATTTCCCCTCAAATTGCACCTCTGATCAGTGCAGTATTTCCTGCCACAATTAGACTGACCCCAAGTCCTCATTAGAAAAGACCGAGGAGAATACCAAAGAGCGACCATTTAGTTCATAGAGAAGAGAGTTTAGTCCAGAGTGGCTTTCTTAGAAGTTATCTCCCATCTTGGGCCTCTCCTTTTGACGTCACCTTTTCTGGTCTGATTGCAGGAAGACTGAGGTCCAGCTCCATGTGGTGGAGATTTGAAGATGCGTGTGGTTGATCTGGAGGGTGTATGATCTTCCATTGCTGGGTCACTGCTTGTATTCTTTTCCTTTTGTCTGAGATTCCTGGGAAACCCTCTCTCTAACATAGAATTATCAAAAAAGTCTTACTGTAAACTGCAGACATGGTAAAATCCTACATTTGCAAGGTACCTAGGCTAGAATGGCATCAAAGATGACACCAGAGATGGACTTGTGCTAACAAAATTTGTCCAATCAATGAAAAAGACTGAAAAATGTGATTGCGATATAGCATAAGGAGACTGCTTACAGGCAATCATGTTCTTAAATTAACTGTATGATAACTAATAAAAAGTGTAAAATGATCCCAATATTTGAATGGGGACCAACTGCAGAAGCCTTGTTCTTTGCATTGAACCTTCCACAGGCTGTGGACCAGATTGACGAAGACTGGGCTTTGATCAAACGCAGACTGGCGAAATGTTCACATAGTTTCTGGACCAGTAAAAGTCCATTTTAATACTTTTATCAGTTAATGGCTGTAATGACAGGATGTCTCTCCAACAGTTGAATATTTCTGCAGTTTATTGAGTCCAACCCTCAGCATCTGCAAGTAGGGAACAAATCATCACTAAGACATTGAGCTTTGTGATTTCTGTCTAAACGAAAAGTGCTACACAAATCAAATGTATTGTTAAGGGTTACAAATGTTAAATTACCACCACATAGTATACATGGAAGTAAACTTGAAACATTACATTTTATCTAGACTTCTGTTCCTTTATTCACAAAACAATGTGCTGTAAATAGTCCAAATGTCTCAGTGTGATAAGCTGCGGTCAGTTGTCTGATATTGTGCCTTTGCGAATGCATTGATTTTCACATTTAGCGGATGAGCAACTCAATCAGTCATAGCTATGTGTGAAGAGCACAGCGCCAGTGGAGATAGGGGTCTATATCAAAAGACTTTGGGGAGAGAGATTTGTGGTGATGTGAGGAACTGGTGGTGTTTAACCAATTAGAGCCAAAGATATAGAAGAGGGCTTTGAGGAGATAACAGTGTCTGAGGCAGTGCATGTTGAAACAGCCCTGTGAGCTCCATATCTCATACTGTTGCTGGGGGGTAATATGACTTATGACCCCTAGAGTTAGATAAGACCTTCACATATCACCCAGCCTATGAGGAAACCTCAATAGTAATAAGTCAAATGAGTGTATCTGTAATGTTTACTCGGAGCAATTTTAATGAGTTTGGTTTTCTTTTAGCATGCATTTTCTCTGCACAGCGGTAATGTTATTTTTGCACAATGCTGTGCAGTGTTCAATTTAATTCCATCCCCCTGACGATTCAGCTGAAAGACACTTGTGGCAATGTTTACTGGATGAAAAAGCAGCTGTGCCGCTCCCCATACAGATGTGAACAACAGACTGACATTTTAGAAAATGTTTTCAAATTACAAGAGCTGAACAGAAACACATGAACACACGCACACGCAAGCACTCTTTCATGCATGCGCACACGCACACACTCCGAGGACACCATGCACCTGCTCCTATACTTTGCCTAGGGTGCAGGACAGACACAGTGCAGGTATCAGCTACAGTGGTATGCTGATTATGCAGAGACACTCCTCCGTGTGGGACCCCGCGTAGGATACTAAGCACATTCATCACCCACACACAGAGCCCTCACACTGTAAGTTGAACTCTGTCATATTTCATTTGCGCAGCGCTCTAGGCCAAACAGCTCCCACTTGAGTCAGTTTGATATACGAGTGACCATGTGTTCCAGACACATGTAGGCTTATACCCAGAGCTAATTGGAGATATAATGGTTGGAGTTTTAAATTAGTGGGTATTTTTCTAGTGCTGCACCTGATAAGGAGACAGGGAAGAAGAAACACCTTTTTAAGATAAGTGTAACGTCAGGGTTTTTAATGTTGTCTGGTGGTGGTGGTGATGATGACAGTAACATTTTAGTTATGAATAGTCTCATGTTCTCTGAAAATCTTGAAGAAATCGGTGTTGTCTTTTTAATGCTTTATGAACAAGTTGAGACATGTACATAACTTGATTCTAGATAATCCCATAGACTTTCAATTGAACGCAGTGGAAGATACCCCTGTCATTCTCTTAGGAGGAGAAAATCTTGTGCTGTAGATGTTAGTATTGTCATAATGGACGCAACACATGGAATGGCTCTGGGCTTTCTCAACAGCAATTCTGAAGTGATATGGAATTGGTTCACTCTTCACCAGCAGGTGGCAATGCAAAGTAATAGCTTGCAGTAGATGCTTGCAGCGTATCTATCAGAATGTATTTGCCTGCCAAATCTAAAATGAGATTTTCATGAATCCCTCTCCAATACCAACGTTTAGGATTTGGGACGGCTCATACCATCGTAGATCTGTGAACTGAAACACAGAACGTGGATCTAGAAATGTGTCCATGTACTTGTATTATCAGTTCTGTAATTACTCGTATCTTTACATGCTCCGCATGTCACGAGGACAAAACCTATAACAAAAAGACACATGACATGGTACAACAACCGCAACAACATGCATGACTCGATATTATATAGTGCCGTCGCGATGAAAACGAGGGTCATTTAGGGGGTCCTCAGTTACCATTCATTTAGAAAGCTGCTGACTCCAGATACATGAACAGCCAGATCCATACATGTTGTTTTTGTTTTCAAAGTAACATGTATTGTTACGAGATTAAAACCGTGTGTGAAGATTGCGTAACAGCACTCTTTGTGTCTATGTTTCACCTAGCCCACGCGGGAATGTCCATGATAGAATTTGTGAACAACTTTGCATTCCTTACCTTGTGGATTGATTACAACTGATAAGACACATGGAATACGGTTGACATTCCGAGAGGAGTATTTATGACTGTTTGTGCTGATAGAAATTGTAGTAGCCTATTCGCAGAAAGGCTGATTGGTGAGTAGACCACCTCAAACCGTTTGTGGATGTGAAATATATTCATGTCTTTGGTAATGTCTTCGGTATGTTACTCGCTGGCTGCTGAGCAGTTTTAAACTTAGTGTTCGCCATTTGTTATATTTGCAAATCTCTTTTGCCAGATCTCTCTCTCTCTCACACACACACACACACACACACACACACACACACACACACACACACACACACACTAAAGTGTATGAAGGAAAGCAAACCGTGTGACATTCCCACCACCACTCCTCATTTCGCTCCCACTCAGAGGCCCTGCACATGTATATTCACAACCTATCAGCTCGTCCGTCTCTGCAATGCATTAGTAGTAAGGGCAACCGAGGGAGCAGTCCTCTGGCCAACCCTTTGTCATTAGGATGACTCCTTTGCCTGAATTTCCCCCAAAAGGACAAGTCTGAGCCTCGTTGTCAGGGGCTGGCGGTGGGGAGAATAAGAACTCAAGCGCTTCGAAGGTCCCACAGAAACAAGGCGGAGAAAAGCAGAGAGAAAGGAAACGTCCACTTCGTTTGGGGGTGCTTCTCAAGCTTAATAGGCATTGACACAGGCTCCTACTACATGGTGAAGAGGCAGTCAGAGCCAAGGCGGAGAAGGTTGGGAGTTGGAGAGATCTGGCAGGCCTTGAAAGATCATAGGAGCATTCAGTTGGCTAAAGAGTGAGAAGCCCTCGCCACAGAGTAGACAGTCATGTGAAGTCAGGACGTGTGATTTCACCATTGGAACTTGCACTTCCTGGCAAAAAAAGGCTGTGTCGCAAACAAGGGAGCTGGGATCGCATGGAGAGATGACACCCTCGAATGGTTGAGAGAGAGGATTGAAAATAGTCAAATTATTCTATTTATGTAATTGTAGCAGGGGGAACAGTGACAGGTCTGGCTCTGTAAAATTTTCATTGAAAAACATTGAACTGGCACCCATGCAAAAGCTATGACGCACTTTTGTTCTAATGGGGATCTGATTCAATCAAACCTTCCAGAGCAATGTTTATGTTGCTTGTATGATTTCACACATACTGCTACACACAGCTATTTGATTTGTGTCTGCATTGTCTCTGCCTGCTACTTGCATCCATTGATGCTCAATCCTGTTATGCTCATTCCTTCCTATTATTGACCTATTCATATGACATGCGATGATTGATGGGAAGCTGTATCTGGAACCATAGGTGTGGTATTCATACCCCTTGACTTACTCCACATTGTTGTTACAGCCTGAATTCAAAATGGAGTAAATCTATTTTTTTCTTACCCATATACAGTTTACATACACTTAGGTTGGAGTCATTAAAACACGATTTTCAAGCACTCCACACATTTCTTGTTAACAAACTATAGTTTTGGCAAGTCGGTTAGGACATCTACTTTGTGCATGACACAAGTAATTTTTCCAACAATTATTTACAGAAAGATTATTTCACTTATAATTCACTGTATCACAATTCTAGTGGGTCAGAAGTTTACATACACTAAGTTGACTGTGCCTTTAAACAGCTTGGAAAATTCCAGAAAATGATGTCATTGCTTTAGAAGCTTTCTTATAGGGCAATTGACATCATGTGAGTGAATTGGAGGTGTACCTGTGGATGTATTTCAAGGCCTACCTTCAAAATCAGTGCCTCTTTGCTTGACATCATGGGAAAATTAAAATAAATAAGCCAAGACCTCAGAAAAAAATGGTGGACCTCCACAAGTCTGGTTCATCCTTGGGAGCAATTTCCAAAGGCCTGAAGGTACCACGTTCATCTGTACAAATAATAGTACGGAAGTATAAACACCATGGGACCACGCAGTCGTCATTCTGCTCAGGAAGGAGACACGTTCTGTCTCCTAGAGATGAACGTACTTTGGTGGGAAAAGTGCAAATCAATCCCAGAACAACAGCAAAGGCCCTTGTGAAGATCCTTGAGGAATCAGGTACAAAAGTATCAATATCCACAGTAAAACGAGTCCTATATCGACATAACCTGAAGGGCCGCTCAGCAAGGAAGAAGCCACTGCTTCAAAACCGCCATAAAAAAAAGTAAGACTACGGTTTGCAAATGCACATGGGGACAAATATCATACTTTTTGGAGAAATGTCCTCTGGTCTGATGAAACAAAAATAGAACTGTTTGGCCATAATGACCATCGTCATGTTTGGAGGAAAAAGGGGGAGGCTTGCAAGCCGAAGAACACCATCCCAACCGTGAAGCACGGGGGTGGCAGCATCATGTTGTGGGGGTGCTTTGCTGCAGAAGGGACTGGTGCACTTCACAAAATAGATTGCATCATGAGGTAGGAAAATTACGTGGATATAGTGAAG
The DNA here is from genome assembly GCF_034236695.1 of Oncorhynchus nerka. NCBI lineage: Eukaryota > Metazoa > Chordata > Actinopteri > Salmoniformes > Salmonidae > Oncorhynchus > Oncorhynchus nerka. The sequence goes on along the minus strand of NC_088400.1, from coordinate 41,938,905 downwards.
CAACATCTCAAGACATCACATTTACATTTACATTTAAGTCATTTAGCAGACGCTCTTATCCAGAGCGACTTACAAATTGGTTCTTTCACCTTATGACATCCAGTGGAACAGCCACTTTACAATAGTGCATCTAGGTCTTTTAAGGGGGGGGGGGGGTGAGAAGGATTACTTTATCCTATCCTAGGTATTCCTTAAAGAGGTGGGGTTTCAGGTGTCTCCGGAAGGTGGTGATTGACTCCGCTGTCCTGGCGTCGTGAGGGAGTTTGTTCCACCATTGGGGGGCCAGAGCAGCGAACAGTTTTGACTGGGCTGAGCGGGAACTGTACTTCCTCAGTGGTAGGGAGGCGAGCAGGCCAGAGGTGGATGAACGCAGTGCCCTTGTTTGGGTGTAGGGCCTGATCAGAGCCTGGAGGTACTGAGGTGCCGTTCCCCTCACAGCTCCGTAGGCAAGCACCATGGTCTTGTAGCGGATGCAAGCTTCAACTGGAAGCCAGTGGAGAGAGCGGAGGAGCGGGGTGACGTGAGAGAACTTGGGAAGGTTGAACACCAGACGGGCTGCGGCGTTCTGGATGAGTTGTAGGGGTTTAATGGCACAGGCAGGGAGCCCAGCCAACAGCGAGTTGCAGTAATCCAGACGGGAGATGACAAGTGCCTGGATTAGGACCTGCGCCGCTTCCTGTGTGAGGCAGGGTCGTACTCTGCGGATGTTGTAGAGCATGAACCTACAGGAACGGGCCACCGCCTTGATGTTATTTGAGAACGACAGGGTGTTGTCCAGGATCACGCCAAGGTTCTTAGCGCTCTGGGAGGAGGACACAATGGAGTTGTCAACCGTGATGGCGAGATCATGGAACGGGCAGTCCTTCCCGGGAGGAAGAGCAGCTCCGTCTTGCCGAGGTTCAGCTTGAGGTGATGATCCGTCATCCACACTGATATGTCTGCCAGACATGCAGAGATGCGATTCGCCACCTGGTCGTCAGAAGGGGGAAAGGAGAAGATTAATTGTGTGTCGTCTGCATAGCAATGATAGGAGAGACCATGTGAGGTTATGACAGAGCCAAGTGACTTGGTGTATAGCGAGAATAGGAGAGGGCCTAGAACAGAGCCCTGGGGGACGCCAGTGGTGAGAGCACGTGGTGAGGAGACGGATTCTCGCCACGCCACCTGGTAGGAGCGACCTGTCAGGTAGGACGCAATCAAGCGTGGGCCGCGCCGGAGATGCCCAACTCGGAGAGGGTGGAGAGGAGGATCTGATGGTTCACAGTATCGAAGGCAGCCGATAGGTCTAGAAGGATGAGAGCAGAGGAGAGAGAGTTAGCTTTAGCAGTGCGGAGCGCCTCCGTGATACAGAGAAGAGCAGTCTCAGTTGAATGACTAGTCTTGAAACCTGACTGATTTGGATCAAGAAGGTCATTCTGAGAGAGATAGCGGGAGAGCTGGCCAAGGACGGCACGTTCAAGAGTTTTGGAGAGAAAAGAAAGAAGGGATACTGGTCTGTAGTTGTTGACATCGGAGGGATCGAGTGTAGGTTTTTTCAGAAGGGGTGCAACTCTCGCTCTCTTGAAGACGGGAGGGACGTAGCCAGCGGTCAGGGATGAGTTGATGAGCGAGGTGAGGTAAGGGAGAAGGTCACCGGAGATGGTCTGGAGAAGAGAGGAGGGGATAGGGTCAAGCGGGCAGGTTGTTGGGCGGCCGGCCGTCACAAGACGCAAGATGTCATCTGGAGAGAGAGGGGAGAAAGAGGTCAGAGCACAGGGTAGGGCAGTGTGAGCAGAACCAGCGGTGTCGTTTGACTTAGCAAACGAGGATCGGATGTCGTCGACCTTCTTTTCAAAATGGTTGACGAAGTCATCTGCAGAGAGGGAGGGGGGAGGGGGAGGAGGATTCAAGAGGGAGGAGAAGGTGGCAAAGAGCTTCCTAGGGTTAGAGGCAGATGCTTGGAATTTAGAGTGGTAGAAAGTGGCTTTAGCAGCAGAGACAGAGGAGGAAAATGTAGAGAGGAGGGAGTGAAAGGATGCCAGGTCCGCAGGGAGGCGAGTTTTCCTCCATTTCCGCTCGGCTGCCCGGAGCCCTGTTCTGTGAGGTCGCAATGAGTCGTCGAGCCACGGAGCGGGAGGGGAGGACCGAGCCGGCCTGGAGGATAGGGGACATAGAGAGTCAAAGGATGCAGAAAGGGAGGAGAGGAGGGTTGAGGAGGCAGAATCAGGAGATAGGTTGGAGAAGGTTTGAGCAGAGGGAAGAGATGATAGGATGGAAGAGGAGAGAGTAGCGGGGAGAGAGAGCGAAGGTTGGGACGGCGCGATACCATCCGAGTAGGGGCAGTGTGGGAAGTGTTGGATGAGAGCGAGAGGGAAAAGGATACAAGGTAGTGGTCGGAGACTTGGAGGGAGTTGCAATGAGGTTAGTGGAAGAACAGCATTTAGTAAAGATGAGGTCGAGCGTATTGCCTGCCTTGTGAGTAGGGGGGAAGGTGAGAGGGTGAGGTCAAAAGAGGAGAGGAGTGGAAAGAAGGAGGCAGAGAGGAATGAGTCAAAGGTAGACGTGGGGAGGTTAAAGTCGCCCAGAACTGTGAGAGGTGAGCCGTCCTCAGGAAAGGAGCTTATCAAGGCATCAAGCTCATTGATGAACTCTCCAAGGGAACCTGGAGGGCGATAAATGATAAGGATGTTAAGCTTGAAAGGGCTGGTAACTGTGACAGCATGGAATTCAAAGGAGGCGATAGACAGATGGGTAAGGGGAGAAAGAGAGAATGACCACTTGGGAGAGATGAGGATCCCGGTGCCACCACCCCGCTGACCAGAAGCTCTCGGGGTGTGCGAGAGCACGTGGGCGGACGAAGAGAGAGCAGTAGGAGTAGCGGTGTTGTCTGTGGTGATCCATGTTTCCGTCAGTGCCAAGAAGTCGAGGGACTGGAGGGAGGCATAGGCTGAGATGAACTCTGCCTTGTTGGCCGCAGATCGGCAGTTCCAGAGGCTACCGGAGACCTGGAACTCCACGTGGGTCGTGCGCGCTGGGACCACCAGATTAGGGTGGCCGGCCATGCGGTGTGGAGCGTTTGTATGGTCTGTGCAGAGAGGAGAGAACAGGGATAGACAGACACATAGTTGACAGGCTAGAGAAGAGGCTACGCTAATGCAGAGGAGATTGGAATGACAAGTGGACTACACGTCTCGAATGTTCAGAAAGTTAAGTTTACGTAGCAAGAATCTAATTGACTAAAATGATTAAAATGATACAGTACTGCTGAGGTAGGCTAGCTGCGTTGTTGACACTACCCTAATCAAGTCGTTCCGTTGAGTGTGAAGTTTCTACAATGCTGCTTTTCGGGGCTAGCTGGCTAGCTAGCAGTGTTGGTTACGTTACGTTGCGTTAGGAGAACGACAATAGCTGGCTAGCTAACCTAGAAAATCGCTCTAGACTACACAATTATCTTTGAAACAAAGATGGCTATGTAGCTAGCTATGTAGCTAGCTACGATCAAACAAATCACACCGTTGGGACTGTAATGAAATGAAATGAAAATGTGATACTACCTGTGGAGCGAAGCGGAATGCGACCGGAATGCGAAAGTTCTATTCAGTAGACGTTGGCTGGCTGTTGGCTAGCTAGGAGTGTCTCCTACGTTAAGGACGACAAAATAGCTTGCTAGCTAACCTCGGTAAATTAAGATAATCACTCTAAGACTACACACTCTAAACTACACAATTATCTTGGATACGAAGACAGCAAAGACAACTATGTAGCTAGCTAATACTACACTAATCAAGTCGTTCAGTTGAGTGTGATAGTTACTACAGTGCTACGGTAGCCGGTGAACGTATGCTAGCTGGCTAGCTGCTAGGCAGATAGGAGGACGACGAAATACGATAATAACGCAATTATCACTCTAAGACTCCACACTCTAAACTACACAATTATCTTGGATACGAAGACAGCAAAGACAACTATGTAGCTAGCTAACACTACACTAATCAAGTCCTTCAGTCAGGAAGTTAAAGCTTGGTCGCAAATGAGTCTTCCAAATGTACAATGACCCCAAGCATACTTCCAAAGTTGTGGCAAAATGGCTGAAGGAGAACAAAGTCAAGGTATTGGAGTGGCCATCACAAAACCCTGACCTCAATCCTATAGAAAAGTTGTGGGCAGAACTGAAAAAGTGTGTGCGAGCAAGGAGGCCTACAAACCTGACTCAGTTACAGCAGCTCTGTGAGGAGGAATGGGCCAAAATTCACCCAACTTATTGTGGAAAGCTTGTGGAAGGCTACCCAAAACGTTTGACCCAGGTTATAACATTTAATGGCAATGCTACCTAATACTAATTGAGTGTATGTAAACTTCTGACCCACTGGGAATGTGATGAAAGAAATAAAGCTGAAATAAATCATTCTCTCTACTATTATTCTGACATTTCACATTCTTAAAATTAAGTGGTGATCCTAACTGACAGAAGACAGATAATGTTTACTCTGATTAAATGTCAGGAATTGTAAAAAAAATTGTTTTATTAAAAACAGAGTTTAAATGTATTTGGCTAAGGTGTGTGTAAACTTCTGACTTCAACTTTACACACAATACCCCATAATGACAAAGTGAAAATGTTTTTAGACATTTCTTGGTATGTCTGTATCAACTTTGCACAGCTGGATTTGGGGATATTCTCACATTCTTCCTTGCAGATTGTCTCAAGTTCTGTTAAGTTTATGGGGAGCAGCAGTGAACAGCAATCTTCAAGTCTTTCCACAGATTTTCAGTGGGATTAATGTCTGAACTCAGTGGGAATCATGTCTGATTCATGTCTGAACTCAAGGACTTTCACATTCTTGTTCTGAAGCGATTCCAGCATTGCTTTGGCTGTATGCTTGGGGTCATTGTCCTTTTGGAACATAAGTCTTTGCCCCCGTTTAAGGTCGTTTGCATTCTGATGCAGCTTCTCATCAAGGATTTGCCTGTATTTGCCTCCATTGTTCGCTCTATCCTTACCAGTCTCCCAGTCCCTGCCGCTGAAAAGCATCCCCATAGCATGATGCTGCCAACACCATGCTTCACGGTAGGGAGGTTGTTAGACGGGTGGGTGAGATGTGCCTGGTTTTGTCCAGACTTAGCGCTTTGCATTCAGGCCAAATAGTAAAGTTTTTGTCTTATAAGACCACAATCATTTGCCTTATATGTTGTCTTTCATGTGCCTTTTTGCAAACTCCAGGCGTGCTGTCATGTGCCACTCCCATAAAACCCAGATTGGTGAAGTGCTGTAGAGTGTTGTCCTTCTGGCAGGTTCTCCCATCTCAGCCAAAGAACTCTATAAGTCTGTCAGAGCAGTGGTGGAAAAAGTACCCAAGTGTCATACTTGAGTAAAAGTAAAGATAAAGTACCTTAATAGAAAATGACTCAAGTAAAAGTGAAAGTCGCCCAGTAAAATACTACTTGAGTAAAAGTAAAAGTATTTGGTTTCAAATATACAGAAGTATCAAAAGTATCATAATTTAAAATTGCTTATGTTAAGCAAATAAGACTGCATCATTTTCATGTTTTTTTATTAGTTATGTATAGCCTGGCGTACACTCCAACACCAGACCTAATTAACAAAACAAAGCATTTGTTTTTAGTGAGTCCCCCATATCAGAGGCAGTAGGGATGACCAGGGATGTTCTCGTGATAAATGCGGGAATTGGACAATTTTCCTGTCCTGCTAAGCATTCAAAATGCAATAAGTACTTTGGGGTGTCATGGAAAATGTATGTAAAAAGTACATTATCTTCTTTTGGAATGTAGTAAAGTAAACGTACAAGTTGTCAAAAATATGAATAGTAAAGTGCAGATACCCCCAATAAACTACTTAAATAATAACTACTACTTAATTGATACTTTAAAGTATTTTTACTTAAGTACTTTAAACCATTGCGTCAGTGGTCATTGGGTTCTTGGTCATTTCCCTGACCAAGGTTCTTCTTGCCCGGTTGCTCAGTTTGGTCGAACTGCTAGCTCTAGGCAGAGTGGGTAGTTCCATATTTTTTCAATTTCCCAATGATGAAGACAAATGTGCTCTTGGAAAATTTCATCAATCTAGAAATTATTTTATACCCTTCCCCAGATCTATGGCCAGTTCCTTGGACTTCATGGTATAGTATCTGCTCTGACACTGTCAAATGAGGGACTTTATATAGACAGGTGTGTTTCTTTCTAAATTATGTCCAAACAATTGAATTGGCCACAGGTGGACTCCAATCAAGTTGTAGTGACATATTTTATTTATTTATTTTTTATTTCACCTTTATTTAACCAGATAGGCCAGTTGAGAACAAGTTCTCATTTACAACTGCGACCTGGCCAGGATAAAGCAAAGCAGTGCGACACAAACAACACAGTTTTACACACGGGATAAACAAATGTACAGTCAATAACACAATAGAAAAATCTATATACAGTGTGGGCAAATGTAGTAAGATTAGGGAGGTAAGGCAATATATAGGCCATAGTGGTGAAATAACTTTAGCAATTAAACACTGGAGTGATAGATGTGCAGAAGATGAATGTGCAGATAGAGATACTGGGGTGCAAAGGAGCAAAAAAATAAATAACAATATGGGGATGAGGTAGTTGGGTGGGCTATTTACACATGGGCTTTGTACAGGTGCAATGATCAGTAAGCTGCTCTGACAGCTGATGCTTAAAGTTAGTGAGGGAGATATAAGACTCCATCTTCAGTGATTTTTGCAATTCGTTCTAATCATTGGCAGCAGAGCACTGGAAGGAAAGGTGGCCAAAGAAGGAGTTGGTTTTGGGAATGACCAGTGAAATATACCTGCTGGAGCGCGTGCTACAGGTGGGTGCTGCTATGGTGACCAGTGAGCTGAGATAAGGGGGGGATTTACCTAGCAAAGCCTTGTAGATGACCTAGAGCCAGTGGGTTTGGCAACGAGAGCATACAGGTCGCAGTGGTGGGTAGTATATGGGGCTTTAGTGACGAAACCGATGGCACTGTAATAGACTACATCCAATTTGCTAAGTAGAGTGTTGGAGGCTATTTTGTAAATGACATCGCCGAAGTCAAGGATCAGTTGGATAGTCAGTTTTACTAGGGTATGTTTGGCAGCATGAGTGAAGGATGCTTTGTTGCAAAATAGGAAGTCGATTTTAGATTTAATTTTGGATTGGAGATGCTTAATGTTAGTCTGGAAGGAGAGTTTACAGTCTAACCAGACTCCTAGGTATTTGTAGTTGTCCACATATTCTAAGTCAGAACCGTCCAGAGTAGTGATGCTCGACGGGCGGTCAGGTGCGGGCAGCGATTGGTTGAAGAGCATGCATTTAGTTCTACTTGCATTTAAGAGCAGTTGGAGGCCATGGAAGTCCATGGAGAACATGACATCAAGGATTATCAAAGGAAATTGGATGCACCAGAGCTCAATTTGGAGTGTCATAGCAAAGGGGTGTTAACACTTATGTAAATGAGATTTCTGCATTTTATTTTTAATGCATTTGCAAAAATGTCTTAATATGTTTTTCACTTTGTCATTATTTGGTATTGTGTGTAGGTTGGTGAGAAAAAAACATTAATCCATTTTGAATTCAGGCTGTGACACAACAAAATGGGTATGAATACTTTATGAAGGCACTGTAGGTCGAAGAGTAAGGAATTGTACTTTGAACTCTGAAAAATGAAATGGAATCATAGGAAATCCTTTATGATAACAATAGGTTCTGTTTGTGTGTACGTTATGGGAATCCTTTGGGGGGGAAATGCCTTAGATAACACTTGAAGACAGCTGATAATTAGCTAAAACTCCTTTTTAAGAACTGCCTTCAAAAATCTTGCGTTATCTCAAGTCTTCTCCATGTTACCTGGCCGGCATGCTTTAGCTATCATATCAAAAAATGGGTGGGAATTAAATCAATATTTCACCTTTGCAAAAGATAACATTAACATATTTGTCTAATGACCTAGCTTTGGCAGTAATCTTTAAAAAAGCTTTTAAAAAAATACTCTGGAAAACTTGCTCTCTCTCTGAGTATGTGGAGATGTCTAGTGTGTCAGAACAGTCTTTAATGTTTAAGCTCAAGGTTTATGTAACCTTGATGTCCTAAGGCAGGGCTTATACAGCCCTCACCTGTAGAAAGTGGGTAGTATCTGAACAACAAAATATACCTTTAGAGAAGGTGTAGCTACAATGTTCACGGGGGGCACTTTGAGAGAACATGCTAGGACAGAGAAACATCTGAAATGAGACAGGCTTGCTTGCATGTTGATAGCTTACATTTCTTCACAGAGGTCTATTCTTTTTTTACAATGTTGATTAAGTCAGGTTTGAGAACTGTCCTTTTTGATTGATTGGATCAATGCTGAATCTGTGAGAACCAATGTAACCCAGTTTGACACAAAATTGAACATCTCACTGTATATGGGGCTAATTGAACACTTAAAATGTAACCATGTTTTATATTTAATGCTTGATACGACTTAATTATCGTTTGAGAGGCAAGTTTGACAGCTCTAGCCTAGCTATTTTGAGAATACTGTCTTCTAGTCCACACAATTCAAATATAATTGTAATCTCTCAGACGCCTTCTCCTTACAGTTAGCACTCTGCCATCTCAAAAGCTAAGCATGTGGTCATTGTTATGCAAGAAATTGAATTTGCTGAACATATGGCTCATGGAAGTCTGGAATGTTCATGTACATGTATGCACTATGTTCTTTTCATCATGTTAACACTGAGTGTTACACATTAACTTGGTGTTATTACTGCAGTAACAATGTTGTTGTTACATAGCACTTCAGTAATTGCATAGTAATGGAGGTAAGTGATAATTAAATAATTGTCAGTGGCTGCACTCTTTCATGTGGTGATGATGAGTCTCTGCATGTTTCACTATAGACATGATTCACTTCCTAGTCTGATTTAAGGATTTCAATGTGGTTTTAATTTTCCATAGTTCTAAATACCCGTATTGAATGTAAACCTACACTACATCCTGCATTCTTGTACACATTCCACATTTGGTGACTAAAGAATTGCAATGGATATTTGTAATGGTTCAAACAGCGGTTTTAGCTTGGAGTTATCCTCCTCCTCACATGGTTCAAACAGCGGTTTTAGCTTGGAGTTATCCTCCTCCTCACATGGTTCAAACAGCGGTTTTAGCTTGGAGTTATCCTCCTCCTCACATGGTACAAACAGCGGTTTTAGCTTGGAGTTATCCTCCTCCTCACATGGTACAAACAGCGGTTTTAGCTTGGAGTTATCCTCCTCCTCACATGGTACAAACAGCGGTTTTAGCTTGGAGTTATCCTCCTCCTCACATGGTACAAACAGCGGTTTTAGCTTGGAGTTATCCTCCTCCTCACATGGTACAAACAGCGGTTTTAGCTTGGAGTTATCCTCCTCCTCACATGGTACAAACAGCGGTTTTAGAGCTTGGAGTTATCCTCCTCCTCACATGGTACAAACAGAGGATCATCACTGCAAATCCAGCTGCTCCAATTAGAGCATTTTTGAAGGTTCATTTGTTCAGCTTCCTGCAAAGTATTGTACACCTGGCAGTGAAATTATAATTGGTTGTAAGGGAACCACGTCAGGGATTTGTGACTGATTGGCAAATGGTGTTGGTTGCAGGATCACACGTCTAAAAGATGACGACCAATAGTTGACTGGTGTGTGGGTTGCTCATTGCGTTGGTTGCTATACTGAGAATACAACCAGTCAACTTGGCCCTTAACTTTGGCCCTGGGTGGTTGCCTATAGTTGCGCCACATTTGGTTGTAAATACTAGATCCTGATCTTCCATTTGATACTCATCGCCTCATAACAGATTTCAAGGCGGAATCAAAATGTTGCAGGTTTACTCTGTCGGGAGGCCTCGCTGCAAACACTCTATACAGTTACAGTCCAACCTTTGTGGTGCCATGCCTCGCAATCCCACTGCTTTCACAACCACTTCGTCTTGACAAAATGTCTGCCTATTCATCTTCCTATTCCATCCCCCAAAAGGTTGGCAAAGACTCAAGAGTGCACAATAGCCTGGGCATATCCTCACTACTGTCTGACAGTTCTGAATAGTCTGCTAAATACACAGTATGGATGGCCAAATCTGCCTCAACATACTCCCCTGGCTCCACTTTTGTCTTACACTGATGATCTTGACCTGCGAGTCATCTCCCTCCCGCATGACAACTTGATTTCAGTTTTTTTTGGTTTCTGTAAACCGTTTGTCTGGGTGGCTAACATATCAATTGACTTGTGCGTTGATCGATTGCCTCCCGCATGCTTGTGCTTGTTACGTGACTGACACCCGCATAGGCTGAGCTGCCAACTCAGACAGTTGTGTTGTCATCTGAGACACCGAAATAAAAAATGTTACAAATAGTTTGCAAGCAGATATGTGCTGGCTCGCTCTCCCCTGGTTTCTGTAGCAGAAGTGAGCATTGGGTGCCAAAATCGCTTCTTGTACCATAGGAGCTGCAGCAGCTGTATCCAGTCGCTGTGTGAACAATGGGAGAGGAAAAGGACCCCACGCTCCAGAAAAGGCATTTAAAACACACACTTGCATAGTCTCTAACACTCACTCACACATACTTACAGACTAGCCCATTCAGTGAAGCTCCCTCTGGGCTCTAATTTGGACTGGCGTTAAGCCAGCGCAATTGTCAAAACGCACGCAATTGTTTAAGCCGGCACTCTGCTATTTTCCAACACTTGTCAAGATTGGTAATTTACCTGTCTTATATGAGCTCGCATGTGCTGAGGTGGGAGGGGTGGCAATATCTGAGGTGTCCTTAAAAACGTGTGCCAAAGTGCCAATTTTAGGCAGCGCTGGTGGGGATTTTTAAGATCAACCAAAAGCTGGTTTTAGCGGTAACATGGTTGGTTATGGAATGGATTTTGACAGCGGAAGCGCAGACTATCCAGGTGTGATGCAGGGTGCCCATATGCACATGAACAAGAGACACCCGTCTCCCATGTGTGCAAAGGGTCTTGGACCGCTACATCAAGAGGAAATTCCCTTTTGGTCCAAAGGCACACAGTTGTTTTGTAGTTCGCATGCGGGGCTACCTCATCACTTGACCATGAGCAACCCAACTCATGTCCACTACACCCGTAAACCTAGTATTTAGAAACAAAGTTTTTTCAATTTCATTTGATTAAAAACCAAGTATAGCCTCCCTCGCAATGAAGGCAGTTTTTTTTGTCCTGCCCAATGCATTCGCCAGGTAGTCAATACTGTAGATAAAGAGTTTGGCTCATGAGACCCCTTTGAAGTAGATCTTAATCACCAAAGCTTTATTAAAATATAAAGTTTGGGAGCAACAAAAAAGTAAGTCTACATCCCCTTTTTATCTATTTATTGTACATTGTTTTAGCCAGCTCTTGGTATTATTTGGATGTGTGTAAAAACCCTTCTATGTAGGCTAATGTCCATATGCCCATCATGGAACGAGATATGAGATGATGCCGGAGACCCTTGTATTTAGAAACATTTCAGTTATTTTCCTTCAACAATTGCTTGTTTTCCATTTCATTTGGTTAGAAAACAAGCTCTAAGTAGGCTACCCTTACCATACTATAACAAAAGCTGTCTCAACAGCAATGCATCTAGTATCTTTTTTTAAATCCTGGCCATGTATTAGCCAAGTAGCCTTGCTAAGTGGCCTGCTCATGAGGCTTTTGCTGTCATGCTTTTGCATCATTCACAATTCAGATAGGCCAACCTGCAGTGCATGCGGCTTGTAGCCCATCCACCCCCATTTCCAAAGAGTGCCTGTTGTCCAGTTATAGAGCAGCAGATAGCCTGTAGGTAGCTTAATGGTTAAGAGCGTTGGGCCAGTAACCAGAAGGTCACTGGTTCAAATCCCTTACCTGTCAAGGTGAAAAGATCTGTTCTTCTGTACTTCAGCAAGGCAGTTAACCCCCATCAACTGCTTCCCAGGCACTGATGATGTCAAGGCAGCCCCTGCATGGGCTAAATGCAGAAGACACATTTTGGTTGAATGCATTCAGTTGTGCAACTGAGTAGCTCTCCCCTTTCCCAAAGCTGCACTCCCCCAAACATCTTCAAATGATTTTCTTATAACACCATATGAACGGTAGGCTATATCTTGACTGTTGAGAGCGTGCCGTGATTATTTCTTGTAACAAATTTGCCTATCCAAATGTCTTAAACTTTTTCTCGACAAAATAGGTCAACTTCGCCACCAGAGGGATACATTTAAAACTCCAAGTTCAAGGTATACTTCTGTTCCCCTTCACTTGGTCTGTCAAGTGTAGAGTATCAGTATTGCATAATCTTCAGATCCTTTACTAGGATACTTACTAACTTTACGTTTTCGCATATATGACAAAATTCCACGTTTTTGCTTAACCGACCGTTTCACATACATCCAGCTTGCTTTTACGGAGAAAATTAAGAGGTCTATACAACATTTAAGTTTATAGTGTATTGTAAAATAAATTGTCAAAGAACCTTATGGGAAAAGTCAAATAGCTGTCATGTACCGTAACTGTTACATTTGAATCATTTAGCAGACACTCTTATCCAGAGCAACTTACATGAGCAACTTGGGTTAAGTACCTTGCTCAAGGACACATCGACAGATTTTTCACCTAGTTGGCTTGGAGATTCGAACCAGCAAACTTTCAGTTACTGGCCCAATCCTCTTAACGGCTAGGCTACCTGCCATCGTCATTGCTTGCCTGGTGGCACACAACGCGAAAGCGGTTCACTTGAAAAATGACAGCGCCCATTAACCATGGGTTTGAACCCCCTCGGTTCAATCATTTTTGTTAAGGAAAACACTGTTCACTTCTGATCCAGTGGATGATTATAATGATGCATATAATGTTTTATATGTACTGTAAGTGTAGCCCTACACGTCTATGTAATATAGCCTATACTATAGTAGCAACAAATATTTACACTGAACAAAAATATAAACGCAACATGTAAAGTACTGGTCCCTTGTTTCATGAGCTGAAATGAAATATCCTGGAAATCTTCCATATGGATAAAAAGCTTATTTCTCAAAAAATAATTGCACAAATGTGTTTACATCCCTGTTAGTGAGCATTTCTCATTTGCCACGATAATCCATCCACCTGACAGGTGTGGCATATCAAGAAGCGGAATAAACAGCATGATCATTACACAGGTGCACCTTGTGCTGGGGGAAAATAAGGCCCCTCTAAAATGTGCAGTTTTGTCACACAACACAATGCCACAGAGCGGGCAATTGGAATGCTAACTGCAGGAATGTCCACCTAAGCTTTTGTCAGAGAATTGAATTCTTTAAATTAACTGCTATACTGCCATCAATCTGTAGGATGATAATGAGACTGCAATTTACAATCATCCTCGAGTAAAATAATGGACATGTGCTCATCCTGTGTCTCCTTGACATGCCGCCACTCCCAGTACTCTCTCCCTCTCTGTATGTGTGTGATTGTGTGGGTGGAGACAGGTGTGCTGGAGTCGGAGCAGATCCCCACCAGCTACAACCTGTTCCATAATCAAGACCTCTACAAATACTCAGCCCTGCCACTTCCACGCTGCCAGATTGTAATCTTTGCTCAGTCAGTCTACTTTTCTAGCCATTTGTTACTATTCAGAACCTGTTATCCTGGTGTGCCTGTTTCCTTGCCTGACGCTATTTTCCTCTCCGCTACTGTTCTGCCCGCTCTGACTCTGGTCCCTGTCCCACGTCTCATCATCCTGCTACTCTGTCCTGGATTCCCCACTCTACTACTCCCTTGGATTCCCCTCCGGACCTGCTTACCCTGTCTCAACCCCTCTCGCTCCAGCCTCAGCCTCCACCCCTGGTTTCCAGCAACCCGCCCGAGCTTCCACTGACCTGCAGTCCATCTCCCCCTGTGTTTCAATAAATGCCTTGGTTACTTCATCCCAGTCTCCTCGTCTGAGTCTGCTCTTGAGTTCCCCTGTTTCACTCCGCATAACAGTACAATCTGGCCAAACAGATGAACCCAGCAGACTCTGCTACTCTCCACCAAACCTTCGTTGGCCAAGGCGCCCTGCTCAAGCAACATGACCAAGTCTTGATGAAGACCCTTCTGGAGCACATCAAGGAGTTTTCACAGAGCCTGTTTGACCTACAGGGCCAACCCTTCGCCCAGAGCTCACAACCAGTTCCAAGACCTTCTCTTCCTCCCCGGGAGCCGTTTGTTCCGACTCCCGAGCGTTATGATGGCAACCTCGGAGCTTTCAGAGCCTTTTTGGTACAATGTTCACACTATTTGTGCAACAGCCCAACTCTTATGCTAGCGAAAGGCCAAGATTTCCTTTCTGATTGGCTGCCTCTGTGGAGCAGCGCTTTCCTGGGCCACGGTGGTGTGGGAGAGACAGTCCCCTATCTGCTTCTCCTACTCCAGATTCACAGAGGAGATGAAGAAAGTCTTCGACCACCTGGTCTGCGTTAAGGATGCCGCTAAATGACTCCTGTCCCTCTGTCAAGGCCTCCATAGTGTTGCTGAGTTGGCATGTGAGTTTCGCACACTCACCGCTGAGAGCGGCTGGAATGAGGATGCCCTTCAGGGAGCATTCCGGAACACGCTCACTGAGACCTTCAAGGACGAGTTGGTGTCCAGGGATGAGCCTGATGTACTTGATGAACTCATCTCTCTCGCTATCCGCATCGACAACGGTCTCCGTGAGCATCGGAGGGAGAGGGTAGGTAGCGTTGCATGTCCCATAACATCTGCTTCAGTGCCTTGTTCTCCTTCTCCAACTGTATCCCATCCACAGGTTCGTCCAGATCCTGAATCCATGCAGCTCGGACAGGTCTGTCTCTCTCCAGAGAAGTCAACGACGAATCGGTGCTCGGAGCTGACAATACTGTGGCCAGTTTGGTCACTTTGTCTCCACTTGTTCCTTGCATCCAGCAAGAGGGGGCTCGGCAGTAGTGGGGGATATACTGCTGAGCCAAATTGCTTGCCCATCTTCCCCCAGGCCCCTGCTTGAAGGCAACCTTGTGTGGCAGAGCCAGGCTTTTCCTGTCTGCTCTCATCAATTCGGGCACCGACAAGAGCTTCCTGGACCGAGGTGTCGTTACCCAGTTGGGCCTGGACACTGTCCCACTCGATTCATCCCTCGATGCTAACGCTCTCAATGGACAGCTCCTCGCCCGTGTCAGTGAGAACCGTCCCCGTCATCCTGCGTCTCTGGAAATCACCAGGAAAAGATCCGTTTCCACGTAATCGACTGTCCTTACTCTCCCCTGGTTCTTGGCCATCCATGGTTAAAGCTATACAACCCACAGATTGACTGGACCGCCGGAAAGGTAAGCACTTGGAGTTCATGTTGTCACTAATTGTTTACATTCTGTCCTTCCTCCTGCCTTGTCTGTGCCCCAGTTCATTCCAGAACCTCCGGACCTGTCATCAGTTCCTCCCGAGTATCACGATCTAGCTCCTGTTTCAGCAAGCACCACGCCCTGTCGCCTCATCGGCCATACAAATGTGCCTTTGATCTCCAGCCTAAAGCTCCTCTCCCCAGTAGCTGGTTGTTTAACCTTTCTCGTCCTGAGCAAGAGGCTATGGAGAGGTACAGCCAGGATTCTCTGGCTGCAGGACTTATCAAGCCATCTACCTCCCCGGTGGGTGCTGGGTTCTTCTTTGTGAAGAAGGATGGGTCACTGAGGCCGTGCATAGACTTCCGTGGACTGAATAATATCACTGTTAAGAACCCCTTGCCACTCATCAGCTCTGCTCCCCCCCCCCCTATTTTGCCCCCCTCTGCTTTTTCTCCCCTCCATTGCTGCCATGGAATGCCTACCACCTTAAAATAGGGGGATGAGTGGAAGACTGCATTCAACCCACCACTTGGTCACTGAGTATTTGGTCATGCCTTTTGGTCTTACTAATGCCCCTGCTGTTTTCCAGAACCTAGTCAATGATGTGCTGAGGGATGTGATTGGATGCTTTGTTTTAGCCTATTTAGATGACATGCTGATGTCAGATGGTTCACCAGCCACACGTTCTTCAATGGCTGTTGGAGAATACATTTTTTTTGTTAAAGCTGAAAAATGTAAGTTCCTTGCTGTAACAGTCTTTCCTGGGTTATATTATTGCACAGGAATAGTTACGTATGGACCACGCCAAGGTCATGACAGTCACAGAGTGGCCTGCGCCCTCCAACCTGAAGCAGCTACAGCGTTTCCTGGGGTTTGCAATTTTTTACAGATGTTTCATCCGCAACTACAGCCGTCTGACAGAACCTCTCACCACTCTCACCTCCACATCCACTCCATTCCACTGGACTCCTGAGGCAGAGGCAGCATTCCTGGAACTCAGGCATCACTTTTCCGTCCGCTCCGGTCCTCACTCAACCGGACCTAGAACTCCTGCTCATCGTGGAGGTGGACGCCTCTGACTCTGGGGTAGGTGCTGTTCTGTCTCAACGATCCCCCTCTGATCAGAAGGTCCACCCTTGTGCATTCTTTTCCTGTAAGCTCTCAACTGCAGAGTGGAATTTTGACATTGGAAACCGGGAACTCCTGGCAGTTAAGCTGGTTCTGGAGGAATGGCGTCACCGGCTGGAGGGCTCTGTAACCCCCTTCATTGTGTGGACTGACCATAAACACCTGTCCTACATCCAGACTACCAAAACGTCTGAACTCCCAGCAAGCCAGGTGGGCCTTGTTTTTTGGTAGATTCAATTTCACACTCACTTATCGCCTCGGTTCGAAGAATACCAAGCCTGATGCCTGAGAGATCGAGTCACCTGGGAGATCGAGTCTTGTATCTGCCAGACTCAGCAGAATCAGCCTGACCTGGGTAACGGTCCTAGTAACTTTTGTTCAATGGTGGAGTACCTTGACTGACACGAGTTGAACTTACGGGAGAAGAAACTGACGGGACGATCCACTCCCTCTTCATCTTCCTGCAAGAGAACTGCACCACCCCACTATACTAGCGTCTACCTCCAACTTAAAAGGTTTGTCAAAGTTGGGGGCGGCAAGCACTGGGGTACTACAAAGTAGCGCTTTAGCGGACTTAAATGCATAGTTATGGACCTGGGACCACTTAAATGGTACTTTGTGACTGAGCAGAGATGTAAGGGGAGCTAATACAGAATGTATGATAGTGCCCTACCATCCCCAGGAATCTGCGCAACTGATGTTGAGTCGTGGGAGAAGGAAAAGTAACAATTGCTTCCACTTTGCCAGTTACTGGGCTCACTTGACCTCATCCCACCTGCTTCCCTAAGTAAGTCACAGTAGCCTTCCCAAACTCACACTTGGCCAAATTGAGGGTTAAAGAAGCATTCTCCAACCGCTGAAACACACTTTAAGGTGGTGAGATGATCAGACCAAGTAGACGAATGAATCACCACATCGTCAAGGTAAGCAGTACAATTTGGCACATCCGCAAACACAATGTTAACTAGGCGCTGAAAAGTTGCAGGTGCATTACACATTCCAAAGGGCATCAAAGTGTATTGTACACAAAGTTATCAGGCATAACAAAAGCCGAGATGTCAGAAGCTCGAGAGGTCAGAGGCACCTGCCAATAACCTTTTAGCAAATCTAGCTTACTAACGTAAGCAGCAATTCTATCACTGCAGTCATCTAAGTGAGGTAGAGGAAAAGAATCAGACTGTGTAATGGCATTTACACGACGATAGTCCGTACATAAGAGGGACGTACCGTCAGGCTTAGGAACAAGAATACACGGGGAACTCCAGAAGCGTTAACCTGGTACGGATGCTGACGTATAGGAGCAGAGTTCCCCATATCCACGTCATGTTCCAAGATGGACGTGCGACTTGGAACGTCCTGAAACACATTGAGAAAACTATTTATCAATAGGACAAGATCATTAGTTTTATCCTTAGCCAAATGTTCCATTTGAGAGGGTAACTTTTTCAGCATATCCAAATTACATAAGCGCTCACACTGCTGTAACATATGGCATAACTCCAACCTGTCCTCCTTATCATCTTCTATGTCCCAGCCAGGCTTCAGCACCACCTCAGCCACAATGGAGACAACGGGCTGGACCGGCTTACCTGAGGAATTGTCTGGAGAGGCGGAAGTTTACATACACCTTAGCCAAATGCCTTTAACTTCAGTTTTTCACAATTCCTGACATTTAATCCTAGTAAAAATGCCTTGTCTTAGGTCAGTTAGGATCACCACCTTATTTTAAAAATGTGAAATGTCAGAGGGATTTATTTATTTCAGCTTTTATTTTTTCATCACATTCCCAGTGGGTCAGAAGTTTATATACACTCAGTTAGTATTTGGTGGCATTGCCTTTTCAGGTAGCATTCCACAAGCTTCCCACAATAATTTGGGTGAATTTTGGCCCATTGTCCTACCTCATGATGCCATCTATTTTGTGAAGTGCACCAGTCCCTCCTGCGGCAAAGCACCCCCACAACATGATGCTGCCACACCCGTGCTTCATGCTTGGGAGGAACATGATGCTGCCACCCCCGTACTTCCCATTTTTCCTCCAAAAATAATGATGGTCATCATGGCCAAACAGTTCTATTTTTGTTTCATCAGACCAGAGGACATTTCCCCAAGTACGATCTTTGTCCCCATGTGCAGTTGCAAACTGTAGTATGGCTTTTTTTTATGGCGGTTTTGGAGCAGTGGCTTCTTCCTTGCTGAGCGGCCTTTCAGGTTATGTCGATATAGGACTCGCTTTACAGTGGATATAGATTTTGTACCTGTTTCCTCCAGCATCTTCACAAGGTCATTTGCTGTTCTGGGATTGATTTGCACTTTTCGCACCAAAGTACATTCATCTCTAGGAGATAGAACGCGTCTCCTTCCTGAGCGGTATGACGGTTGCAAGGTCCCACAGTGTTTATACTTGCGTACTATTGTTTGTACAGTTGAACGTGGTACGTTCAGGCGTTTGGAACTTGCTCCCAAAGATGAACCAGACTTGTGGAGGTCTACAATTTTTATCTGAGGTCTTGGCTGATTTCTTTTGATTCTCCAATGATGTCAGTCAAAGAGGCACTCAGTTTGAAGCTAGACCTTGAAATACATCCACAGGTACACCTCCAGTTGACTCAAATAATGTCAATTAGCCTATCAGAAGCTTCTAAAGCCATGGCATCATTTTCTGGAATTTTCCAACCTGTTTAAAGGTAGTGTATGTACACTTCTGACCCACTGGAATTGTGATAACATGAAATAATTTGTCTGTAAATAATTGTTGGAAAAATGACTTGTGTCATACACAAAGTAGATGTCCTAACCGAATTTCCAAACCTATAGTTTGTTAACAAGAAAATTGTGGTGGTTAAAAAACGAGTTAATGACTCCAACATAAGTGTATGTAAACTTCTGACTTAAACTGTCATAAGCTTTCAGCATGTTAACATGACACACACGTGAAGAACGCTTACGATCTGGGGTCTTTATTACATAATTGGTGTCACTGATTTTCTTTTCGACAAGATACGGTCCAGAAAAACGTGCTGACAGAGATGAGCCAGGGATTGGCAACAAAACTAAAACTTGATCCCCTGGTGCAAAAGAACGGCCAACAGCCTTTGTCATAATGTAACTTCATGCATTTCTGAGACGAGGAGAGAGACTTTTGGGCTAACGCACATGCGGCGTGCAGTCTTTCCCACATCTTACTGAAATAATCCAATACATTTTTAGGGGCACTACGGTGTAGGAGATAGGATATGCTCCTTTTAAACTTTTAGCGGACCCCGTGGGGTGTGTCCAAACACAAGGTCAGCAGGGCTGAACCCTAAGGACTCTTGTATTGTTTCCCTGATAGCAAATAGGAAAAGGGTACCCCCCCATCCCAATTGGTACTGGTATCCATGCAATACTTGCGTAGCATCGCCTTTAACGTCTGATGAAAGCTTTCGAGGGCCCCTTGACTCTCCGGATGATACGGACTGGAAACCTGATGGGAAATACAGTGTCTTTAACACATTTGAGAACAGTTTTGACAAAGTTAGTTCCCTGATCAGTTTGGATTACTTTAGTCCAAATGTAGAGGAGAACTTCACTAGTGCCTTCACCACAGTCTTAGCCGTTATAGTACGGAGAGAGATAGCCTCTGGGTATCGAGTAGCACTGCAAATTATTGTTAGTAAGAACTGGTTACCTGACCTGGTTTTCAGCAACGAATCCATACAATCGATTATCACTCCTTAAAAATGGTTCCCACACCACTGGAATCGGGCAGAGCGGCGCATGAGGAACTGTTGGATTCGCTTTCCCAATGAATTGACATGCATGACATGTTTTACAAAATTGGACCGCGTCAGACTTCAAACCTGGCCAGAAAAATGCCGTAAGACTCAGTTATAAGTCTTCGTGATCCCCATGCCTGGTCATGGGCGAGTGAGAGCACCAGCTGTGGTAACGGTGTAGGAACAACCACTTGATACACTTCGCTCCAGTCACTAACGGTGTCATTTTCATTTTGTTTTTTTATTTCACCTTTATTTAACCAGGTAGGCCAGTTGAGAACATGTTCTCATTTACAACTGCGACCTGGACAAGATAAAGCAAAGCAGTGCGACTCAAACAGCACAGTTACACGTGGAATAAACAAACACACAATCAATAATACAATAGAAAAAGTCCATATATGGTGTGTACAAATGAGGTAGGATAAGGAGGTAAGGCAATAAATAGGCCATGGTGGCAAAATAATTACAATATACCAATTAAACACTGGATTGATAGATGTGCAGAAGATGAGTGTGCAAGTAGAGATAGTGGGGTGCAAAGGAGCAAAATAAATAACAGTATGGGGATGAGGTAGTTGGATGGGCTATTTACAGATGGGCTATGTACAGGTGCAGTGATCTGTGAGCTGCTCTGACAGCTGGTGCTTAAAGTTAGAGAGGGAGATATGAGTCTCCAGCTTCAATGATTTTTGCAGTTCGTTCCAGTAATTGGCAGCAGAGAACTGGAAGGAAAGGCAGCCAAAGGAGGAGTTGGCTTTGGGAATGACGAGTTAAATATACCTGCTGGAGCGCGTGCTAAGGGTGGTTGCTGCTATGGTGACCAGTGAGCTAAAAATAAGGCGGGCTTTACCTAGCAAAGACTTATAGATTACCTGGAGCCAGTGGGTTTGGCGACGAATATGAAGCGAGGGCCAGCCAACGAGAGCATACAGGTCGCAGTGGTGGGTAGTATATGTGGCTTTGGTGACGAAACGAATGGCACTGTGATAGCAAATTAGATGCAGTCTGCGTAGAGTGTTGGAGGCTATTTTGTCAATTACATCGCCGAAGTCAAGGATCGGTAGGATAGTCAGTTTTACGAGGGTATGTTTGGCAGCATGAGTGAAGGATGCTTTGTTGTGAAATAGGAAGCCGATTCTAGATTTAATTTTGGATTGGTGATGCTTAATGTGAGTCTGGAAGGAGAGTTCAGTCTAACCAGACACCTAGGTATTTGTAGTTGTCCACATATTCTAAGTCAGAACCATCCAGTGTAGTGATACTGGACCGTCAGGCAGGTGTGAGCAGCGATCAGTTGACGAGCATGCGTCTAGTTTTACTTGCATTTAAGAGCAGTTGGAGACCACGGAAGGAGAGTTGTATGGCATTGAAGCTCGTCTGGAGGTTAGTTAACTTCTCTAGGGTATGTGGGACGCTAACGTCCCACCTGGCCAACATCTAGTGAGATTGCAGAGCACCAAATTCAAATACAGAAATACACATTATAATTTAAAGATGAACTTCTTGTGAATCCAACCACGGTGTCAGATTTTTTTAAATGCTTTACGGCGAAAGCATACCTTACGATTATTTGAGAACATAGCCCAGCAGACAAATCATTACAAACAGTAACCAGCCGAGTAGAAGAGTTACACAAGTCAGAAATAGAGATAAATAGTATTCTTTGTTTTCTTTATTATTTTGGTTAGGTCAGGGTGTGACATGGGTGATATGTGTGTTTTTGTCTCATCTAGGGTGTTTGTACTGTCTAGGGGTTTTGTAGATTTATGGGGTTGTTTCCATCTAGATGTTTATGTAGGTCTATGGTTGCCTAGATTGGTTCTCAATTAGAGTCAGGTGTTTATCGTTGTCTCTGATTGGGAACCATATTTAGGCAGCCATCTTCCTTGGATATTTCGTGGGTTATTGTCTATGTGTAGTTGCCTGTGTCAGCACTCGTTATCATAGCGTCACGTTCGTTTTGTTGTTTGTGTTCTTTGTGTTTTTCGTCATTCAATAAAAGAATGGTTTCACACCACGCTGCACTTCGGTCTACTCCATACGACGATCGTGACAATAAAATGAATTGATCTTCATATGGTGGCACTCAGAAGACATTCATTTACTCAATAAATGTTCCTTTTGTTCGATAAAGTCTCTTTATATCCAAAAACCTCAGTTTTGTTTGCTTGTTTTCTTCAGTAATCCACAGGCTCAAACGCAGTCAAAACAGGCAGTCAAAAAAATCTAAATTGTATCCGTAAAGTTCATAGAAACATGTCAAACGATGTTTATATTCAATCCTCAGGTTGTTTTTAGCCTAAATGATCAATAATATTTCAACCGGACAATAACGTCGTCAATATAAAAGGTAAACAAGAAAGGCACTCTCGGGATTGCGCATGAAAAAGCTCTGTCACGGTAGGGTCCACTCATTCAGACTGGTCTTACTCCCTCATTTATCAGAATACAAGCCTGAAACAATTTCTAAAGACTGTTGACATCTAGTGGAAGGCATAGGAACTGCAACTTGAGTCCTAAATCAATGGAAACTGTAATGGCATTGAATAGAAAACTACAAAAACAAAACTACTTCCTGAATGGATTTTTCTCAGGTTTTCGCCTGCCAAATCAGTTCTGTTATACTCACAGACACTATTTTAACAGTTTTTGAAACTTTAGTGTTTTCTATCCAAATCTACCAGTTATATGCATATCATATCTTCTGGGCCAGAGTAGTAGACCGTTTAATTTTGACATGCTTTTCATCCAAAATTCTGATTGCTGCCCCCTACCCTAGAGAAGTTAACGCAGTGTCCAAAGGTTCAGAAGTATTCAGAATTGTGTCATCTGCGTAGAGGTGGATCAGAAAATCGCCAGCAGCAAAATTTCTCAACTGGCTGATGATTCCACTCTTTTCTTAAGAGACAAAGACCAGGTCGCACATGCCCTTAATGCTACAACTGTATTTTCTATTGCATCAGGATTAAAATGCTGAATATTTCTAAATGTGAAATCTTATGTTTATTTGACTCTGACGATAAAGAAATTGAAAATGTTCCTGTAAAGGACTGTGTTAAATATTTAGGAATACATCTGTCAAAAAAACACTTAGCCAGACAACATTTGAATTTTTCTCCTAAAATTAAGAGAGCTAAAAATACATTTAATAATTTGCTACAAAGAGATCTTTCTATACTTGGGAGAGTACTGTCTCGTTTTGTGTACCCCTCATTATCGTTATGTGTAAATCCAGCTACTTGTAAAGAGATCAATAAGACCTTTCTTGACTTCATCTGGAAAAATAAGTCTCACAAACTAAAAAAATATGTCCTTTCTAACAAAAGAGCTGAAGGCGGTCTAGAAGTGTTGGATTTTGTTGACATAAATAGATAAACTGGTTGAAAAAATGTTTGCTCGATACTGATTCAATATGGTATTTAATTCCAAATAATGTGTTTAATAAATTGTGAAGTCTTCAATTTTTACTGAAATGTAATTATATTCCTGAAAGATTACCTGCTAAATTGGCTAGGTTTCACCAACAAGCTTTACTGGCCTGGAAAATATGTTTTCTGCATAATTTTCCCCTCATAAAGCTCTTTTGTGGAATAATTCCCAGTGGTCTAAGTACACTTACGAAAAGTTATCTTAATTTTGGGAATGATCACAAAGTTTATCCAGAACTCAGATTGGAAGGTGTGGGCTTACTTGAGAAATCTTGTTGTAATAAATATATAAGACAAATTCTTCATTCACAAAACCAACTTACACAGAGAGGAAAGTTTTTCTGGAACATGCTTATTCCTGACATTGTCTGGAAAAATGCATGGTTAAGGCCTTACAAATACTGTATACCAAACAAAGTTAAGGAAAACCTGTTGTGACTCAGGGGCAGTATTTTCATTTTTGGGAAAAAAATAGTAGTAAACGGGATATTTTGTCAGGACAAGATGCTAGAATATGCATATAATTGACAGCTTAGGATAGAAAACACTCTAAAGTTTCCAAAACTGTAAAAATATTGTCTGTGAGTATAACAGAACTGATGTTGCAGGCGAAAGCCTGAGAAAAATCCAATCCGGAAGTGCCCCATGTTTTGAAAGCGCTGCGTCCCAATGACTCCCTATTGAGCAGTGAATGGGCTATCAACCAGATTACTCTTTCTCCGTATTCCCAAAGGTGTCTACAGCATTGTGACGTAGTTTTACGCATTTATGTTGAAGAATAATTGCGCAAGTGGTCACCTGATGCTCCTAGAGAGATTCTCGCGTAAAATACAGAGGCAGCCATTACTCCAATCGGTCCTACTGAAAAACTAATTGTCCCGATGGAGATATTATCGAATAGATATTTGAAAAACACCTTGAGGATTGATTATAAACAACGTTTGCCATGTTTCTGTCGATATTATGGAGCTAATTTGGAATATTTTTGGCCATTTTCGTGACTGCAATTTCCGGGCGATTTCTCAGCCAAACGTGAAGAACAAACGGAGCTATTTCGCCTACAAAAATAATATTTTTGGAAAAAAGGAACATTTGCTATCTAACTGGGAGTCTCGTTAGTGAAAACATCCGAAGCTCATCAAAGGTAAACCATTTAATTTGATTGGTTTTCTGATTTCCGTGACCAAGTTACCTGCTGCTAGCTGGACAAAATGCTATGCTAGGCTATCGATAAACTTACACAAATGCTTGTCTAGCTTTGGCTGTAAAGCATATTTTGAAAATCTGAGATGACAGGGTAATTAACAAAAGGCTAAGCTGTGTCTCAATATATTTCATTTGTGATTGTCATGAATAGGAATATTTTCTAGGGATATTTATGTCCGTTGCGTTATGCTAATTAGTGTCCGGCGATGATTACGCTCCCACATGCGGGATGGGGAGTCACTAGATTAAGGAAGTGCACTTCAACATTTCACATAAGATGTATCCATGTAATTCTATGATTTCCAAATTTGTGGCTATTGATGATATCTGCGTTTTCTGTGAAAAAGAAGGTGAGAATCTGTCTCACATGTTCTTTGAATGTAAATTTGTGTCAGAATTTTGGGAAAACCTTGCAAAGTACTTATTTACCATTATGAACACTGCCTATAATTTTAACATAAAATATATAATATGTTACTATTGCAATGATAACAAAACCACTGAAATGATTAATGTTTTTATTCTTGTTGCCAAATACTTTATACACAAACAAAAATTCCAAAATTCTATAACAAAATTAGAATTTTTTCTGATTGAATTTAATTATCTTATTAAAACACTAACCCTAGTGAATAACAACAAGAAAAGCATCTTCATGAATCATTATTATAAGATATTTTCAGAGTGAATATAATTGCACTTACAAAACATTTTTATTTTTTATTGATATTTTTTGTATGTTTGAACATTGTTAATACCTGTGTTTGGTTTGCTAGACATGTTTGATGTAGCAATGTAAGTTGATTTTTGTATTATGAATAAAATAAATGTATAATAAAATTACATTTAAATTAAAAAATCGCCAGCAGCAAGAGCGACATCATTGATGTATACAGAGAAAAGAGTCGGCCCAAGGATGGAACCCTGTGGCACCCCGTGGCACCCCATAGAAACTGCCAGAGGTTACGGACAACAGGCCTTCCGATTTGACACACTGAACTCCGTCTGAGAAGTAGGTGAACCAGGCGAGGCAGTCATTTGAGAAACCAAGAATGTTGATTCTGCCGATAAGAATGTGGTGATTGACAGAGTCGAAAGCATTGGCCAGGTCGATGAATACAGCTGCACAGTATTGTCTCTTATTGAAGGCGGTTATGATATCGTTTAGGACCTTGAGCATGGCTGAGGTGCACCCATGACCAGCTCGGAAACCAGATTGCATAGCGGAGAAGATACAATGGGATTCGAAATTATCAGTGATCTGTTTGTTATCTTGACTTTCAAAAACCTTAGAAAGGCAGGGTAGGATAGATATAGGTCTGTAGCAGTTTGGGTTTAGATGGTCTCCCCCTTCGAAGAGGGGGATGACCGCAGCAGCTTTCCAATCTTTGGGGATCTCAGACGATACGAAAAAGGTTGAACAGGCTAGCAATAGGGCTTGCAACAATTTCGGCTGATAATTTTAGAAAGAGAGGGTCCAGATTGTCTAGCCTGGCTCTTTCAGAACATCAGTTTTCTGGATTTGGATGAAGGGGAAATGGGGAAGGCTTGGACAAGTTGCTGTGGGAGGGTGCAGGGCTGTTGACCGGGGTAGGGGTAGCCAGGTGGAAAGCATGGCCAGCCGTAGAAAAATGCTTAGTTAAATTCTCAATTATCGTGGATTTTTTGGTGGTGACAGTGTTTCCTAGCCTCAGAGCAGTGGGCAGCTGGGAGGAGGTGCTCTTATTCTCCATGGACTTTACAGCGTCCCAGAACTTTTTGTAGTTTGTGCTACAGGATGCAAATTTCTGTTTGAAAAAGCTAGCCTTAGCTTTCCTAACTGCCTGTTCCTAACTTCCCTGAAAAATTGCATATCGAGGGGCTATTCGATGCTAATGCAGTCCGCCACAGGATGTTTTTATGCTGGTCAAGGGCAGACAGGTCTGGAGTGAACCAAGGGCTATATCTGTTCCTGGTTCTACATTTTTTGAATGGGGCATGCTTTTTTAAGATGGTGAGGAAAGCACTTTTAAAGATTAACCAGGCATCCTCTACTGACGGAATGAGGTCAAAATCCTTCCAGGATACCTGGGCCAGGTCGATTAGAAAGGCCTGCTCGCTGCAGTGTTTTAGGGAGCGTTTGGCAGTGAGGGGTGGTCGTTTGACCGCAGACCCATTACGGACACAGGCAATGAGGCAGTGATCGCTGAGATCCTGGTTGAAGACAGCAGAGGTGTATTTGGAGGGCAGGTTGGTTAGGATGATATCTATGAGGGTGCCCGTGTTTACGGATTTGGGTTTGCACCTGGTAGGTTCATTGATAATTTGTGTGAGATTGAGGGCAACAAGCTTAGATTGTAGGATGGCCGGGGTGTTAAGCATGTCCCAGTTTAGGTCACCTAACAGCATGAGCTCTGAAGATAAATGGGGGCAATCAATTAACATATGGTGTCCAGGGCACAGCTGGGGGCAGAAGGTGGTCTATAGCAAGTGGCAACGTGGAGAGATTTGTACAGACCTGGATAGTAAGACAGCACTCCGCCCCTTTTTTTGCAGTTCTATCTTGTCGGAAAATGTTATAGTTAGGGATGGAAATTTCAGGGTTTTTGGTGGTCTTTCTAAGCCAGGATTCAGACACGGCTAGGACATCCGCGTTGGCAGACTGTGCTAAAGTAGTGAATAAACCAAGGCTTTTACGATTACAGAAATCAACAAATGAGAGCGCCTGGGGATTGGATGTGGAGCTAGGCACTGCAGGGCCTGGATTAACCTCTACATCACCAGAGGAACAGAGGAGGAGGAGGATAAGGGTATAGCTAAAGGCTATAAGAACTGGTCGTCTAGTACGTTTGGAACAGAGTAAAAGGAGCAGGTTTCTGGGCACGGTAGAATACATTCAAGGCATAATGTACAGACAAAGGTCTGGTAGGATGTGAATACAGTGGAGGTAAACCTATGCATTGAGTGACGATGAGAGACATATTGTCTCCAGAAACATAATTTAAACCAGGTGAGGTCAACACATGTTTGGGGGTTGGAACTAAAAGGTTGGCGAAGGCGTATTGAGCAGGGCTAGAGGCTCTACAGTGAAATAAGGCAATTAGAAGTCTGTTGTAGCCCCCTCGTGCTGTAACTTCAGCAGACCAGTTGTGAAGGATCAGCAGGGCTCCGTGTGGTAAAAGGGTCCAGGCCAAATGGCAAAATAGAGATAGTGGCCAAAGGATTTGTCCGATGGGCCTCTTCAGCTAACAGTTCCATATGCTCTATACAGCTATCGGGCCGTGGCTAGCAGGCTAGCAGATGGGCATTCAGGGGACGTCGCGACAGAGGAGCCAGTTGAAAAAAAAACTCGGGCAGGTTACATTGGTAGTCCAGTCGTGATGGGTCGGCGGGGATCCGTGTCAGCAGTAAAAGGGTTCAAATTGGCTGATGGACCTCTTCGGCTACCTGGGAGATGGGCCTAGCAAAGGCTTGCTCCAGGCTAATTGCTTCGGGACAGAGACGTTAGCCAGGAGTGGCCACTCCGCTAGCAGTGGCTAGCAGCGAGTTAGCTAGCTAGCTTCTTCTGTTGGGGGTTCTGGTTCAAAAGTAAAGAAAATAGCAGATCCATACTACATTTAGTGAGGCGGATTGCAAGAGAGTATGTTGAGGTTAAGAAAAATATACGAAGAAAAAATATATAAAAAGATATATACACGGGACAAGACGAGGACAAAGTCTGACTGCTACGCCATCTTGGTACAAGATTAGTTGCCCATTTACGCATCAAAAGTCCTGGTTCCATAACGTAGGCAGTCTCCCTAGTTTTAGCTTCCTCAGTGGAAATTACTGAAGCAAAACACTTGCAAAGACTGATGTCTCCCTTTTCACATTCAATCACCTTCTCAGGGGTGACAGACTACAGAATGTCATGTAATTGGGGTGCGATTTTGCTTTCCCCTGCCTTAGTTTTTACAGGGGTAAAAACCGTCAGCCTTGCAGAAGGAATGCTCGGTGCATTGTCTTCTACCTCAACATTCTCAATAATGGAACTAGCCATATAGCCACCACATCTCCCAGCTTGCGAGATTGTGCCCTCGTTAACTTCTTGCGTCGAGCTATCCCGGATCCAGTATCGTGACTACAGCCTCAAGCTCATTACCATAACGCAACGTTAACTATTCATGAAAATCGCAAATGAAATGAAATTAATCTATTTGCTCTCAAGCTTAGCCTTTTGTTAACAACACTGTCATCGTTTCAGACAGAGGACCGTAGTTTACCTCCCAGGTATGGAGATCCTTCTGTTCACCTCTTGGTATAAATGTCAGTCTTTCTTCTGGGTATCACCCCCAGACCAACGGCCAGACCGAATGGGGACAACCAAGAGATGGAGATTGCCCTACGCTGCGTGACATCTGCTAACCCTTCCTCCTGGAGCACTCCGCTACCCTGGGTTGCATATTCCCACAACACCCTCACCAATGCCTCATCAGGTATGTCACCCTTCGAGTGTGCTCTGGGTTATCAACCCCCCTTGTTCCCCGCCAAAAAAGGTTGAGGTGTGGTTCCCTATTTCCAGGACCATCTGCGCCCTTGTCACAGTACCTGGAGGAAGGCTCAGGCTGCCCTGCTTCGTGCCTCTGACAGGACCCAGTCCCAAGTCAACCGTCACCGGGCCACAGCTCCAGTCTACAGCCTGGGTCAAAAGGTATGACTCTCATCAAAGGACCTGCCATTGAAGGTGGCATCAAAGAAACTTCCCCCCCGATTCATTGGTCCCTTTGAAATTGACTATGTGTCATTAACCCCTCTGCCGTGCGCCTGAAACTCCCAGCCTCTCTTAGGATCCATCCTACCTTCCATGTATCCCTGATGAAACCTGTCTGCTCCTGCAGCAGCTCCTCCACCCCCTCGGCTCATTGATGACCATCCTGCCTATACCGTCCGGTGGCTTCTGGACGTGAGCCATCGGGGTTGTGGCTGGTAGTACATGGTGGACTGGGAGGGATATGGGCCTGAGGAGCGCTGCTGGGTGCCCCACCATCACATTCTGTACCCCTCCCTCTTACGGGATTTCTATGCCTGGTCGGGTGCCAGGTGGCACCCATGGGGGGGTCACATCTGCTCATGCAACGCCCTCTACTGCTCATCATGTGCTCCTTGACCTGCCGCGACTCCCCCAGTACTCTCGCCCTCTCACACTGTGTGTGTGATTGTGTGGGCAGAAGAGACAGGTGTGCTGGAGTTAGAGCAGATCCCCACCAGCTGCAACCTGTTAAATAATCAAGACTTCTACAAATACTCAGCCCTGCCACTTCCACGCTGCCAGATCGTAATCTCTGCTCAGTCAGTCTAAGTTTCTAGCCGTTTCTTACTATTCAGATCCTGTTGTGCCTGTTTTCCTTGCCTGATGCTGTTTTCCTCTCCACTACAGTTCTGCCCACTCTGACTCTGGTCCCTGTCCCCAGTCCCATGTCTCGTCATCCTGCTACTCCCTTGGATTCCCCTCTGGACCTGCTTACCCTGTCTCAACCCTTCTCGCCTCAGCCTCCGCACCTGGTTTCCAGCAACCCGCCCGAGCTTCCCTTTACCTGCACTCCATCTCCCCGTTTCAATAAATACCTTGGTTACTTCATCCCCTTCTCCTTGTCTGAGTCTGCTCTTGGGTTCCCCTGTTCCACTCTGTGTAACAAGTAGATGATTCTAAAAACACATAAAACATTGTAGGCCTATATTTAGGGTTATTCGTCCATGTAGTATAGCCTATGCAATATGATTATTAGGACATAGCATTGTGTCCGCAAGACTTATGTAATGAATTATTCATCATTTTCAAGCTGTAGTATGCATATCATTTCAACACTAACACAATACTTGTAATTTCTCAATTTCAAAGGGGGAAAAAAACTCATGTGAGATTCAAACCCTTGCCACAATCTGCAACAATTATGTGGAGCTAGGCACTCTACACAGAGAGCAATTTGACCAGTCAGTCAAATTCACATGATGTTGCTTTGATTATCAGAACCTGCTGTTGTACCTATGTTAATTCCGTCCATATATATCGAAAATGTCCATTTATAAAGCGCATTTGATCCAGAAAAAAAAGCTTACAAAAACGCAACGTCACTACAAAATATTTCAAAAGTTGCCTATTAACTTTGCCAAAATATTTCAAACTACTTTTGTAATACAACGTTAGGTATTTTTAAACGTTAATAATCGATCGAATTGTAGATGGGGCAATCTGTATTCAATACAGGAAAGAAAAGAAACCAGCACTGCTTTTCACATCTTGCGCAACTCACAAAAGTTTCCCCAGTTCCGAGTTGGCCTACTTCTTCATAGCACAAAGGAATAACCTCAACCATATTCCAAAGACTGGCGACATCCAGTGGAAGCGGTAACACCTGAAAATAGGTTCCTATTAAATATCCAATGGCAAAGACAATATAGGGAACAGACAGGGGGGAAAAATACAAATATTCTGAACAGTTAGTCCTCGGGGGTTTGCCTGCTACATATACCATATACTCACAGACATGATTCAAACAGTTTTAGAAACTTCAGAGTGTTTTCAATCCAAATATATGAATAATATGCATATCTTATATTCTTGGCATGAGTAGCAGGAAGTTGAAATTGGGCACGCTATTTATCCAAAAGTGAAAATTCTGCCCCCTAGCTTTATTAAGGATGATTCCATTAGCAGGTTTTGGAACACGTCCAATTATGTCAATGATTTTTATTGGCTGATACAGAATTTGTAACAGGAAATAATCGCAGCCACCTGCTGAGGTTAGCATAGAGCTAAATGTGCAAGCGTATGTAATGGGAACAGCTAACATATCGCCGTTGATCTGGTGCAACTACATCTACGATTTTAATTGGCTGATGCTTAACCTTGAACTTAAACTTTTTCTAATGCTCGCAAGTATGGCCACAGCATGTGCTTTTTTTACTGTTCTCGTTACTGTAACCTTTTGCTTTTTAATAAACTGTTGTATCAATCCACCATGGACTAGGATGACAATATTCTGTGCCCCCAGACAAATGGGAGTTGATGACAATGCAAATACCATCCATAACCTACAGAACTTGAGACAACGGCATGCATTAAGCCATGAAACGCGTTGATTGGCAGAGTCAGTGGCCAAGTTCTTGTCACACCTACAGTACAATTAAAGTTGAACAGACAGCATTCTTGTAACATAAAATCTGTCCATATACACCCCCAGGAAAAATGACATTCTGACAAGCGAGCACTTAGATATGGTCATTTTCACATTTTTATAAATTCTTCAAATGTTTGGGAATGACTTATACTAAGGCATTTGCGAAAATTCAATAATCTACAATGGGAAAGCAGATACTTTAGATACTTAATAGACACTGCAGCAAATAAAACCTGATAAAAAACATCTGTCTCATCCAGAGTTTACGCAGACCAGTGCACCATAGCCAATCGAAGCTACTGTAAGCCTTTATGCAAACAATTAATTTGCCACACGGGCCTGCCATCATTCACTTTGACTGGACTGTGTGTTTACAGGCAGTTTCAACAGCACGACTTTAGATCATTAGAACGCATTCGCCAAAAGTCACAAAATACACCTGAATGGATATCTGCAAATATGTTAGTACCACGGGAGTCCTCTTACATTTGGGAACTTTAGTCCTATTGATCAAACAACCATGAAAAGGTAGGCTTTCGCTCCATCAGTTATGCACATCAACAACAACAAGATCAACAACTAATGCTAGCCACAGCAAGATGAGCTCAAATCTAATGAAGGAACATTAGATAAACCTTCTCAAACTTTTTCAGCTTGTTTGCTGTAAAAATTGCACTGATAAACGATGGGGAATTGTAGCCTACTCATCCTTCTGCAGCTTGCCTGCCTATGCATGCTTGTCCCAACCAAGCACCCAAACTAACTGGCTAAAGTTGGCTAGCTTGCTAGCTATCTACTTCCAGACTCAAATGTGAGAACACCTCACTGTGACCATTTTACCCACCCAAGCAGAGCTGGTTAACTATGCTATTTACATGTTAACTGCAGAGTTCTTGACTAACTATGATTATTTTTGCCTACGTTTACTGACACCGGTCATATTCAGCGGGTGTTGAACATTAGTCAATTCCTCAGTTATTCTGCGCTCTGGCAAATTCAAACGAGAGTGCTCTGAAATCAAAGCAGATGGCCAGTGAATTTGTAAACACAAGAGACAACAGTTGTTGTCCAGTTCTTGCTAGCTAACCAAATGACACCTGCATCTCTAGCTGTTTTTGTCCAAACTATTGAGCCATTGAAACTGAAACAATGCATCCAGGAATGGAGGCAGCAAACAATGTGCCAGGCTAGCTGTGATTTACAACCTGATAGCAATATTTTTTTGACTGCAAAGAAATGTATTGGTGAATTATAATAATCATGCATTGAACTGGATCAATCTATTCTGCCAAAAATGTTTTAGTGTATGTCATGGAATGTTGAGTCAAATAGAACCTATTTTTATTAAAGCCTCTTCTAAAGTTGGTTTTGTAGCATAAACTGGGAAATTGATCATTATAACTGATATTATGATTCTATTTGTTTCATATCTGCAAAGTAATTGAAACACTTGTCAGTTACATTTTTATTTATTCATCAAAACCCATCCCTTACACAGCACCTCCAGCTCTTGCGCTCATAATTACCACGGTGAAAATAGAAACAACAAAAAATCGGACACATCACAAGAGCTATAACACTATTGCCAGATTTACCATTGCTTTGGGTTTGTTAAAATAGAACCCTCATTTACTAGCAAGTAGCAACTATGCAAGTTCATTCAGTTTCTGAAGGAGGGCAGCACTGGGATCATCTAAGCGCTTGGGGTTCCTGAACAACACCCCCCTCAACACACACATTCACAATTATGGGACACACCAGCACATGAAAACTGAGACCCTGTTAAGGAGTAGCATAGGGAGGGGCCCCTGAAATTACTGACCTATGAGTTAGTGTTATGTCTGAGGTAGCCTGTTGTCCTTTCCCACTTAGTGAAAACAGTGGCCTCACAGTGGCCTCACAGCCTCAGGCTCATTCATCCCAACAAGCATGTCTTATGGGTAATGCCATCATGGCTCCGAGAACGTCGCTGTGTGGGAGAGGACTTCTCAGATGGTCCTCATGGCCAGAGTTGACGAACCGCCCGGAAAGTTGATATCAGTGCCACACCAGGTCAATAAGGAATGACTCAGAGATCCTCCGGATGCAAATGTGGCAGTCGACCTGCGTGGCTCTTGGGCTTCATGACATCACTGCCAGTATCACGTCACGCCCAACCTCGGCCCATTGTGCTAATCAGCAACAGATTGGCATTCGGCCACAATATGACCATTTCTGTCATGTGGGAAAGCATCCAGAGAGGACCTGCCCTTCATTGGCTAGCCTATTCCCAGCAGGTGCTTTGGGCAGGGACAGCACAAAAAATGTCATAACCCACTGGGCATAAACATCAGTTGAACTTCTACCTTTGATTTCCATTTGGTTGAGTTGTGAACTAATGCGAATTCAATGTGAAATCAACCAAAAATGTCAACATGCCATTGGATTTAGGTTCAAAGTTGGGTGAAAAAAATGCTAAATTCCCTCACGCTGATTACTTTTTTCAAATCGAATCAGTTTTCCATGTTGATTAAACATCATCACACTGAATTCAACCAGTTTTTCGGGCCCAGTGGGAAGTATACCTAGAGGACATCATCTTGAGATGTAAGATCTGTAACATTAGGGAGTATGAATAATGTCTTCATTATATTCCCATATCATCCTTAGCAGGTTTTGGCATGAAGCCGTGGGTTTTGTGAAGTGATTTCTAGAAATAAAATTCAGACTTATGGCCTTCGTT